>NC_140363.1:19567500-19977500 GCF_054491055.1 Hypomesus nipponensis
CCTCTATTCTTCTTTACTGTCTAATGGAATCGTCGCTTTTAGGTGCTCATTTTCTGTGGTCAACTTTGTCTCCAGGAGTGCAGCCAATAAGATGGACAGCAGCAACCTGTCTGTGATTCTGGCTCCTAACCTGCTGCACGCAGGAGACGGGACTGAGAAGATGAACGCCAGCACAGAGAAGCGTCTCAGGCTGCAGGCGGCCGTGGTCCTCTGCCTGATCGAGAACGCCCAGGACGTTGGTACTGAGCTACCTCACGCCACCTCTTGTTGTTGAGCAGCAAAATAACCTTTTACTGATTTGTGAATGACGTCATGTTTGCCTTTCTTAGCTGTCTAGCGTTTCAAATGTTTAAGTAGTAAGAACTTCTTAAGAAGTAAGCCATTTGAGCTTTAACTCTACTTGGTACATCTAGAGATCTAAAGGTCAATGCAATTGAAATTGTGTAATTTAGCGAAATTTCAGAGAGCCAGTAGCGACTTTTGGTGAGATAATTTTGTCTAAACTGCGTGTTGGTCACTGCTCAGGGCTTAGATGTGTCTGTGTGTCTGGTAGGAGTGGTTCCAGGGTTTCTGATGGAGAAGGTTCCGGCCATGTTGGGCTGTGAGCTTCTCTCTCCCTCCCTTGAGGAACCTGAGGAGCTGGACTCAAACTCGGGGATGAAGAGGAGACGCAGGCGAAGCTTGGGAGGTGAGATTCCACCTGCTGTACATGTAGAGGGACCTGTTTTCCCGGTGGCTTACCTGCTACAATGAGAGGTTATTCTTACAGTTCTGGAGAATGTGTGTGTGTGTGTTGGCTATACTGGGGGAGGATCTATACAGAATGAAGGCAGTTTAGTTGAATGTGAATGTTCTGGTTTGCTCTCGTGTTGCAGATATGGTCAGTGGAGCTCTGAATAAGTTAAAAACTAGTAGAACCCCCACTCACAGCCCGCTGTCAGACAGATGTGGTAGGTATCCAGGTTAGCTACCGCCTCTCCAGACCTGTTAGAGCAGGAAAACCACCAAGCCCATTCATTCCATCAAGCTTGCATCATGATCAGCTGCTTGACTTTCACAGAGAAATGCAACCCCCCTTTTAATCTCTTCAGATTGGCTTTATGTGCTTGTAGATTTTTGTTGCAGTACAGATGTACCTGTTTCGTACCAGCAGAAATGTTTTCTCTGGCTATTTGAATGAAGGTGCCTGTGATGCTTCATAGGAGACTGATCTTCTGCCTGTGATGCTTGTCATTGACTCTAATCCTTTCCTTAATTACAAATCCTGAGAATCCATGCTCATGACTTCAATGAATTTGGTGCTGAATGATTTTCCAATGAGTTTGTGGGGGTCCTGCCTAATCCGCCCCTCTGATCCTAAACCCGCTGTCCCCAGTCTTCTCCTCCGCCACCCCTGTGATCATGACGCCAAACATCAAACGAAAGCTCCCGTTGGAGGCTGGCCACAGCTACGGCTTCTCCAACAAGAAGCGGAGATCCATCAAAAAGACTCTGGGTATAGAGTTACTGCCCAACACTCTGTTTGGGGGCCTGTCTACTCCTGCTCCAGGTAGAGCTGGACCTTATCTGACCTGGATAAGCTCACTGTTACTGCTTCCATCTAGTCTTCTGCTGGGGTTCGTTTCTCAGACGTTTCCCTTGTTCCTGTTTTCATCTTCAGATCCTAGTGTATCGACCATGAATATTTCCCAGAATCCTCTGGCTTCAGCTGGGCCAGCCAATCGGCAGACAGCTAGCTCTGGGCGGAGAAGGAGCAGGAGGCTGAGTAACAGACATGCTGTCAGCCGGTACGTAGGGCCACCTCCACCAGACCCCAACACACCCCCTCTGCTCCACCTCCACCAGACCCCAACACACACCCCCTGCCCCACCAGACCCCAACACACCCCCTCTGCTCCAGCGCTTGCTGAGTCACCAGTTGTGTGTTTGTCTTCCAGAGTGGACTCCGGGAAAGCTGGTTGCTTTTCTCCCAAAGTCACCAAGAAAGAGGCAGTCCGCAAATCCCTCCGCCTGCGCTTCAGTTTGGGCCGCAGCAGCCGAGACACTGTAAGTGCAGCCAGCCTCTACTGAGCTCACCTGCTTTAGCTGTCTGAGCAAAGGGTCACTACAGCCTCACTGCGCTTTAACCGTATTAATCAGAATGAATCGTTGATATGGAAGACTCTGCAGTACTAGGTCACAGGGGAACTTTGGTTATGGTGCTGTAAGAATGTTCTAATCTTACAAGTATGTTTTACAATCATTTGCATGATTGTTTTTAACTTTGAGCCTATTTGTAAAATTGTTGGCAACTTGGGCACTTTATATAGAGGTCTACTTATTGATGATGGTTGATCTGGGTTTAGGACATTTTAGCATGTAATTCCTCAAATCTTCTGTGTTTTTATAAGCTAGAAATATCAATTAATCCTATTTATTAGGATTTAATATATTAACTTTTGTGACATGTAATATATTTAACCTAATATATTTGCCCAAACTAAACATTTTTGGGGGTACTTTGGAATATGTTGCTGAAGTGGGTCATTTATGTATATTTGCTACTTAATAAAATTTATACTGAGCAAAGACATGAGTCCATGATCAAATTTCTTCTGAGTTACTAACTTAATAACACTCTGAAGAATATTTACCCTTGAACTCATTTACATTTAATTTAGTCTCATTTGATTAACTCAATAAAATTAATAAGATTAAAACACATGTAATGTCCAGACTGAAGTGTAAGCCTTACCCCTAATGCAGGTGTAACGCGTAGAAGCCTTCATCTTAGTTTCATGTCATGTCCTGCTGCATCAGGGGTCAGAGGGCATCGGCCTGAGACTGGCCACGCAGGAGAGAACCAGCAGCATCTGCCCCAGAGTCCTAACGCCCAGACACCCAGCCCTCAGCTCCTCCGTGCCCAGGGCCAGCACCTCCTCCCGGGGTGAGTACCTCAGCTGACTGGGCACAGCGCACCAGGTCTGCTGACATGTGTCAGGTGAGTGAACTCCCCTCTGTGTTTCTCAGGCTCCAGGTTCATCAGTAAGTCTGAGGACAACCTCCTCACCCCGCAGTGTGAGGGTGGCTCCCAGCAGCCCTCCTGGAGCGTGGACACCCCGGACGCCCTGGGATTCAGCTCCTTCACCGACACCCCCATGAGCGTGTGTCTGAAGAGCAGTTACTACTCCTCAGAGCCAGCCATCGTCACCTCCAAGCCCCCAGCCATCGTCACCTCCAAGCCCCCTGCTGCAGCTGGACGGCCCCCGGAGCTGAGCAGCTCTTCCAGAGCAGAGAGCCCGGAGTGGCAGGCCTCCTTCTGCGAGGCCCGGGCCCCAACCGGCCCCACCCTGCTCAAGATCAGGAGGGCTTTCTCTGTGTCTGCGACGGACCTGCAGGGTGTCCGAGCAGAGCACAGCCCCCCTGCTGGAGGAACCAAGCCACAACCAACCAAGACCAGCCCCTGTCCTGGGCCAATGCCTCCTCCACCCCAGCCCTACACACCCACAGTTGTGATCCTGAACAAAGACTTCTCTGGTTTCCCAACCCCACAGAGAGCCCTGGCTGGTGACCAGAACATCACCTTTGGTCAGATGGAGATGGTCCGCTTGTCGCCCCTGCACATAGACAGCGCTCTGTTTGAGTTTGGGGTGGGTGTCAGTCCTGCAGAGCAGGCTGGTGACGGCCCCCTCCCCAGGGCGGGTGTTGAGAACTGTGTGGAAGAGGAGTCTAGAGAGGATCACAACAGCAGCAGGCTGATAGATGCTCTGGACATCCAGAGTCCGGCCCACTTCCAGCTGAGAGCCTCTTCTGGGTTCCAGTCCACCCCCTACAGAGCCTCAGGACTGGGGCTCCTCCACGACCGGAACTCCCCTCTACCCTCCGCCAAAGCTCTGCTGGTACCAGAGCCTGAGGACGGGGGCCTGCCAGGGGCTGGCAGCCCGCCGCCGCAGCACGCCTCCTCAGGCACGCTGGAGACACACAGACTACGAGTGGCAGAACACATCCAGCGCTTCAACAAGCTGACCCTGTACTCTCCCCAGGCCCAGGCTGCCATGATCCGCTCCCCGCTCAAGTTCCAGCGGACCCCCGTGCGCCAGTCTGTACGCAGGATCAACTCCCTGTTGGGGGAGCGGGGAGGCCCAGTGGGCAGGGCGGTCAGCCTGGAGGGGGCCCTGTCAGCTGGGCCTCAGCTCCAGCCCTGCCAGGGTCCAGACATGGGCATTTGGGTCGCCCAGGACCGAGTGCGTCCCAGCAGGAGCAGACCTCCAGTCCCTCCCACGGCCCCAAAGCCCAGGCCTGGGGCGCTGGGAGACCGCACCAACCAGCTGCTCTCCAGAGCAGAAGATGCCCCCTGCAGGAAGACGAGTGCAGGTGGAGGTCAGGGGTCAACCCTGCAGCTGCTGGGGAAGGAGGAGGCACGCTACAGAGGGTCCCCACGGCAACCACTGAATGACGGCAGGCTGCTGTCTGCCACCAAACCGATAGATCTGTAGTAAAAAAACACAACATCCAACTTCCTGTTGGCTCTTCCTGTCACTATGCAGGTCCCAGTCTGACCGTAACCCCGAACCCTCCCTTCACAATGACTCAGGGGTTTAACTTATTTTGATTCCTAGTTGCTGTTCTCAGAGAGGTTGTGCTGGCTGGGCTGAATGAGTAGCCGTCCTCTGATGGTGCCTTTGCCTGTTTAGTCTGATACTCCTGTGTTGGTCTGAGAGGAGCTTTGCACATTGTGACACATCAGTGTAAAGGAATGAGTGTTGGGTAGTTATTAGATTAGTGCAAGCCAAATGACGTACGGTTGGGTGTATGGCTGGAATTGTTTTACATATATTGGTATTTATCTTATTCCTGATTTGGTCATAGAAAAAAGAATACAAATGTGTTTTGCAGGGTGGAAAAAAGTACGAAATGTAATTTTTTGATCAAGGGCTGTTTTGGTTTCTTTGTTAGGGTTTTAAAGATCAAGGCACCTTTTGTAGGTTTATGAATAAGTCTACGTTCATACAGTATTGATGTTCCCCTAATTGTCCTGCTGTCCTTTGATTTCAAAACCTGTAGTGAATTTTTTGTAAGTTGAATGTCTGTTCTAAAACCAATAAATACCAAATTTTCGACACATTTTGGTTCACTTTACTGCATCAGTCAGACCAACTGGGAGTTCTGAAGGTGAGCCAACACTTGTAGTTGCAGTTTGCCTCCACAAGGGGGAGTCCTAGATTCAGTCTCGTGTCTAAACATCCAAGTTCAGCTTTTTCTACAGCAGCTCTGTTTCAAGGCCAGGGTTGTGGAGTATCTTCCACCAGCAGACCTATACTGCTGCTGCTGATAAGGATACAGGCCAGAAGGTCATTTGGTAAGGGTCACACAATGTTGGTCCCTTGGTTGAAATCAATTCAGAAGGCCTATATTAAATGCTTTTAGTATTATGATCTTAATGCATCTCATTGATAAATGAGAAATAATGAATTGTGTCAACTGGAAATAAAATGGATATGAATTGGATGTAACAGTTTTCTTGTAGTGAACAGACGGATTCAGTGTCCAGGCACTATTAAACCACAACAGAACTTTACCGTGCAGACTATGCATAAAACCAGTTACATGTTCGTTAGTCTGTCTGGAGAGCTTTTTCTTTTTTTTTGCATTATGTTGACATCGCGGGGAATTCTGTAGGCTAGACAGCTACCGCGACCATGTGCCAAACAGATGGGCAGTGGGCCTAAAAATAATCCAGGACTCAAGGTACTGACTGGAAATACGCAGGATATACGGTGTTAGAGCTAACATGCAAGGTCAGTGTATTTTTACTTTGCTATTAATTTAAAATAGATGTAGGTTCAAATAACCTCCATGAAGCTAGTTGACAAGAACAATTTAAAACCAAAAATGTTACCATAGTGCAGCCGGTAAATCCTTGTCGTTTTAATATTTTGACATTTTATGTCATTTGGCTATAGCAACCTACTGTTTGACAACAACAAAAACTTTCATAGTCTGGAGACTAACACTTGGAACTTTCTTTCCAAGTGTCAATTTTCATAGATTCCGTACGGAAGAAAGTTAATTTATGTCTTTTGCCAAGAATGTGTGAGCTTAATGTCTGCCTATTGAAAAATGCATTCCTAGAGCACATTAGTATAAACAGATTATAAACAGTTTAGACGATTCACTTTGTAGATTTTGAAATAATAGGCTAACATGCATCAAATTATGATATCCACTGTGCAGGAATCGGACACAATTCCTTGACATAGGCCCGCACTAATGACTAAATTCAAATGCTTATTCCAGATAAGGAGAAAATATCTCGGCTTCTCTTCAAAATTGGTCTAAAAACTTCAGTGCCGTCGGGATTCCTAACACGTTTCTTTAAAAGTAGCCTATGCCTTTAAATGCGGGTCTTAAATTATTCCGTTCATTAACTCAATGAAAGGATAGCCTACTCATTGTTTGTGAGAAAATTTGACATTTTGCTCAACTTTAAGGATTGTAGGTTTAAAAGTTTACCATGCTGTCTAAAGACCTCATACTTTTTCGTTTCTGTCATACACAGATTTTATTTTGTAGGTTTGATATATTTCTTTAATATATGGCTGTATCCAATAGGCTACTGCAACTAAATAAATGTAACGTTTCCAGGCAGTTGATATTCATTAACATGGTCCCACGGGGCTGGTTGTGATGCGAAATGGAAATTATAAATGGTCCAGATTGTCCAAATAGACCTAAGTAAATTGTTTATTTACGAAATGTATTTTGTAAAACAATTATTCCTAAACATTTCCGAAATTCCCTTTTCTGTGCATGTGGCCTTGAAGCTTGTGAGCTCAAATCTGGATCATTCAACAGCACGGAAACAACGCTCATTATAGCAGTCAGGTGTCACGGGCTCCATAGGCTAGGCCCAATTTAGAAGCTAATTAGGAATAACCTTGTATATATGTAGGCGGCAAGTTGGGAAATACTATTTAATAAGCATTTCTTAAAAAAAATTATTAACAAACGTTTATTACGAAAACGTATATACACCTAATCTTTGACATGCAACACCACAATGTGTGCCCAACGGAGCAAAGATCCCGTATCCACCAGATCCACAGCTATCCCCTGGTTGTCTGTTTTCTAAAGCGAGTTCAAGAAAGTGTTGAGGGGGCGGATAGTTTTCATTTCCCCTTCATTGTGCTCAGCCAATAATGTAGAAGGATGTGTTGTGCACATCTCAGCTGGCAGACGTTTAAAAGAGAGACAGTCCGGCGCTGCAGCAGTGTGTATTCAACCACAGCCTCTGTCTATGGAATCATTAACCACTGCAGACTCTCATCACCGCGCGCCTTCATTGCAGTACAGTCCATCCCATTAGCACCCTCGCGCCTCTAGACACCTCAGAGAAGACCCACCAGAGAACCTTTCACTCGTGGACATTTTGACAGGTGAGTGAATTTGACTGTTTTTACAGTTCCTGTAGCCTACCTTCCATAAGAACGTGCTTTTAAAAATTATCCTCGTTCCTTTAGAAGTGTATTTCGTTGTATATATACCTTTCTCTACCCTATCGGATGATTCTTTACAAAATATGAAGGCTAACCTTCAATATGAACATGAACAAGAATTCTTGTTAAGGCATACTGTCAGGGGCGTCGTTAGACCCTTTTTACTGGGGCACGTGCCCCAGTATAAATTTGTTGTGTCCCAGTAAAATCTAAAGTTTGAGTTTTAACAATTTACATATGAATAGGGGCCTGTGCCCCAGTACAATTTTATCTCTAACAACGCCACTGCTTACTGTTAAAATTAACATGAACACGAAGGTCGAAGTTTCCAACCACATGACATCACTTCAAACGCTTTACACAGGCTCGTGCCATTATTTGGCTGCTCTCAATCAGTTACGGTTTGGCTCGCGCCTGCATTGACGTCTAAAGTATTTAATCTCACCTAGTGTAGAGTTTCTATACATATTTGTTTACTGCTTCTATTTCATCACTGAAAATAATGCTTAGGTAAGTCAATACAATGGTCTTCTATAAACAATTGCATGCCGAGACAACCATGCGTATTTACGCAGTGTAATGACTGACCTACGTAGCATTGTATTAGAAATATTGTATCATGAATATTCTCTTCCTTTTCCAAGGATGGCAAATTCAGCGCGTGTCCTCTGTGGTATGGTTTTCATCATGGGGTTGCTATCATCTCCCGTGGATTCCAAAAGGAACCGAGGCTCACAAGGCGCCATCCCTCATCCAGACAAAAACAACCCAAACGAATCGGAGCAGCAGCCCCAGCCACCACAGGCGGGCTCAGGTTCCCGGGGGCGGGGGAAGAGCTCCGCCGCGCCGGCCGAGGAGGTTCTGGAGTCCAGCCAGGAAGCGTTACACGTCACGGAGCGCCGCTATCTAAAACGGGACTGGTGCAAGACCCAGCCCCTCAAACAGACGATCCACGAGGAGGGCTGCATCAGCCGCACCATCATCAACAGGTTCTGCTATGGACAGTGTAACTCGTTTTACATCCCCAGACATGTGCGGAGGGAGGAAGGGGCTTTCCAGTCCTGTTCGTTCTGCAAGCCGAAGCAGTTTACCACCATGACATTTACTCTGAACTGTCCAGACCAGCAGCCTTCCACCAAGAAGAAGCGTATCCAGCGCGTGAAGCAGTGTCGCTGTATATCCATAGACCTGGACTAGGCACAGGTACTGATTAGTCTTCATTGAAATGGTCAGTCTTGGCCTGATCATAAATCAACCAGTAAACTATTGAAACCAAGGAAATTATCAATTTGCTAAACCTCAAAGATCACATTTACCCGCACGGGGATGAAGCGCCATAGCAGTGGACCGCTAACCCATTGTCCATCGTTGATACCGGACTTTAGTTAACAAATTCTGCTTAATCAAATATTTCGTATTGTGTCCTCACATCAAGCTAATTATATTCGTGGCTATAGCAACCGTGCACGTCTTGATCACAACATGCTGTCCATTGCCTTGTCTCACCTCCAAATACGTTTGAATTTCTGTTCACAAGATCCTGCTTTTACTCTTTTGGATGAATTCAACAAACAGCCTACAACACACAATGTAGGTTTGATACGTTTCTATATCTGAGGTACTGAGTTTCCACTGTGTGGAATGTGAGGGAGACGGAGGGCTTATTTGATAATGAGATGCCAAAGACATTTCATTCATATTTTCTGTGAATCTCCACCCAGTAGTTTCAGTGGAGATTTTGTAAACGTAGGCCAATGGGCTCGTTTGATTCTATAAATAGATACAATAAAAGATTAGTTAAAATGTTTGCTGTACAGAGTTTGTTTAAAATGTTTAAGATGGAAACAATAAATATGTACAATGTTAACCTAATACTTTGTCTACATTGTGTATGCAGGTTTTAAGAAGCGTAGGTTGTCCAATTGCCAAAATAAACTCGACATAATGGTCTTTTGTAAACCTTTGTTAGTTAAAGCAAGCCAAAATCAGTGCATGCATGGGTAAATGGACAGTAAAGTAAATGATTTCATAAATTGCTAAGACTATGTTCATGTACTGTGTTCTGCATCAGGCTGATGCGGAACACAACATGAAACATCTTTCAGCGATGTGGCCTCTTCTTGCTCGGAGCCAAACTCTCGCTGAGACTTTTGTTTCTTAAACCAATGATTTGTTTCATTGTAAAACTACGGTCATTTACGACGAAAGACCGCAAGAATCGCTATTTTACCGTTTGTTTACAAATTTAAATAAGATTATGCAACTGTATATACGGCTTATTTTGAGGTTGGAAATCTTGATCTTAATTTAAATTCAAGTTAAACTTGAACTGCGTGTGTATGATGTTCAGAGAACCGAACCTTTCAATCCAATCAACCTCGTGCTCAACCACAGTCTCATTGGCGTTACTCTGTAGCATGCATAAAGCAAGCCTCTTATTTTGTATCCTAGAAACCGATGTTCTAAATGATAAATTAAGGGCGATTTACATCTAGCAAAGGAATGTAATAATCACTCGAGTCTTTGTAATTAACATTTTATTTTGGATACTGTATCGTTACTGAGCTGAAAAGACGGATGTGAAGGTTTAAATAAGAGTCCGATCAAGGCCGCTCATCATGTTCAGCCTTAGGTGACTGAATCATTGACAGGTTTGCAGCGCAACACACTATGGAGCTACTAATATATAAAACAGTCATATGTGAGACAATGGGGAAGTTAAATTAATTGAATGATCCTATTCAATTTAGGAAAACGTATAAGGTAAACTTCACAACTGTTATGTTATGATTTGTAGTTTAATGGCACACTGAAAATATGGAAAGTAGAATTTCCATGCGTAAATGGAACAGAATACGCCAGTCTGAATGATGGAACTATTTAACATTAGTGGCCCTCAGCAGGATCCGTCAGTAGTAAGGTAAGTAGCTTGATGTTTCAAGCTACAGTTATGGCTTGAACTGATATGCACAATAGTTTCCACTAACAATGTATAAAATGCTCCATGTAGATCTATGAACAGACCATGTTGTACCTAGACAGATCATTGCTTTAAGTAAAGTATAGATAAATATCATTTATAAAGCAACCATCACCATGTAGCATTAGTGATATCAGTAAGAATCTTTCACCCAAACCAAGCAATTTCATGCAACTTCCTTACATTTCTAAATCAAATACTAAAATACAGCCTCGACAACCAAAACAATACAATTATTTTGGGATAAAATAAATCTTTGATGTACATAATATATGACCACACTAGAGGTTTATCCCTCTCATTACGCGTTAGTCATTAAGCATTTCCAGACCAATAAAAGGGTCAAAAATATTTTGTTCTTACAGCTTTTACTCTAAAATGGATGATGCCTTTTCCATTACACATTGTAACTTACCCATCATCAAACCTGGGAAACCAAATGATTGCATAGTAGTAGAAACTGATGTGAAAAGTGCTAACACTTGATAGAGGAGCATCCAGCCAATCCTAAGGGAGGCTGGTAAACACGTACTACAGCTCTTACAAGCGGGAAAGTGCTTAGGGTAGTGACAGACAGTACATATGTCATGAACAACATTCATTATTAAGAACTAACTATTCTATACACTTCTTAAATTTACGGGAGCTCTCTAGGCTAGATATAGCGGGTCCTTTGTTGTGTGTGTGTGTGTGCACGCGTGCGTGTTAAGGAGGGAGGGGGGGGGGGGTTTGAAGTCTTGACTTCTCCCTCACCCAGAAGAGGTCAGTCTGGTACAGTCAAACATTGTACCACACCCAACCCACACACATGACACACACACACTCATACCCACCACACCACAATTTCACACCGACACCCAACACACACTCAACATTAAGACCACCCAATCAAGTGTGTGTTCCTTACGTTAAAATACTTTAACAACTGAGCCCTGCTCGTATCAACATGTAATGCAAGACTCCACTAAAGCTCCTCTCTGGAGTCATGGATATTACTTCCATCATTCCAAACCCCTGTTTTCCTTTGTCTTTCTGTCTGTCTGTCATTATGACATCTCCTCTGAGCAAACCATCCCCTGGTGGCAACCTCACAGAGCTCTACAACCTGGACACCTGCATGCTGCGACGTACAGCATGCTGTAACACTGGACCAGATCTCTTGTCTCACAGGAAGGCTGGAGCACCCAGCCAAGAGTCATCACTGTGACAGCTGCTCTGTCGAGGACTGGAAGAGGGCCGGTCAAGTGTTCAAAAGTGGATGTGGGCCCTAGTGGACCAGGACACCCTCCAGGGGCCCAGGAACAGGACCTTCTCAGGGGGGCACTGGGGCAACAGGAGGTATGGTGTGTGAGGCAGGAAGCATGGTGTGTGAGGCAGGAAGCATGGTGTGTGAGGCAGGAGGCATGGTGTGTGAGGCAGGAGGCATGGTGTGTGAGGCAGGAGGCATGGTGTGTGAGGCAGGAGGCATGGTGTGTGAGGCAGGAGGCATGGTGTGTGAGGCAGGAGGCATGGTGTGTGAGGCAGGAGGCATGGTGTGTGAGGCAGGAGGTAAAGGGGAGAGGGATGAAGCCAGACTCTCATCTGCCACATCTTCTCCTTCAGTTGTCTCTTTCTCAGGCTCTCAGCTGGAGGTCACGCCTGCTTCCTTCTGGCGCAGCCTCTCTTTCTGTGGGACACGGAGGGAGGGTGTCAGGGGAGCTGGCTCGTGTGGGTGACATGTTTTAAGTAGGGATGCACCGAATCCAGGATTTGGTTTCGGATTTGGCCGAATATTGGGCTTTGGATCTGGCAGAACCTTAGAATTTTTTTCTACCTAATCCAAAACCTACGCTTGCACTGTGCGCGCTACGCAGGCATAACTTTGCCTATTCTTTTTTTTTTACAGTAAAAAATAAATAAATACAAAAATACACTCCTGTGGACATTGTTTACTTCATTCATGTGTTTACTGTGTTAATGGACTGAGGATGGGAGGAAGATTCGGTTTCGGACGAATCTTAACCAGTGGATTCGGTATTCGGCCGAACCCCAAAAATCTGGATTCGGTGCATCCCTAGTTTAAAGAGCCAGACTAACCAGCTCAGATCTTACCAAACTGTTGGCATTAATTTTCTTGGTTTCAACCCTCTTCTCAGCTGTGATCTTCTTGATGTTCTCCTGAGCTTCCTTCAACCTGGGAGAACAACAAGAACCACTTAACTCATGAGGACAAACATCTCTTTGCTGTGTCAGTGTATCATCCATGCAGTTGTCTCAACTGTTGTAGTGTTTTTGGAGAACCAAACATATATTCAGCTTGACAGCAGCTGTTTATCACAGTCTCCATCACGGGCCTGAGGTGCATCACTAACACCATCTCTCGAGCAGTCCCACAGTGAACAAGCCACTAGTTAAGTAGGGGGAGGACAGTGGGTGGATGAGATAATGAGCTAGTTAAACACTTGTCTTTTATGGGTGTGAAAACAGTCCTTCAAATAAAGTTCATTGTACATAAACACAATCATTTGTGGCCGGTGCAGAGCATGATTGCCCAGTAAATAATTAAGAGAGAGCACATGGGTGCAAAAAGACACAAGGGAATCTCCTCCTAGAAGGGAGTGTTGCCGAGCGTTCAGAGCTAGCAGTAGGCTAGCAGTAGGCTAGCAGTAGGATAGCAGTAGGCTAGCAGTAGGCTAGCAGTAGGATAGCAGTAGGCTAGCAGTAGGCTAGCAGTAGGCTAGCAGTAGGCTAGCAGTAGGCTAGCAGTAGGCTAGCAGTAAGGCTGGCTGAACAGTCTGTTGGTTCCTCAGTCTTAACACCAACACAAATTAGTGTTGAGGTAGCTGTTCCTACAGTAGCTTGTTTGGTCTCATAAGTAGCTGAGACCTTCCAGGACAGGGGACAGGGACCAGGGGACAGGGATCAGGGGACAGGGATCAGGGGACAGAGATCAGGGGACAGGGATCAGGGGACAGGGATCAGGGGACAGGGACCAGGGACCAGGGGACAGGGATCAGGGGACAGGGGACAGGGATCAGGGGACAGGGATCAGGGGACAGGGATCAGGGGACAGAGATCAGGGGACAGGGATCAGGGGACAGAGATCAGGGGACAGGGATCAGGGGACAGGGATCAGGGGACAGAGATCAGGGGACAGAGATCAGGGGACAGGGATCAGGGGACAGGGGACAGGGATCAGGGGACAGAGATCAGGGGACAGAGATCAGGGGACAGGGATCAGGGGACAGGGATCAGGGGACAGGGATCAGGGGACAGGGATCAGGGGACAGGGATCAGGGGACAGGGATCAGGGGACAGAGATCAGGGATCAGGGGACAGGGATCAGGGGACAGGGATCAGGGGACAGAGATCAGGGGACAGGGATCAGGGGACAGGGATCAGGGGACAGAGATCAGGGGACAGGGATCAGGTGACAGGGATCAGGGGACAGGGATCAGGGGACAGGGATCAGGGGACAGGGGACAGGGATCAGGGGACAGGGATCAGGGGACAGGGATCAGGGGACAGAGATCAGGGGACAGGGATCAGGGGACAGGGATCAGGGGACAGAGATCAGGGGACAGAGATCAGGGGACAGGGATCAGGGGACAGGGATCAGGGGACAGGGATCAGGGGACAGGGGACAGGGATCAGGGGACAGGGATCAGGGGACAGAGATCAGGGGACAGGGATCAGGGGACAGGGATCAGGGGACAGAGATCAGGGGACAGAGATCAGGGGACAGGGATCAGGGGACAGGGATCAGGGGACAGGGATCAGGGGACAGGGGACAGGGATCAGGGGACAGGGATCAGGGGACAGGGATCAGGGGACAGAGATCAGGGGACAGGGATCAGGGGACAGGGATCAGGGGACAGGGGACAGGGATCAGGGGACAGAGATCAGGGGACAGGGATCAGGGGACAGGGATCAGGGGACAGGGGACAGGGATCAGGGGACAGGGATCAGGGGACAGAGATCAGGGGACAGGGATCAGGGGACAGAGATCAGGGGACAGGGATCAGGGGACAGAGATCAGGGGACAGGGATCAGGGGACAGAGATCAGGGGACAGGGATCAGGGGACAGGGATCAGGGGACAGGGGACAGGGATCAGGGGACAGGGATCAGGGGACAGGGGACAGGGATCAGGGGACAGGGATCAGGGGACAGGGATCAGGGGACAGAGATCAGGGGACAGGGATCAGGGGACAGAGATCAGGGGACAGGGATCAGGGGACAGAGATCAGGGGACAGGGATCAGGGGACAGGGATCAGGGGACAGGGGACAGGGGACAGGGATCAGGGGACAGAGATCAGGGGACAGAGATCAGGGGACAGGGATCAGGGATCAGGGGACAGGGATCAGGGGACAGAGATCAGGGGACAGGGATCAGGGATCAGGGGACAGGGGACAGGGATCAGGGGACAGGGATCAGGGGACAGGGATCAGGGGACAGAGATCAGGGGACAGGGATCAGGGGACAGGGATCAGGGGACAGGGATCAGGGGACAGGGATCAGGGGACAGGGATCAGGGGACAGGGACCAGGGGACAGGGGACAGGGATCAGGGATCAGGGGACAGGGGACAGGGATCAGGGGACAGGGATCAGGGGACAGGGGACAGGGATCAGGGGACAGAGATCAGGGGACAGGGATCAGGGGACAGGGACTGCAGCCTCCCACCCACCTCTCCTTGGAGATGTTCTTGTTCTCACGATTCCACGTGTTCTTGAAGTCACTGCAGAACTCGTACCACAGCATGAACACAAAGCTGGGAGCCACCTCCTTCTCCCCAGACTTGGGCTTCAGGCCAAAATAGCTCACCATGTCCTGGAAACTGTAGTGGGGGAAAGACAGAGACAGAGAGGAAGAGAGAGAGAAGGAGAGAGAGAAGAAGAGAAAGAAGGAGAGAGGGAGAAAGAGAAGGAGATAGATAGAAGGAGAGACAGAGATAAGGAGAAAGAAAGAGAAAGAGACGGAGAGTCAGAGAGCGTCCTGCTGGGTCACAGGGGAGCTGGTAGTAGAGGCTTCATTATCACACTGAGGAGGGGGGGACACACATCCCCCCAGTATTCAAATCTAGTCAAAATGTACCCCTCAATATATTGATATAAAAATATAAATTAAATATAAATGTTCTACGACAGGCAACCGCGCAAGCTGTCCGAAAACCTTAAAAGTTAATCCCATGTGTAAATTCATAAATTAAAAAAAAGGTTTTCAGTGGGGGACCCTGAGACTCCCCAGCAGATTTTGTCCTCCCCAATGTTAACTTCATGGCTACGGCCTTGGCCTGAACTAACTCAACTTGATTTCTCTGATTGTCAGGAGACATGAAGCGACTACACAATCTTCCTCCAGGACCCTGAGGCGAGCGAGGAAGATTGTGGCCGACTCCTCCCACCCTGGACACACTCTGCTTCAGTCACTCCCCTCTGGCAGAAGGCTGCGGACCATCAGGACCAAAACCTCACGCCACAAAAACAGTTTGTTCCCATCTGCTGCTGGCCTCTTCAAGAAGTCCAAGGGCTCACACTGACCCTAAACACATTGCAATTTGCACTAAACTACACAATTTGTATCTTTTATACTATTTGTATATTTTGTAATATTTATATTGTTTGTATTTTTATAGCCCATTGTAAATTATGGCTATTTCATAGTTTATTGTATATTTAATTTTTTATTTTAGTTTAATATATGCACCTTCCTGCCAAAGTAAATTCCTTGTCTGTGCAAACTTTCATGGCGATTAAAACCCTTTCTGATTCTGATTCTACTATGTTCCTGCACATCAGGTCTTGAACAACAAGGATGTAGCCTAGTGATGCTAGCTGGCCTGAAACCACTCCTTTCCAAAGTCCTTCACACTGCTAGGGATGGAGATGGGCATTAGGGGCTGGGGCTGGGCATTAGGGGCTGGGAATTAGGGGCTGGGCATTAGGGGCTAGGCATTAGGGGCTGGGCATTAGGGGCTGGGCATTAGGGGCTGGGTCTGGGCATTAGGGGCTGGGCATTAGGGCTGGGGCTGGGCATTAGGGGCTGGGCATTAGGGCCTGGGGCTGGGCATTAGGGGCTGGGCATTAGGGGCTGGGCATTAGGGGCTGGGCATTAGGGGCTGGGCATTAGGGGTTAGGGCTGGGCATTAGGGGCTGGGCATTAGGGGCTGGGGCTGGGCATTAGGGGTTAGGGCTGGGCATTAGGGGCTGGGCATTAGGGGCTGGGGCTGGGCATTAGGGGCTGGGCATTAGGAGCTGGGCATTAGGAGCTGGGCATTAGGGGCCAGCAGGGACATGGTGTCTATTGGCCTTATTAGCAGCAGGCAGTAAGAGAGCAGCATGTTTGGATCCCTCATGCAGGACAGATGTGAGAGCCCACACAGGACCTTCATCAGGAGCGTGTCACTTTTATGAGGTGTCTCCATGGGAACCTGAGATGCAGCAGCCCTCTGGGTGGACGGGCCGGAGGGTTCTTTTGATCAACCCTCTCCTGGTACAACACCTTCATTACACTGCTGTCACTCACAGGCAGCAGTGCGCAGCCCTATCACTGCAGCTACACGCAGGAGGGGGGGGGCTGAGCAAGAGGAGGAGAGAGAAACAGAGAGAGGTAGAGAAAGAAAGGTAAAGAAAAGGTAGCTGAGGAAGGGTGTTGGAATGATAGGAGACTCAGACACGTTTCTCTTGGCTTGAGGTTCGCAACATAAAACACGGCTGTGCAGCGTTGGTTTAAAGTTCCAAGCAATCAACATCTTAATTGTTTATAGATTCTATTTTCTAGCACCACAAGTCTCGCACAAACCCCTTTATGTGCTTTTGGTGATTTATTCTGGAATTGGGAGAGTTACGATTTAAAGCAAACAATTCTGGTCTCTATCTAAACAAGGAAAAATAATCTATTTGCTTTGTTTGTCCTTTCCAGTGTTTTTCCTGATATGAAATGTTCCAGATATGCCTTCGCTCTGACTCGGGCTCAGTGACTGCCAGTTGGCACCTTTAAGTTAATCTGATTAGCCGCCTCTCTTGCAGTGGCTCTTGGAAGTTTTCTCCATAAACCACACAAGATAAGGCAAGATACGAGCTGGAGCACGGACAGCAGTGTGCGTGTGTGTGTGTATGTGTGTGTGTGAGAGAGAGAGTTGCCTCCAGCTATCCCTCCAGTCCCAGCCTGGTCTGGAGGTCTGGGAGGCCTTGATCAACCAGCAATAATCACACAGCCCACTAGACACACTACCAGCAGTACTGCTGTGTGACGGCCCCTCTGCTGACTGCTGTGTGACGGCCCCTCTGCTGACTGCTGTGTGACGGCCCCTCTGCTGACTGCTGTGTGACGGCCCCTCTGCTGACTGCTGTGTGACGGCCCCTCTGCTGACTGCTGTGTGACGGGCCCCTCTGCTGACTGCTGTGTGACGGCCCCTCTGCTGACTGCTGTGTGACGGCCCCTCTGCTGACTGCTGTGTGACGGCCCCTCTGCTGACTGCTGTGTGACGGCCCCTCTGCTGACTGCTGTGTGACGGCCCCTCTGCTGACTGCTGTGTGACGGCCCCTCTGCTGACTGCTGTGTGACGGCCCCTCTGCTGACTGCTGTGTGACGGCCCCTCTGCTGACTGCTGTGTGACGGCCCCTCTGCTGACTGCTGTGTGACGGGCCCTCTGCTGACTGCTGTGTGACGGGCCCTCTGCTGACTGCTGTGTGACGGGCCCCTCTGCTGACTGCTGTGTGACGGGCCCCTCTGCTGACTGCTGTGTGACGGCCCCTCTGCTGACTGCTGTGTGACGGCCCCTCTGCTGACTGCTGTGTGACGGCCCCTCTGCTGACTGCTGTGTGACGGCCCCTCTGCTGACTGCTGTGTGACGGCCCCTCTGCTGACTGCTGTGTGACGGCCCCTCTGCTGACTGCTGTGTGACGGCCCCTCTGCTGACTGCTGTGTGACGGGCCCCTCTGCTGACTGCTGTGTGACGGCCCCTCTGCTGACTGTGAGAGACAGAGTGATGGAAACTAGCATCCATAACACTTGGCAGTCTTCCCTCCTGTGTGCCAGCAGGCTCCAGGGAGACACTAGAGCATCTCAGAGGTATGCAAACAGTTCACACAACACTGTACTTTCAATGCTAACACACACACACACACACACACACACACACACACACACACACACACTGGGATCATGACGTGTTGGTGGCGTGTTACTGCACCCGACAACATCAAGTCTCTCCTCCAGCCTTACACCCCCACCCGCCACCAAAGTCTTCTTCCGACAACCATCCGGTCGTCCCACCGCTCAAGAGCGCCTGGTCCCAACACAAGCTCTTCTCCTGTCTGACCCCCCAATGGTGGAATCAACTTCCCACCTCCATCAGAGACACTGACTGTCTCTCCACCTTCAAGAAAAGGCTCAATACGCACTTGTTCTGGGAGTACAACGGCACTTAGGAATGATTGGCTGGACCTGATGTTAGTTTCTGCTTCATGTTTGTACTTGTAATGTTTGTGGCTATCTCGTTGTTATGATCAGTGACCTATGCACTTGTGTTAAACTCTCTCTCGGAAGTCGCTTTGGATTAAAGCGTCTGCTAAATGCGTAAATGTAAATGTTAGCCGTGTTACCTCTGCTGGGCGGCCGCGAGGCGGGTGTCCGCGGCTGCGTGGTCCTTCTGACCTGCAACACAAACGACAGGAACGACATGAGGCATTGTGGGAACAGTAGTTCTGAGGTGAGGCATTGTGGGAACAGTAGTTCTGAGGTGAGGCATTGTGGGAACAGTAGTTCTGAGGTGAGGCATTGTGGGAACAGTAGTTCTGAGGTGAGGCATTGTGGGAACAGTAGTTCTGAGGTGAGGCATTGTGGGAACAGTAGTTCTGAGGTGAGGCATTGTGGGAACAGTAGTTCTGAGGTGAGGCATTGTGGGAACAGTAGTTCTGAGGTGACAGCACGTCCACAACAGGGTGGAGGCGGATGCTGGGAGTAGCCCGGTGGGGGCGCTGGGATCACAGGTCTGGTAAAGGTGTGTGTGAGGTAGAGTTGTGTGTGAGGTAAAGGTGTAGGGTTGTGGAGGTGTGTGCAGGGATGAGTAGAGGTGTGTGTGGAGGGGTGTGGAGGGGTGTGGAGGGGTGTAGAGGTGTGTGTGGAGGGGTGTAGAGGTGTGTGTGGAGGTGTGTGTGGAGGTGTGTGTGGAGGTGTGCTGAGGGGTGTGTGGAGGGGTGTGGAGAGGGGTGTGGGGAGGGGTGTGTGGAGGGGTGTGTGGAGGGGTGTGTGGAGGGGTGTGGAGGTGTGTGTGGAGGTGTGTGTGGAGGTGTGTGTGGAGGGGTGTGGAGGTGTGTGTGGAGGTGTGTGTGGAGGTGTGTGTGGAGGTGTGTGTGGAGGGGTGTGGAGGGGTGTGGAGGTGTGTGTGGAGGTGTGTGGATGTGTGTGGAGGTGTGTGTGGAGGTGTGCTGAGGGGTGTGTGGAGGGGTGTGGAGGGGTGTGGAGGGGTGTGTGGAGGTGTGTGGAGGTGTGTGGAGGTGTGTGGAGGTGTGTGGAGGTGTGTGGGGAGGTGTGTGTGGAGGGGTGTGGATGTGTGTGTGGAGGTGTGTGTGGAGGTGTGTGTGGAGGTGTGTGTGGAGGTGTGCTGAGGGGTGTGGAGGTGTGTGTGGAGGTGTGTGGAGGTGTGTGGAGGTGTGCTGAGGGGTGTGTGGAGGGGTGTGGAGGGGTGTGTGGAGGGGTGTGGATGTGTGTGGAGGTGTGTGTGGAGGTGTGTGTGGAGGTGTGTGTGGAGGTGTGCTGAGGGGTGTGGAGGTGTGTGTGGAGGTGTGTGGAGGTGTGTGGAGGTGTGTGGAGGTGTGTGTGGAGGGGTGTGGAGGTGTGTGTGGAGGTGTGTGTGGAGGTGTGTGGAGGTGTGTGTGGAGGTGTGTGTGGAGGTGTGTGTAGAGGTGTGTGTGGAGGTGTGTGTGGAGGTGTGTGTGGAGGTGTGTGTGGAGGTGTGCAGAGGGGAGTAGAGGTGTGGGGGTGTGGGGTTGAGGAGTGAGGGCTGTGTAGGCTGCTGTGGACTCCTGCCATGTAAACGTGTCTAAATGCAAGGCAGATGTGTGCGGCAGGCCAGGCTGAGGTGCAAGAATGTATCTAGGACCAGAGAAAGCCTGTGATCTCAGATTTATAGCATTTTTCCAGATTCATCCTTTTTACAATGATGGGGGGACCTTTCCCACTTGAAGATTTAAGAGGGGGAAGTCTCCCAAAACTGGTTCAAAGGCAGGTTTGGGGGTCTGTTGGGAAAGGGCGATCTTAAGCCCTGAGACTACCCCTTCTTTTTGTACTTGTATTCTACCCTCTTTACATGTGTCTGAGGGTACACTGCCTGATCAACTGAGGAAGAAAACATTTAATTGTAAGTGTGTGTGTGTGTGTGTGTGTGGGGGGGGGCAGGAGAGAGGGAGTGTTGGGGAGGAGGGGCTGAGGGAGAGGGGGGGGGCAGGAGAGGGGCGCCGCGACCAATGGCGTTAGTCCCAGCGGGGGTCGGGCTGGCGCCGTCCTACTACTTTGGTGGAGGAGAGGAGAACCAGGGGTTAGAGAAGGGAGGGAGAGTGTGTGAGAGTGAGAGAGAGGGAAGGAGGTAGAGGGAGAATGAAAGAGAAAGGGAGAGAGTAAAAGAGAGAAGGAAGGAAGTAGAGAGAGAATGAAAGAGAAAGGGATAGAGTAAGAGAGAGAGGGGAGGAGGTAGAGAGAGAATGAAAGAGAAAGGGAGAAAGTAAGAGAGAGAGGGAAGGAGGTAGAGAGAGAATGAAAGAGAAAGGGAGAGAGTAAGAGAGAGAGGGAGGGCAGGAGGGACAGAGACCCACACTGAGAGTAAGGATGTGTGAAGTCTCTCTTCCTCCTGCTGTAAACATGAGAGCAGGAGTGGCTAACTAGTGAGTTATGAGACACGCATGCTGAGAGGGACAGTTAGCTCTTTAAAAGTCGACACACTTTTCCAAACCAGCGCAGTGCCTCGTCAGAGCCAGAGGGTCCAGAGGGGCTAAGAGCTTGGGAGCTTTCTAACCCTGCACTACGCACCCCTAATGGCTCATTCTGATTAGAGCTTCACACAATCACTAGATGTTTAGATCTACACCGTTTCCTAAACACAATCAATCACAACTTCTAAAGGGGGAAGAATGTGTATGTGTTAAGTGACTCATCTCTCTCCATCTGTCTCTATCTCTTATTTTCCCTCCATCTCTCTTTCACACAGTGGAACGTGCTACAGTTTAGGATGAGGTATCACAAAGGAACAGCCTGCATGACCACAACACACTTTCCTCCTCCTCCTGGACAGAGACTCTCTCCTCCTCCTCCTCCTCCTCCTCCTGGACAGAGACTCTCTCCTCCTCCTCCTCCAGAACAGAGACTCTATTCCTCCTCCTCCTCTAGGACAGAGACTCTCTCCTCCTCCTCCTCCTCCTCCTCCTCCTCTTCCTCCAGGTCAGAGACTCTCTCCTCCTCCTCCACCTCCTCTTCCTCCAGGACAGAGACTCTCTCCTCCTCCTCCACCTCCTCTTCCTCCAGGACAGAGACTCTCTCCTCCTCCTCCTCCTCCTCCTCCTCCTCCTCCTCCTCCTCCTCCTCCTCCTCCTCTAGGACAGAGATTCTCTCCTCCTCCTCCTCCTCCTCCTCTAGGACAGAGATTCTCTCCTCCTCCTCCTCCTCCTCTTCCTCCAGGTCAGAGACTCTCTCCTCCTCCTCCTCCTCCTCCTCCTCCTCCTCCTCCTCTAGGACAGAGATTCTCTCCTCCTCCTCCTCCTCCTCTTCCTCCAGGTCAGAGACTCTCTCCTCCTCCTCCTCCTCCTCCTCCTCTAGGACAGAGACTCTCTCCTCCTCCTCCTCCTCCAGGTCAGAGACTCTCTCCTCCTCCTCCTCCTCTAGGACAGAGACTCTCTCCTCCTCCTCCTCCTCCAGGTCAGAGACTCTCTCCTCCTCCTCCTCCTCCTCCTCCTCTAGGACAGAGACTCTCTCCTCCTCCTCCACCTCCTCTTCCTCCAGGTCAGAGACTCTCTCCTCCTCCTCCTCCTCCTCCTCCTCCTCCTCCTCCTCCTCCTCCTCCTCCTCCTCCTCCTCCTCCAGGACAGAGACTCTCTCCTCCTCCTCCTCCTCCAGGACAGAGACTCTCTCCTCCAAGCAGGACAGCAACACGGCTGCCTGGCGTCTGATTCACTATGCATCAAAGACGTCTGGAGGATAAATATGACTACCCCACTGTTGAACAGCACATGCGTGCCCCTAGTAAAAGCACATAAAACAATACGGAAAGGCAAACTTTAAAGGGCCGGGGATTTGTTTTAGATTAGTCACAGTGTGTACTGGCTTGTCAGTGTTCTCCCAGGAGGACGGAGACAGGGCCGCTCAGCGTGCTGGCTGGTGGGTTTAGTTTGAGAGCAGATCAGATCCTGGAGGCATTCTCTCTTAGCTCAAATAAACAGATCAGATGCAGCGGGGACAAATCCTTGGCTCCCAAAGCTGCAACAGGCCAGATAAAGGACCTGCAAACACACCAGCAGCTGAGGAGGGCAAGCAGCGCTAAACAAACCATGTTTCCTTCAACTAGAATATCAGCTTTTGATCACTATCATGTTTAAGATTCAGAGCTCTCTGATTGATGGAGGGTGAAGTGTTGGGTGGGGGGGTGAAGGTTGTTGGTGGTGGGGGGAATAACTTGCATACTGGCTTATGGAGGAATGTGTTGAGAGACTGTATGAGCAGGAGAGATCACAGGCTGGTTAGAGCAGTGATCAGGCTGGGCAGGGCATCTGGGAAGAGCTGGGTGGAGAGGCCAGGTGGAGATCATGTACTGTGGTCACTGACTTGTCATTTTCTAACTGAAATGGAAAAAAAGCAAGTCAGTGGAAGGAACGCCTTTCTAGGTAATCAGGTTCTACATGGACTCAAGTCACCTGATTGTAGGAGAGAAAGACCGTTAGATGCTGGGAGAGAGGGAGAGAGAACAGGAAAGAGAGGGAGAGAGAGAACTGGAAAGAGAGGGAGAGAAAGAGAAAATGAGAGCGGAAGAGAGTCTCCTTGGTGTGGAAACTGTTACTTTGTTTGTCTTTGAAAGTCATGGAAGCAACTGCCTTTAAGGAGCGAACAATGAGATGTGCCCCTGCTAAACCCACGTAGCTTCAAACATGAGGACAAGTTGCTGGAGGAATTCTGTTTATAAGAAAGGTTTACAAGTAACCCACTGGAACGTTTACGTGTGAGATGTGTTTTTGTTAACCAATACCATTTTGTAGCCAGTGGCAACCACCATGGTTTTAAGACCTTTCAAATATTCTGTGATATTGACCAAAGACGGAAGGAGGGAGAAAGGGAGGGAGGGATGGAGGGAGTGTGAGACAATGATAGGAAGAGAGAAAGGGAGAGAGAGCAAGAGAGAGAGAGAGGAAGGAGAGAGAGAGAGAGAGAGAGAGCGAGAGAAAGAGAGCGAGAGAAAGAGAGAGAGAGAGAGAGAGAGAGAGAGAGAGAGAGAGAGAGAGGAGGGAGAGAGAGAGAGGAGAGAGAGGGAGAGAGGAGAGAGAGGGAGAGAGAGAGAGAGAGAGAGAGAGAGAGAGAGAGAGAGAGAGAGAGAGAGAGAGAGAGAGAGAGAGAGGAGGGAGAGAGAGAGAGAGAGAGAGAGAGAGGAGGGAGAGAGAGAGAGAGAGAGAGAGAGAGAGAGAGAGAGAGAGAGAGAGAGAGAGAGAGGGAAACAGAAAGGGAAACATTGGCACACTGAGGAGCAGAGGTGAATAAACAAATAATACAGCAACGCATCACTTCCTCTCTGTCTCTCTCAGCCAGACGACCAGGGTGACACCAACTGTTAGACATCTTCCTCTCCTGCCCTCCTGCCCCCCTACCCCCAGCCCTGACCTCTCACCCCCCCTCACCCCCAACACTCACCCCCCCCCCCACACACACACACCCCACCGCAACACATATGGATGCAATCTCTCAGCGTTAGATGCCTCATCTGCATGTTTTATAGAAAGAGCCTTTTGTTTCACCATTCCCTGGCCCACCGCAAGTAATCTGTGCAATTTGCCCTCTAATGTAGCTCAACTGTGGATCCCCCTGCATGATGCAGGCTGAGGAGAGAGAGAGAGAGACAGAGAGAGAGAGAGAGACAGAGAGAGAGAGAGAGACAGAGAGATCCCCCTGCATGATGCAGGCTGAGGAGAGAGAGAGAGAGACAGAGAGAGAGAGAGAGACAGAGACAGAGAGAGAGAGAGAGATCCCCCTGCATGATGCAGGCACGTCAGCCTGTCACCAGCGCCGAGGAGAGAGAGAGAGAGAGAGACAGAGAGAGAGAGACAGAGAGACAGAGAGAGACGTGGGGCACTGTGCCTCCAGACCTGTGCTGCTTGTTCACTGTGTTTCTAATGTCTGCCTCCTGGCTGTGTGAGGGGTGTGCAGTACCCCAGGCATGCTTGTCTCCATGGAGACAGGAGATTGCAAGCAGGTGGTTGTTCAGAGCTGGGAGGACTGTGACTGGACAGCAGCACTTGTGTTTATCCAGGGGGAGAGTGATGGTGGTGGAGAGCTTGTGCTCTCTGTCGAGTTTTGAGGAACTAGCTTGGTGATAAAAGCGGCCTGTATGGGATGTGCTTCCTCGCATGCATTCAAAGGAAGGCTGGATGAGCTGCTGTGTATAACATGTGCCCAGGGGTCGGGGGGGTGTTCAGGGCTGGCAGGTCTTGTGACTAGAGTCGTATTGTACGTCCTAATGTACATGACATACAAGCGTTATCCTGCTTTGTGAACAGTAACTCCGCAGGAGTATTTACACGTTTAGCTTAATCCCAGATCACAGCACCTCTCTCTCCCTCTCTCTCTCAAACACAGGATGTGACTTGCTACATCCCCTAACCAACAGCACCACTCTCTTCCACTATATTTGTATGCCCACCATGGTGGTCCCTTTCCCTGGCCCACTGAGATGGTCCAGCATGTCTTTACCTGCTTCAGGGGAGCCCTGCCAGAGCACACGCTGTCTGGCAGGGACAATGTCACACGCTAACACACAAGATAACATTGTCGTGTAGGCAGCCCTGGAGCCGAAGCAGACCTGTTAGCTTCACATATAGAGGAACCTGTAAACAGCAATGCTGTAATTAAGCTCTTTGATATAGTCAAAAGCTATACATTCACTGGCTGTTTCATCTCTGGGCGACATACAGCCCTTCCTGAACAAGGAGACAGGCTGGCTTAAGAGCATGACTAAGAGCAACACTACATCATTCCTGTCTGCCTGGTAGAATTCGGGAGTGTCCGTGTGTATGATTTGATTAGAACAGAGCTTCTACTGGGCATCCCATTGCTCAGCTGGGCTGACAGCCTTGATTACCATGGGGGAGCGGTACTGACGACTGGTCACACACTAGCACACACCCTGGGCTTTCTGTCATCATTCTGGTTTCACTCACCACTGGAGATGAATTCTTCCATCTTTTCCTTGAAGGGCTGTAGGTGTTCTTCTGAGGAGTTAGCACAGACCTTCTGCACGTCTTTTTCACAGGCTAGGAGAGAGGAGAGGGTGAGGAGAGAGAGGAGAGAGGGTGGGAGAGGAAGGAGAGGAGGGAGAAGGAGAGGGGTAGGAGAGGAGAGGGAGGAATGGAGAGCAGGGAGAAGGAGAGGGGTGGGAGAGGATAGGGAGAGGAAGGAGAGGGAGAAGGAGAGGGGTGGGAGAGGAGAGGCAGGAATGGAGAGGAGGGGAGAGGAAATGTTACAATTAAACATCTCTCAGCAGGAATGGATTAAAACAGCTCTTGCCTGAGGGAAAAGAGACTGAAAGAAAGAGAAAATATACTGTATTCTGTGCTGTGGTGTGTGAAACCGGGCTTTCACTTTTTATTGCTGGGGCCTCATCAATTGAGCTAGAATATAAAATAATAACAAGCCTACACAAAGAGCACAATTAATTAATGACATGTGATACGGGATATCAAGTTTCCAACACTTTCATACGTGAACTAAACCCTGAGTCTTGTGAGGAGAAACACGTGAGAAGAGTGTGAATCCCACTAAAAACACATCCCTAACAGATGGCTATTAAAGAAACCTGGCAACATCTGTAGTATATGAGCTTGGGTTGCGTTCAAATGTAAACAGAGAAGACTGTTCATTATCAGTAAAGCCAAGTAATAGCCTATAAGGGAACGATAACTAGATTTCCTGGTGGCAATAACCATTAGAAAGTCGAAGACGTTTATTTTAAATCGTAATAAACACACATTCAATAGACAATGAAGATGACCTTATAGCTTCAAACGTTTTTTACGATGGAAGGAAGATAAAGGTCGAGTGACAAAATGATGAAGAAATAAGCTATAGCTAGCTCTGAGTTAGCTAGAGCTAACCACATTGATCAAAACCGCCGGCCAAAACAGAGCATTAGCATGCTAGCCCGTCTAGCTCCAGTGTGCCTGTACATGTGTGCGACGTCTGGTTCTACAAGCTGTTTGTTGTTTGTTCTGAAAGAAACTTTGTAGTTCTGCCAAATGACCCTGCTCACTCTGCAACCAGACGGGAATTAGCCAAGTTTCAGCCAAACTAGTTCGTTTCTTTTCCGCAGTCAGCGTGGGACGCTGCTCACGCAGCCGACCGCTCGAATAACTTTCACACATTTCTCAGAAAGCTGCGAGTCATAAACGAGCGGCAGTAAATACCTGGGGTTGGTTATGACTGCATAGCTAAACAGCACCGCAAACACTTGAAGAACAAGCCGGATAGGTCAGGGTTCGTTTCAGAGATGAGTGACTAAACCCGGATCTTCGCAGTAATCATCCAGATCCACAACTTCAATGTTAACAGGTGAGGTCAATCAGTTAACAGACGTTGTTTTAGAGTTTTTTTTTCTGAGAAAACACATCCATGACATCCACCCAGAGAGGATCCAGTTAAAAACATGACCGAACAGATCCTCCATTAGAAAACACCCCCCACCATCACCATCTCAAGTAGGCACATTAAAGGTTGTTCCAAACAACAAGTCAACAATTTTGATGTGGCTTTGCTCCAAATGTGGTCCAGACAGCATAGGCCGCAAGAAGGAAGCCCGAAACATCAGAAGCAGCATGAAATCCACCCCAGGCTCTGGTTCCAGGACATTGTCTAACTGTCACAATACATGTGCACAAGGGCCAGGCTGTTCTGTGGTGTGACTGCATATCCAGCCAGCTCTGCAGGGTAAAACAACAGAGGTTATATCAGCCTATGATTGAGACCCCCTCAACCACTTAATCCCATTACTGTAAATGAGCTCATGCTGTTATCTAACTGACCAGTGAGAGCTGAGAGCTCCCAGAGAGTCTGATTGCCTTTTCAGAGGAACTGAGTGTAGGACAGGGATGGGTACAGAGCTCAGGGTTAGAGCTCTGCTTTGGTCCCCAGGCTTCCCTCTGTCTGGCTTCCTGTCTCACCAGACTGTTGTCCCGCCCCAGAGAGAGACGGGCATGATGAGATCCTCCGCACCAATCCCTGAGCAGGACTGAGAGGGCAGACAGTGTTACAGATGCTGCAGTCAGCTGCTACACTCCAAACCAGTCGTTAACTCAGTCTAATATATAAGATATTCTATCCTCTATTCTATCTTCTCCCCCCCCCCCTTCCACGAGCTGCCAGCAGCCTGCAGAACGTCCAGGCAGCCTGCAGAACATCCAGGCAGCCTGCAGAACATCCAGGCAGCCTGCAGAACGTCCAGGCAGCCTGCAGAACATCCAGGCAGCCTGCAGAACGTCCAGGCAGCCTGCAGAACGTCCAGGCAGCCTGCAGAACATCCAGGCAGCCTGCAGAACGTCCAGGCAGCCTGCAGAACGTCCAGGCAGCCTGCGGGCCTGGAAGCTGTGAACTGTTGCGCCTTATTGGTGACGGGCAAACAGGTTTAGACCTGCAGCTGTAACTCAACACTATCAAAGATTTAGGCTGATCCTACATGTAGCCCTCCCTGGTCCCCCTGATAAACCCACTGACACACACACACACACACACACACTAATGCTTCTGTCAAGCTCGAGTGTTTTGGAAAATCTTTTACAACAGTCTTCGTATCTACCTTTCAACAGAGGCTTGTCTCTTCTCCATCCTTGGCAGATCAGTATTATTTACACTAGGCTGTGTATCACCTCCCTCAGACCTTAAGCACTGGAATTCTCCTGCTAATCCCTGATTATAAACAACCTCAGTGCCCTGTCAGATCCTAGCTCCATCTCTCCCACTAGGACAAGGCCATGCAGGCTACTATCGAGGAGAACACAGCTCGGACGCTGGGGAGAAAGGTAAGACCACAACCTACTCACCCTCCTCCCTTCTTTCTCCCATCCCTCCATCCATAAATCTCTCTTTCAGCCTGAGGCTAGCCCACCTCCTACATGGTGACTTGGGAGCAGGGTGACAGACACAGCACAGTTAAAGGGGAGGTTCGGAGAGTTACACAGCACAGTTAAAGGGGAGGTTTGGGGCCTCGCTGTGGCCTATCCCCTGGTCCGAGGCCAGAGGCAGCTCAGACCACCGAGTCCACACATGAGGTCAGACTGGAGCCTGCGTCGTGAAGCCCTGCCTGGACCTGACGTTAAGGGCCATTTAAAAAGAAGACACTGTCTGATTTGTTGTGGTGATGAATGGCTGAGCCTGCCCGGCCTTCTGTGAAACACTAAACTCCCCTGAGCAGCAAACGAGCTCTGACTGGTTATTTTTATTTGATACTATTTCATTCAGTAGCGCCCCTGCCTGAACCGTTACCGTCTGGTTCCAGGCAGGGCAGCGTGAGCTCACAGCCTTGCAGGGTTAACAGTCTCTGCAGAGGATAGCCTTCTCTCTGACTTCCAGGAATCCTTCCAAGAACACCGTACTATTCTGTAGACGTCTCAGTGTGTTATTACCAGCTGATGTGAGGGGGAGGTTCCTCGCCCTCTCCTGTTCACACAAACTGACTTTCCTTCAACGTTAGGGTTGGTTTAGGTGCAGCTCTATGGACATATGTGAAGCCCCAGGACAGCCCTTTCCAGGACAGCCCTCCCCAGGACAGCCCTCCCCAGGACAGCCCTCCCCAGGACAGCCCTCCCCAGGACAGCCCTCCCCAGGACAGCCCCCCCCAGGACAGGGTCAGGTTTCTAGAGCAGGGAGAGGCGGGAGGAGAGGACGGGGAGGCCAGCCTAGTGGCCAGGGAGTCTGGCTTGCTCCAGTGGATCGTCCCTGACGGAATAGTTGCTCATGCATGCGCACACACACCCGTGCACACAGGAATAACGGACTCCTCTCCTGTTCCTCTCCTGTTCCTCTCCTGTTCCCCTCCTGTTCCTCCCCTGTTCCTCCCCTGTTCCTCTCCTGTTCCTCCCCTGTTCCTCTCCTGTTCCCCTCCTGCTCCTCTCCTGTTCCTCTCCTGTTCCTCTCCTGCTCCTCTCCTGTTCCTCTCCTGTTCCTCCCCTGTTCCTCCCCTGTTCCTCCCCTGCTCCTCTCCTGCTCCTCTCCTGTTCCTCTCCTGCTCCTCTCCTGTTCCTCTCCTGTTCCTCTCCTGTTCCTCCCCTGTTCCTCCCCTGTTTCCTCTCCTGCTCCTCTCCTGCTCCTCTCCTGCTCCAGCCTTATCCTACCAAGGTCAGAAGTGTGATTCTGTGTTGGCACTTGGCTTGCAGACACTATTCAGATGTGAATGGAAGTGATCTGCATGACATAATTAGGACCAGTTGGCGTCTTTAGGCTGGTTTATAATAGTGCAGCATAAATATTTATTCCTTGCGGCTGGCTGGAGGATGAAAAAGGAGGGAGTCATAGGTGGACCTCAAACACGGAACACAACGGGACCTGGCACTCGCCGGCTCCTACCAACCCCCCAAGGACCCGGCCCAGACTCCCAGCCCAGACTCCCAGCCCAGACTCCCAGCCCAGACTCCCAGCCCAGACTCCAGGCCCAGACTCCCAGCCCAGACTCCCAGCCCAGACTCCAGGCCCAGACTCCAGGCCCAGACTCCCAGCCCAGACTCCCAGCCCAGACTCCCAGCCCAGACTCCAGGCCCAGACTCCCAGCCCAGACTCCAGGCCCAGACTCCCAGGCCCAGACTCCCAGGCCCAGACTCCCAGCCCATACTCCCAGCCCATACTCCCAGCCCATACTCCCAGCCCAGACTCCAGGCCCAGACTCCCAGCCCAGACTCCCAGCCCAGACTCCCAGCCCAGACTCCCAGCCCAGACTCCAGGCCCAGACTCCCAGCCCATACTCCCAGCCCAGACTCCAGGCCCAGACTCCCGGCCCAGACTCACACCACATTTCTGCTGCAGCCCCACATCAAATACCAGCGCTCTCGCTCTCCATTTATTGTCTCCCCAGACTTCCATGTTGCCTAATAAATGCGTGACAGCTCGGGGGGGCCTGGCGCTCTCTGCATGTGCTCCCAGGGGGTCACAGAGGAGCAGCTTTAACAGCATCTGCCCCGCCCGGCCCGGGAGGGGAGCGCTGCCCGGCATATCTAATTGCTTTCATATGCCGTATTATTGGTTGATTTTAATAATGACAGACATCAAGGGCGCTAGGGGCATCGCCTTTTAACCCCTGGTGGCCCGGACCACTGCTCACTGATGGACGGATGAGGCCAAGCACCCCTCCCCTCCCCCCTCCACCCCCTCCCTCCACCCCCTCCCTCCCCCCCCCCTCCACCACCTCTAGGAAGCACAGAAAACTGCAGCCAAACCCACCATTTATTTGAACGCGTTCATGGGACCTCAACTGCTACACAGGGATTTGGATGTGTGGTAGTGTCAGCAGTAAACACAACTGACCTTGACCTCACTAGGACGACATGGTTGAGGGACGCAGAGGCTGGTGTTATGGGACACAGATAAAGGCAGATAGAGGCAGACAGAGGTCAAGCCCTACCGGTTAGTTCTCGTTTCAGCTTCCTGATGTCCTTGATGAGGTCGTCAAACTTGACCTGGGCCGCCAGGAAGAAGTCTTGAGGCTCTGGCAGCGGAAACACACTCTTCTCTGTCCCTGCATGCTGCACACACATCACACCAACACACACACACATCACACCAACACACACACACATCACACCAACACACACACAATCATCACAGGTCCTGGAACACTTCCTGAAAACAACCTGTCTCTCTGTGTAAATCTAACAATTTACCTCGTCGAAGTTGCGGAGGTAGTATGATACTACATAATCCACCAGACTGATCCGGTTGTCCTGTAGTACAGAGTTGAAGAGAAATATCAGTGAGTGTCTGGAGGAGGTGATGGAGGGTGTGGGTGGAGGTGATGGAGGGTGTGGGTGGAGGAGGTGATGGAGGGTGTGGGTGCAGGAGGTGATGGAGGGTGTGGGTGCAGGAGGTGATGGAGGGTGTGGGTGCAGGAGGTGATGGAGGGTGTGGGTGGAGGAGGTGATGGAGGGTATGGATGGAGGAGGTGATGGAGGGTGTGGGTGGAGGAGGTGATGGAGGGTGTGGGTGTAGGAGGTGATGGAGGGTGTGGGTGGAGGAGGTGATGGAGGGTATGGATGGAGGAGGTGATGGAGGGTGTGGGTGGAGGAGGTGATGGAGGGTGTGGGTGCAGGAGGTGATGGAGGGTGTGGGTGCAGGAGGTGATGGAGGGTGTGTGTGGAGGAGGTGGTGCAGGAGGTGATGGAGGTGACGCACCCTGCTCTTCACGTCCTTCAGCTTGGGGAGGATCTCCAGGCCAAAGCCGTCAGCCTGGCCTCTGGTCCTGTTCCCTCCATTCATGTAGTTCCCAAAGGCCAGAACCAGCCCTATCACTTCTTTCACACTGCCACACTCCAGGAGCCCCTCACACACAAACACACACACACACCAAGTTAGCATTGTAGGTTCACAATAACCAGCAAACTGAACCCAGCAAGGTGTGCAGTCTTACTTTGGAGACAGACGAGACGATCTCCACCTTGCGGAGGATGGTGGAGATGCTGTCCTGGAAGAGCGGCTGGAAGATGATGCAGTGCGCCCGGCCAGAGAAGTCTGGGATCTGGGAGAGCTCATGCAGAAACCTGGAGGACATGTTATGACAGGACTAAAACAAAATGTCCGACAGGATCAGCCTATTTTTGTCTCCTCGGCTGCTTCTTCTCCCAGGGAGACTGAGTCAGCAGGCCGAAGGGGTGTGAGGGGTAAGGTGAGGGGGGGTGAGGGAGGGCAAGGGGGGGCGGGGGGCACTGGGAGGGGAGGTTCAGTGTTATAAATCAAGGTCACCTACCATGTATTTTCTATGTTGTGTGTTTGAGGGGTTCAGGTGGGTTCTTACTGTTCAGGCTTGTCCAGCAGCTTCACCTCATCCTCCTTGGACGTGTCATAGTGCTTCTTGATCTTCTCCAGTTCGTCACTGGTGGCCCTCTGTCATCACACACACACACACACACACATCCTATCAGCTAGTAGGGAGCCCCATGTTTCCACTGGGAGAGAAAGGGACTTTGTCTCCTTAAGGTTTGCTCATGCTTTCAGGTGACTTCCTGGACTCACGTTCTCGTATAATGCTTCGATAGTCTCCAAATCCACCACGGAGTTGTCCACAGTCAGAACAGCTGCAACGGTAAACACGTTTATCACAGGCCTGCTCTTATAAAGGCCCACGAAGCTTGGACAGGCTCTGTTATGAGCTGGCTGTGTTCTGGAAGTGAAGCTCAGGTGGGTTGTGATTGTAGTTAGCTGTGTCGTCATGCTACGGACGTATGGTTAGATAACAAGACACTGGCCGTGTGGGTGTGTGGCACAGTGCCTGGGAGGGTGGTGGGAGAGGCCAGGGAGGCCAGGAGGGATGTCAGGCCCACACCGAGGCACCCATCCTGGGCAGACAGGCAGGAGACTAAGCCCCTGGGGCACAGGTCACGGCAGACAGCCTGTAGCTGCTTAACCCCAGGACCTGCTGCTCAGAACAACCGCAGCCTTCAGTAATGAGAGAGAGCGAGAGAGAGAGGGCGAGAGAGAGGGAGAGACATAGAGGGGGAGAGAGAGACAGAGAGGGAGAGAGAGAGGGAGAGAGAAGGAGGGCGAGAGAGAAGGAGGGCGAGACAGAGAGATGGGAGCTCTGCTCAGTGTCTGGATGATGTGTCACAGCTTTATGGTGCAGATAGAGGAGGATCCAAGGTACCGAGATCAGCTGATATGGGTCTGCTGCTGTCTGCTGCTGGACGGGAGGAGATCTCATTAGGGTGTCTTACTCAGGGTCACGTGACCAGAAGGTAGGGGGCGCAGTGTGGGGTAGTGGTCTGGGGCGGTCTAGGGCGGCCGGATATCTCTCCACACCAAGAGATCAAAGACTGCCCACCTCACTCCACTTCTCACTCGTCACACTGGGTGTGGTGGTGTGTGTGTGAGAGAGAGAGAGTGTGTGTGGGTGTCGTTGTGTGGGGGAGCACAGGAGATCCTCCAGCCGGCCAGTCAGACTCCCTCCATCAGCCCTCTCTCCTGGTAGGGCTACCAGAGACCTCCCCCCTCCTCCTCCTTCTCCCCCACCACACTCCCTGCATCAGCCCCCTCTTTCCCCAGTGTCTCTAATTACATTACATGTCCCATGTCCTCTTAATTTGCCAACAGAGGCCAGGCGGGCTGAGCAGAGCCTTCAGAAGTGCTTATTAAGCAGCTCTCAGCATTGTCAGGTTCTAACTGTCCGTTTCACCTACACCTCCCATTAAGCAGCCTCACGCAGAGAGGTTTTACTGGGTCTCTCTCTCTCACACACACACACACACACACACACAGAGAAGGGAGCAGCATGTACCCAGGAGGGGGTGGCCGTGCGTGGTCAGGGTTTATGTGGTGCTGTGAGGCTGTGGTCTGTGAGGGTGAAGTCTACAGCGTCAGATCATTAGTGGGGTGTCGCTCCTATTAGGCGCGGAAAACCGTCACCTGCAACGACAACCAGGTCTGCCAACCCCATGTTCAGACAGGCAGGCGCTCCCCTCTCTCTCCCTCCACCCTGAGGAGACTCACACACACACACACACATGTGAACCACACACTACTCCATTCATGCATACACGCACACACACACACACACCACACATTTCTCTGCTCTGTGTCAGGTCAGGGGATCTCTTTCTGACTGTGACCAGTGCAGCAGACTGCAATGCTTCAGACTGCAGTGCTGCAGACTGCAGTGATAGGAGTACTATCGGACTGCAATGGTTCCAACATCGCTCCGACAGGAAGTCTTTCCCCCTACAACCCAACATGGTTCCCTGAGAAGCCAGGAGCATGTTGGGCTGAAACAACTTCATCTATTTAAGCAGCTACACATATTCCCGCCTGTTGAGGCAGTAAAAGCGCAAACAGAATCACTTCCATCTGAGATTTATCAAGTGTCGTCTTCAATCTGATATTTACGTGTTGAATGAATATAAAAACATTCTGGAGAAGCAAGGAAAGTGAGAGAGTGTGTGAGTGTGTATGTTTGTGTGAAAGAGTGTGTGTGAGAGTGTGTTGTGTGAGGGTGTGTTGTGTGTCACCTTGCTGGATGTCTTTCATCTCCAGGTGCAGGCTGGAGATCAGGATGCCCACGGTTTGAGATCGCTTCCCGTCCAACAGCTTGATGATCTACACACACAAACACATACGCATTAGCCCAAGTCACGATGTCTGCGTGTCTGGATGCTGGAGAAGACATAACAGTGTGAGTCATCATAACACGTCTGGTTCTGGGTTCATCCTGAATACTGAGTCATGTGGGTTCATGACAGGATCATCCAGAACACTGAGTCACGTGGGTTCATGACAGGATCATCCTGAACACTGAGTCATGTGGGTTCATGACAGGATCATCCTGAACACTGAGTCATGTGGGTTCATGACAGGGCTCATGATGGTCTGCAACCCATCCAGGCCACAAACACTCAATCAAACAAAACCATCAGAGAGCAGAGTACACAGCAAGGTTACCCTCTCAGAAAAAAAATTAAAATAGTCCCCAAAAAATGTTAAACCATAAAAGGGCATCTCTTCTGGTCTGGACGAGCAGTCGAGAGCAGGGCCTTTTTTTTATAACAAACTATAAATTCACAGGATTTTTATTTGTGCCTACACATGGTCACAATTACTTATGACTGAATTAGCCATAAAGCCAGAGAGAGTTTTGGCTCTAAAACTTAATGTCTGGGCCGTCTTCATTAGGTAGCCTGTTCCAGCAAGGTCCTGATCCTGGGCCGCCACTGGGAACCAGGCTGGAAGCCTTAGAAGTGGGTATTGCGTTACAGTGTGCTGTGGTGCACGCTCAGTCAGTCTCTGGATCACTGGGGATCTCCCACCCAGGGAGGAGGGGAAGGGGGGAGGAGGGGGGGAGGGGGAGGGAGAGGCTTTCCCAACACCTTTAATGAACTGCTCTGGACAGCCAGCACTAAAACCCTACCAGGAAGCCGCCACACTCCACTGTGGCTCCAGGTCCCTAACCCAGGACTAGTGATTAGCCTGGCCAGTTAACTTAATGAGGAGAGACAACTGGATGTTTGGGTCTGCGAGGCGCGGGCGAGTGAGAAGAGAGGCTCTCAGATGCTGATGCTGAGGGCCAGACAGACTGCTACTGGGAGTCAGAGGAGAACAGCACCCTCCACTGGACACTAGCTGAACAACCTCCTATCGAGGGATTAGCACAGACACCGATGCCATGGTGACGGTGAAGTATGAGATGAGGAAAGCAGAGACAGATAAAAGAGAGAGGGACAGAGAGAGTCAAAGAGGAGGGACAGAGAGAGGGACAGAGAGTGGAAGAGGAAGAGAGGGAGAAAGAAAGAGAGAGACAGAGAGAGAGAGAGAGACAGAGACAGAGACAGAGAGAGAGAGAGAGAGAGAGAGAGAGAGAGAGAGAGAGAGAGAGAGATTTGATGCGTGTGAGAGCAGTGTGAGGACTAGCAGGTGGCTGGTGTTGAGCAGGGAGCAGCAGAGCAGCTGACAGTGTGCACGGCCCCGGCCAGCCTGCAGCTTCCTGTTGGGTGACTGACTAAAGCCAAACCCTGTCACCGGGCAGGTCACCCAGGGCCACCTTACAATAACACAGGGATCTAGACATCTCCTCACTCTCTGGTCACAGCGCATCCCAGCCCCGCTTCTCTCTCCCTTTCCCTCTCTCTGTTAATCTTACAGACACTCTCCTCCGTCTGTCTCCACACTAGACACATGCTTCACTAACCCCTGTATGAGGGCTCATCAATCATCTCCCACACGAGGGGAGAAGAACTCAAGCCACACCCACGGTGTGTGAGCTGGGTGAGTGTGTGTGTGTGTGGAGGGTAAGGGTGTGAGTGTGTGTGTGTGTGTGTGTGTGTGTGGAGGGTGAGTGTGTGTGTGTGTGGAGGGTAAGGGTGTGTGTGTGGAGGCTCCCTCCCTGCAGAGCCAGGAGACAGATGCCTGCAATCACACGGAGGGGCTAGCGCCCCCTCAGCGCCCCCTCAGCGCCCCCTCAGCACCCCCTCAGCACCCCCTCAGCACCCCCTCAGCACCCCCTCAGCCTTCAGCGCCCCCTCAGCCCTCCACTTTCATATGCTGATGAGAGGGGGCCTGAGGAGTTAACATGGGGGCTTCATATCAAAGACCAGACACCTGATACACATTACGCCTCCATGTAGGTGCCCTCCCTCCGGCCCCCCTCTCCTTGCCACCCTCCATCAGACACCCCCACCCGGCCCCCACCCTCCCCCGACCCCACCCTCCCTCCAGACCCTCGCTTTCCTCTCCACCCTCCATCACACCCTCCCCTCCCCCTTCCCCACCCCACCAGCCTGTCACCCAGGGTTAGGGACCTGGCTGTAGAGCTGTGCTGAGGCCTCGTATCCATCACCCACACAGACCTTCCCTGCTCTACAGCTGCCTACCATCGTTACAGCAGCCTGTAGCTATGAGGGTGGATTTAGTCTGGCAACACTTTCTACAGGGTGCATCAGAACTGTCCTGTCATCACACACACACAGTTCAGACAGTCACTGACGTGAGGCCTGCAGGCAGTATGTTTCAGAAGAAAGCCATTATGTTTGCAGATAGCCTGGCTGCTCCTCGTGGTGTTGAAAGCAACAAGGTACTGGAGAGGAGAGGAGCAGGATACTGATGGAGAGAAGGGGGACAGGGAGGAGGTTTGTTCAGTGTTTGAGGATGGTGTGCTGGGTTGCTGTGTTGGCTGCTGGGGACAGAGAGACTAGTCATGCTGGAGCCGGACCTCAGCTCTGAGGTCTGTGGCTATCTGACCTGGATCAAATGTTGGGCCAGTTTGAGCCCAACTGAATGGAGACACACAGTGAAACACACGCATGCACACACGCATACACACACATACACACACACACACACACACATACACACACATACACACACATACACACAGGAATGGACTGGAGCCCTAACTGATTGATCAGGGTATATGGATTGAGAGAGGGACAGTCTGGGCTGGTGGACGATTTTTTGCTGCTTGGACGCCAATCTCAAGACCGTGGGGGTGTGTGTGGGTGGGTAGGCGGCTGGGGGGTGGGGGTTGTTTGGGGGTGGGGCGGGCGGGGGATCTGGGGCTGTTTTTGCTGATACTGCAGAAGCTGAAGCTCCAGAGGGGCTTTCTGAGCTTGTGACTGCATGAGTGTCCGGAGCCAGTCTGACAGAACGGCAGATGCCAGCTGGAAACATGGAGGCACTCAGCTATCAACCCTGCAGCACAAGTACTGGACTGGGAAGACAGCCTGACATTATTTACAGAGACTCTGACAAGGGAGAACCTCTTTCACTGAGTAGGGTTCAGGACATGATGTGTGTGTGGGTGTGTGTGTGTGGTGTGTGTGTTAAACCACCTTCTTAGCTTTGGTCTTCTTCTGGAAGGTGTCGGAGAGAGGCTTCTTCTTTGGTTGCTGCGTGGCTTTGGAGAACAGCTCCTCAAACTGCTCCGTGTCCACAATGTCTGGCTCCTTCAGAGAACCCCACAACGTGTTGTTACTGCAAAGACAGAACAGCTGCTTTACTCTGGGGGTTAGGGTTAGGACAAAGACAGAACAGCTGCTTTACTCTGGGGGTTAGGGTTAGGACAAAGACAGAACAGCTGCTTTACTCTGGGAGGGAGCTAGAAGGAAATATACCCCAGTAACAATGGTCATAAAACTGAGTCAGAGATGAATTGAGAGATGACTTCTTGGAAATGAAGGAAGCCGGTGTGCTTCGGTGGAAAGATTCTCCCCTGCCAACAGATAAACATCATGGTTTGTGTCGTGGTTTATTTAATGTTTATTTTGAACTGTCTGGAGATTATATTTAGTCTCATCATCATGGCTTCAGTGTAAAAGAGCAAAGAATGTGTCTGTAAGCTATGACTGAGAAAAATCCTGGAAATAACCCTAACCCACACTACGAGGTGGGTCCATGTCTGTGCTAGAGGAGCACTTTACCCAACAAGGTGTACACACACCAGGAATATTGTTTTCATAGTTGCTGAGTTACATGAACCAACAAACAGAGGGTGGTGGGGAGCAGAGGGAGGAGGGGGTGGGGAGGAGGAAGGAGGAGGGGGCAGGTGGAGGAGGGGAGGAGGAGGAGGGTAAGGGAGAGAAGGTGTAGGATGGAGAGAAGGACAGGTAGGTGAGAAACGGGACAGTGTGTCTGTAGACAGGAGGAACAGAGTCCAGCCCAGGGTTTCTCCCCACCCTCTCCTTCCTCCAGGAGAAGCAGGCAGACGTGGAGCCGAACCCTCTCCTTCCTCCAGGAGAAGCAGGCAGACGTGGAGCCGAACCCTCTCCTTCCTCCAGGAGAAGCAGGCAGACATGGAGCCGAACCCTCTCCTTCCTCCAGGAGAAGCAGGCAGACGTGGAGCCGAACCCTCTCCTTCCTCCAGGAGAAGCAGGCAGACGTGGAGCCGAACCCTCTCCTTCCTCCAGGAGAAGCAGGCAGACGTGGAGCCGAACCCTCTCCTTCCTCCAGGAGAAGCAGGCAGACGTGGAGCCGAACCCTCTCCTTCCTCCAGGAGAAGCAGGCAGACGTGGAGCCAAACCCCAGCCGAGCCCAGGGAGGCAGGCCCCGAGCTGGACGGCACCGTGGCAACCCCACAGGACACATCACAGACATGTGGATCCACTCTGAACTACAGACACAGGCTTGCATCCCAGACTACACAGACACGTTGGCACAATGTGACTCCCTTAGAAACAAATATATTCCTTCCACACATTTCTGTCACATTAGTATTTCTGAAGTCACGAGGTTAGACTTCTTAAGGTTCCATGCAGACAGACAGACAGACAGACAGACAGACAGGTAGGTTGCTGCTGCTGCTGCCTGGCTGGTATCCAGCCACAGACAGTGCTGCCAGTAACTCCATTAAGGTCAAGTGAGCCCAGTTGTTTCTGTCTGTTAGTATGTCTGTACCACAGGGGCAGCTCCCACAGGGGCTCCTCTCCTCTGACAGGGTGAGCCTGCTGTATTCCTCCTCTGACAGGGTGAGCCTGCTGTATTCCTCCTCTCCTCTGACAGGGTGAGCCTGCTGTATTCCTCCTCTCCTCTGACAGGGTGAGCCTGCTGTATTCCTCCTCTCCTCTGACAGGGTGAGCCTGCTGTATTCCTCCTCTGACAGGGTGAGCCTGCTGTATTCCTCCTCTCCTCTGACAGGGTGAGCCTGCTGTATTCCTCCTCTCCTCTGACAGGGTGAGCCTGCTGTATTCCTCCTCTGACAGGGTGAGCCTGCTGTATTCCTCCTCTCCTCTGACAGGGTGAGCCTGCTGTATTCCTCCTCTCCTCTGACAGGGTGAGCCTGCTGTATTCCTCCTCTCCTCTGACAGGGTGAGCCTGCTGTATTCCTCCTCTCCTCTGACAGGGTGAGCCTGCTGTATTCCTCCTCTCCTCTGACAGGGTGAGCCTGTGGTATTCCTCCTCTCCTCTGACAGGGTGAGCCTGCTGTATTCCTCCTCTCCTCTGACAGGGTGAGCCTGCTGTATTCCTCCTCTCCTCTGACAGGGTGAGCCTGCTGTATTCCTCCTCTGACAGGGTGAGCCTGCTGTATTCCTCCTCTCCTCTGACAGGGTGAGCCTGCTGTATTCCTCCTCTCCTCTGACAGGGTGAGCCTGCTGTATTCCTCCTCTCCTCTGACAGGGTGAGCCTGCTGTATTCCTCCTCTCCTCTGACAGGGTGAGCCTGCTGTATTCCTCCTCTCCTCTGACAGGGTGAGCCTGCTGTATTCCTCCTCTGACAGGGTGAGCCTGCTGTATTCCTCCTCTGACAGGGTGAGCCTGCTGTATTCCTCCTCTCCTCTGACAGGGTGAGCCTGCTGTATTCCTCCTCTCCTCTGACAGGGTGAGCCTGCTGTATTCCTCCTCTCCTCTGACAGGGTGAGCCTGCTGTATTCCTCCTCTGACAGGGTGAGCCTGCTGTATTCCTCCTCTCCTCTGACAGGGTGAGCCTGCTGTATTCCTCCTCTCCTCTGACAGGGTGAGCCTGCTGTATTCCTCCTCTCCTCTGACAGGGTGAGCCTGCTGTATTCCTCCTCTGACAGGGTGAGCCTGCTGTATTCCTCCTCTCCTCTGACAGGGTGAGCCTGCTGTATTCCTCCTCTCCTCTGACAGGGTGAGCCTGCTGTATTCCTCCTCTCCTCTGACAGGGTGAGCCTGCTGTATTCCTCCTCTCCTCTGACAGGGTGAGCCTGCTGTATTCCTCCTCTCCTCTGACAGGGTGAGCCTGCTGTATTCCTCCTCTCCTCTGACAGGGTGAGCCTGCTGTATTCCTCCTCTCCTCTGACAGGGTGAGCCTGCTGTATTCCTCCTCTCCTCTGACAGGGTGAGCCTGCTGTATTCCTCCTCTCCTCTGACAGGGTGAGCCTGCTGTATTCCTCCTCTGACAGGGTGAGCCTGCTGTATTCCTCCTCTCCTCTGACAGGGTGAGCCTGCTGTATTCCTCCTCTCCTCTGACAGGGTGAGCCTGCTGTATTCCTCCTCTCCTCTGACAGGGTGAGCCTGCTGTATTCCTCCTCTGACAGGGTGAGCCTGCTGTATTCCTCCTCTCCTCTGACAGGGTGAGCCTGCTGTATTCCTCCTCTCCTCTGACAGGGTGAGCCTGCTGTATTCCTCCTCTGACAGGGTGAGCCTGCTGTATTCCTCCTCTCCTCTGACAGGGTGAGCCTGCTGTATTCCTCCTCTCCTCTGACAGGGTGAGCCTGCTGTATTCCTCCTCTCCTCTGACAGGGTGAGCCTGCTGTATTCCTCCTCTCCTCTGACAGGGTGAGCCTGCTGTATTCCTCCTCTGACAGGGTGAGCCTGCTGTATTCCTCCTCTCCTCTGACAGGGTGAGCCTGCTGTATTCCTCCTCTCCTCTGACAGGGTGAGCCTGCTGTATTCCTCCTCTCCTCTGACAGGGTGAGCCTGCTGTATTCCTCCTCTCCTCTGACAGGGTGAGCCTGCTGTATTCCTCCTCTCCTCTGACAGGGTGAGCCTGCTGTATTCCTCCTCTCCTCTGACAGGGTGAGCCTGCTGTATTCCTCCTCTCCTCTGACAGGGTGAGCCTGCTGTATTCCTCCTCTCCTCTGACAGGGTGAGCCTGCTGTATTCCTCCTCTCCTCTGACAGGGTGAGCCTGCTGTATTCCTCCTCTCCTCTGACAGGGTGAGCCTGCTGTATTCCTCCTCTGACAGGGTGAGCCTGCTGTATTCCTCCTCTGACAGGGTGAGCCTGCTGTATTCCTCCTCTCCTCTGACAGGGTGAGCCTGCTATATTCCTCCTTTCCTCTGACAGGGTGAGCCTGCTGTATTCCTCCTCTCCTCTGACAGGGTGAGCCTGCTGTATTCCTCCTCTCCTCTGACAGGGTGAGCCTGCTGTATTCCTCCTCTCCTCTGACAGGGTGAGCCAGCTGTATTCCTCCTCTCCTCTGACAGGGTGAGCCTGCTGTATTCCTCCTCTGACAGGGTGAGCCTGCTGTATTCCTCCTCTCCTCTGACAGGGTGAGCCTGCTGTATTCCTCCTTTCCTCTGACAGGGTGAGCCTGCTGTATTCCTCCTCTCCTCTGACAGGGTGAGCCTGCTGTATTCCTCCTCTCCTCTGACAGGGTGAGCCTGCTGTATTCCTCCTCTCCTCTGACAGGGTGAGCCTGCTGTATTCCTCCTCTCCTCTGACAGGGTGAGCCTGCTGTATTCCTCCTCTCCTCTGACAGGGTGAGCCTGCTATATTCCTCCTTTCCTCTGACAGGGTGAGCCTGCTGTATTCCTCCTTTCCTCTGACAGGGTGAGCCTGCTGTATTCCTCCTCTCCTCTGACAGGGTGAGCCTGCTGTATTCCTCCTCTCCTCTGACAGGGTGAGCCTGCTGTATTCCTCCTCTCCTCTGACAGGGTGAGCCTGCTGTATTCCTCCTCTCCTCTGACAGGGTGAGCCTGCTGTATTCCTCCTCTCCTCTGACAGGGTGAGCCTGCTGTATTCCTCCTCTCCTCTGACAGGGTGAGCCTGCTGTATTCCTCCTCTCCTCTGACAGGGTGAGCCTGCTGTATTCCTCCTCTCCTCTGACAGGGTGAGCCTGCTGTATTCCTCCTCTCCTCTGACAGGGTGAGCCTGCTGTATTCCTCCTCTCCTCTGACAGGGTGAGCCTGCTGTATTCCTCCTCTCCTCTGACAGGGTGAGCCTGCTGTATTCCTCTTCTCCTCAGCTCCATGAAAGGTGGTGTGGTCAGGAGGCTATGCTGGGAAGCGTAACTATGGGAACCCCACCAGTCACACTTTAGTAGACAGTGTTTCAAATTTCCCTGACTGTGCTGCAATAATGATTATTTACTGTTTACTACCTGTCGTAGCTTTAACAAAAAAGGCATCTATACATGCCATCAATTGTTTTGACGTGTAATTGCACTCCTGGCTTCGTTTCAGAGCCCACAGTGTTTCCTCACTGAGCGGCAAGACAGGGTGCTCCCTGTGTTGACACACATCACAGTTACAGCTCCAAACTATTTATCGCTCGTTGACTTGCCTGTCTGGACTGAATTTTACGCACAACAATCACTGTGGCCCAGTCAGCCCTTCACAGTTGGCTTGAAGTGTGTGTGTGTGTGTGTGCCTGCGTCCCTTCAGAGAGAGTGTGTGTGTGTGAGTGAATGTGAGTGTGTGAGTGTGTGTGAACTGCAGCCTGACTTTCCCGTGCATCCAACCGTATAAACACAAGGCCATAAAGTCAGGGGACTGGAACATGGCAGAGACCACAGCCACTTCAAATGAGCTGAGTAAACCGCTCCATCAGTGTGTGTACAAGCCCAGCTGGTCCAGGAGCCGGCCCAGGCTGGAGGAGGAGCCGGCCCAGGCTGGAGGAGGAGCCAGCCCTAACCCTAACCAAGGCTGGAGGAGGAGCCAGCCCTAACCCTAACCAAGGCTGGAGGAGGAGCCAGCCCTAACCCTAACCAAGGCTGGAGGAGGAGCCAGCCCTAACCCTAACCAAGGCTGGAGGAGGAGCCAGCCCTAACCCTAACCAAGGCTGGAGGAGGAGCCAGCCCTAACCCTAACCAAGGCTGGAGGAGGAGCCAGCCCTAACCCTGACCCAGGCTGGAGGAGGAGCCAGCCCTAACCCTAACCCAGGCTGGAGGAGGAGCCGGCCCAGGCTGGAGGAGGAGCCAGCCCTAACCCTAACCAAGGCTGGAGGAGGAGCCAGCCCTAACCCTAACCAAGGCTGGAGGAGGAGCCAGCCCTAACCCTAACCAAGGCTGGAGGAGGAGCCAGCCCTAACCCTAACCAAGGCTGGAGGAGGAGCCAGCCCTAACCCTGACCCAGGCTGGAGGAGGAGCCAGCCCTAACCCTAACCCAGGCTGGAGGAGGAGTCCACAGAGCAGCAGCAGAAGCTGTGTCTGGGGAAGGGCACCCAGAGAGTGCAGTTAACCCTGCGAGTGCGGTTAACCCAGCGAGTGTGGTTAACCCCGCGAGTACAGTTAACCCAGCGAGTGTGGTTAACCCCGCGAGTACAGTTAACCCAGCGAGTACAGTTAACCCAGCGAGTGCAGTTAACCCAGTGAGTACAGTTAACCCCGCGACTACAGTTAACCCACGGCTCCTTATGTCTCCTTAAGACAGCTAATAAGAACATCAGCCATGGCAGGAGTCACATGGAGTTAGGCCGTAATCATGGCAACACCAACATGTGTGAGAGGGAATATGAGTAAGGTAGATATCACAGTGAGGTAGGTATCACAGTGAGGTAGATATCACAGTGAGGTAGATATCACAGTGAGGTAGGTATCACAGTGAGGTAGATATCACAGTGAGGTAGGTATCACAGTGAGGTAGATATCACAGTGAGGTAGATATCACAGTGAGGTAGGTATCACAGTGAGGTAGATATCACAGTGAGGTAGGTATCACAGTGAGGTAGGTATCACAGTGAGGTAGATATCACAGTGAGGTAGGTATCACAGTGAGGTAGATATCACAGTGAGGTAGGTATCACAGTGAGGTAGGTATCACAGTGAGGTAGATATCACAGTGAGGTAGATATCACAGTGAGGTAGATATCACAGTGAGGTAGGTATCACAGTGAGGTAGATATCACAGTGAGGTAGGTATCACAGTGAGGTAGATATCACAGTGAGGTAGGTATCACAGTGAGGTAGGTATCACAGTGAGGTAGATATCACAGTGAGGTAGGTATCACAGTGAGGTAGGTATCACAGTGAGGTAGGTATCACAGTGAGGTAGATATCACAGTGAGGTAGATATGACAGTGATGGAGGTATCACAGTGAGGTACATATGATAGTGAGGTAGATATCAGTGAAGGGACCTACTTGCTGTCCTGGATTTGGATCCTGGTCCAGTAAAGAGGCTTCATGGGCAACGCTGGTTCCTTGGTCGGTTTCCGCGGTGCCTTCTCCACCTGTGAGCCAAACCCAAACCCTGCTGGAGGGGGCGGGGGTGGGGGGCCGCAGCCAGGGGGGGAGGAGGGGGCGGGGGGCCACACCCGGGGGGGGGAGGAGGTGGCGGGGGTGGGGGGCCGCAGCCAGGGGGGGGCGGGGGTGGAGGAGGGCCACACCCGGGGGGGGGAGGAGGGGGCGGGGGGCCACACCCAGGAGGAGGGGGTGGGGGAGGGGGTGCCATGTTGCCAGGACATGGAGGAGCTGGGGGGGGCGGGGCACCGGACTGGCCGGGGAAGGGAAGGGGGGGTGGTGGTGGTGGTGGTGGTGGTGGGGGTATAGAGGGACCCGAGGCCTGCTCCACCTTGCCCCCCAGACTGTGGCTGATGGAGTCCAGGTTGAGTTTGTTGGGCAGGTTGTTCTGCCCCGGGCTCCGGCTGGCTGCCTCGCCCTCTGGTGGCCGGAGGAAGCTCTCCCTGTCTGTCTGGACACACACGTTCCGGAAGGTTCTGGGCGGAAGGTCTTCTTCTGTGGAGACGCTGGCCTCACAGGGCTCACCGCGCTCCTGCCTTCCGCACGCCTGGTCTCTCCGCAGCTGGGCTACCATGCCCTCCAGCCGCGCCACCGCTACTGCATGCTCCCCACGCACCTCGAAGATCTTCAGCCCAAACTCTGCCTGCAGGGGACATGGAGTCAAATATATATCGGCTACGTAGAGTAAAACAAAGGCAGCATGATCAAACAATAAACCAGTTGTAAATTAACTGTGTGAGCACTGTTGATTTGATTTGAGCCGTTGTTTAAGTTCTCTGTTAAAAGTGTTGCTATTAGTCTCTAGTTTTAGACTAGTGGGCAAGAGGTTCCACAGTTTTGCACCCTTTGCAGAGAAAACAGACTGACCGAAAGATGTCTTGTGCATTGGAACAAGACAATCACCATTGATGGAGGCTCGTGTATTTGCCCGACGGGAGCTCTGACGTCTGATGGCCAATTCAGACAACAGTGGTGACACATGGTTATTTACACACTTGAAAAACAATTTAAGATTACTAAAAAATTAATAAAGTTATCAAAGGTGAGAAGGTTGTGTTTTTTTAGAATGCCACAGTGATGCCATCTCATGGGTTTCCGGAGGATGATAGGGTGAGGATCAGGAGGATGATAGGGTGAGGATCAGGAGGGTGATAGGGTGAGGATCAGCAGGATGATAGGGTGAGGATCAGGAGGATGATAGGGTGAGGATCAGCAGGATGATAGGGTGAGGATCAGCAGGATGATAGGGTGAGGATCAGCAGGATGATAGGGTGAGGATCAGGAGGATGATAGGGTGAGGATCAGGAGGATGATAGGGTGAGGATCAGGAGGATGATAGGGTGATGATCAGGAGGATGATAGGGTGAGGATCAGGAGGGTGATAGGGTGAGGATCAGCAGGATGATAGGGTGATGATCAGCAGGATGATAGGGTGAGGATCAGGAGGGTGATAGGGTGAGGATCAGCAGGATGATAGGGTGAGGATCAGCAGGATGATAGGGTGAGGATCAGGAGGATGATAGGGTGAGGATCAGGAGGATGATAGGGTGAGGATCAGCAGGATGATAGGGTGAGGATCAGGAGGATGATAGGGTGAGGATCAGCAGGATGATAGGGTGAGGATCAGGAGGATGATAGGGTGAGGATCAGGAGGATGATAGGGTGAGGATCAGCAGGATGATAGGGTGAGGATCAGGAGGATGATAGGGTGAGGATCAGCAGGATGATAGGGTGAGGGATCAGGAGGATGATAGGGTGAGGATCAGGAGGATGATAGGGTGAGGATCAGCAGGATGATAGGGTGAGGATCAGGAGGATGATAGGGTGAGGATCAGGAGGATGATAGGGTGAGGATCAGGAGGATGATAGGGTGAGGATCAGGAGGATGATAGGGTGAGGATCAGGAGGGTGATAGGGTGAGGATCAGGAGGATGATAGGGTGAGGATCAGGAGGATGATAGGGTGAGGATCAGGAGGATGATAGGGTGAGGATCAGGAGGATGATAGGGTGATGATGATAGGCTGATTTCTGTCAAAAGGGCCCTTTCAATACACCAGGTGGTTTCCACACAGCCTTTTCACAGACAAAGCGCAGACGGCAGATTTAAACCAGAATAACGTGGAGAATCAGGGTCAAACACAGTGGAGATGAAGCCAAACTTAAAAAAGAGGAAAGTGAAACTGTTTTGCAATTCATCAAACACATGTTATGTGTTACAGTGTGGTCAGCAAGAAAACAGGACTAGGCACGTTCTCCCTTCTGGAAGGTTCCACAGCATGTTTCTGGGTGTTGATAACAACCCCCAAGATCAGGACCAGCGACAAATAAAAGACTGTTAAATAACAGACTGCTGACTCATCAGATCTTAAACGGCCACTTACTACAACTGTTTCCCAAAGACAATTGCTCAAATCAGAAAGCAATTACTCTCCCAGAAGGCTGTTCTATCACCCTGGCACGGTGTTTAGCTTACTCACTCTTATGTTCCGGCTTTTCTCGGAAACAGAGAGAACACATAAACATAATAGGAGTATTTCATGGTGATCTGTGAGAAACTATTTAAAATTCAGTGTTGAATTGCAGCTCCTTGGCAGCCAGGGGACAGCTGCACAAACATCTTATCAGAGAAACACATCCAAATCATCTTTCAAACGTTGTTTAAATGTAGATGTTTCACATCTCTGGAGAGCAGGTCTTCCTTTTCATCCTGGCTGTAGCGAGGTGACTCTGACCAGAGCCTCCAGAACTGCTCAGGGCTCATGGCTTCCACCCCTGCCTGCCTCAGTCCCCTTCAGCAACACACACATGCAGAGTACCTGCCCCCTGAACCATGCCTGAGGAGCTATACCGCCTGTTCTTCAAACCTTTCACTCATTGCTCTAATCTGACATTTGTTCTGACATGGTGCAGTAGACTGTGATGCTGTTCTCATGGTGTGACTGTCAAGAGTACCTCAACTCCTGGACATGGTCATTCTTCTGGCCAGACCACTACGGCAGAACATGATTCACATCTGTGTTTGATTGGTGCCATCTAGTGTTTCAGGAGAAGAACTGTAGTTGTTCCATTAATGACACGACACACAGCAGAAGGAGGGGTAACGCAGGTCCTTCCAACTGCTGTGAGACTATACACCCAGCACTGCTCTACCTTCCAACTAGGGTTATATTTTTATTGTATCTTGTACAAACTTTATACATTTTTTATATATACTCTTCTGTCCACTTTGTTGCTGTAATGTCCACATTTCTCCTTTGTGGGACGAATAAAGGTATATCTTATCTTATAAGGAAAACATCAGTACAGTCCTTACTGAGGGCCTTACTGAGGGCCTGACTGAGGGCCGGACTCAGGGCTGGACTGAGGGCCAGACTGAGGGCCTGACTGAGGGCCTGACTGAGGGCCTGACTGAGGGCCGGACTCAGGGCCGGACTGAGGGCCAGACTGAGGGCCAGACTGAGGGCCAGACTGAGGGCCAGACTGAGGGCCAGACTGAGGGCCAGACTGAGGGCCAGACTGAGGGCCAGACTGAGGGCCAGACTGAGCGCAGTTTACTTACATGTAGTGTCTCCACCTCTTCCTTGCATTCTCTCTTCAGCTGTAGGAGGGCAGCTTGGTGCTCTGGGGAAACACAGAGGATACCACTCTGAAGAACACACATACACAGCCCTATCACAGCTATCTATCCTGGGTGAGCACGTGGACTTGGACCTGGGGCGCTGGCCCGCTGCGCCTGAGAGGAAGACGGCAGGATGGGGCCGAGGCACAGACTGACGCCCTGGCATGCGTGTGTGTGTCGCTCTGCTCCCTGCACGTGTGTGTGTGTCGCTCTGCTCCCTGCACGTGTGTGTGTTCACATTGTGTGAGAGATGAATAAAGGATTCTTCTAAATGTGTCATTAGATGACAGATGTTACAACCACAGAGTTGAAGGGTGGAGGCAGGGAAGTGTTACAGCCTCTCTCTCTCTGCAACCATCACACAACAGACTCGCTTTTGTTTTCATGTCTTACTTTAACAATGAAGGACATGAACGCTTGGAAGACAGGAGATAAAAGCTTCTGAGGGTGGATCAGTTTCTAAACGTTAAACACGTCATCGGTGACTGCACAGACCGGTTGTAAATGCTGTTCCAGTGGTGGTTCTGAGACGGGCAGGAGTGCTCCGGCTCTATTCATCATCTAATATTTCTATTGAATTCTATAAAGCAACGTTGTGATTAAATATGTAGCTTGTGCGTTATAATGATTGTTTGGTGGTTTACTATGACAGATAAGTTCTTCTCTCCAAGACTTTACAACAGTTTTACCACGTCAAGGCTTGACGGTTTATCTATCTGATGAAACCTTTGCACTGGTTTCTAAATGCCAGGAGAGATTAACCAAGAGGTGGTTAGCCCGGCCTTACACAGGATTCTGTGTAGCACTGCAGAACAGCAAGCACCAACACTTTAAAAGGAATGAACTTTTTCCATGTAATTGGATCAAGATCATTTAGAGGTGTGTCTGCTTGTGGCCTGTTTGTGTAAATCTTGAAGGAGAGAGAGAGAAGAGAGAAAGACAGAGACAGAGAGAGAAGAGAGAGAGAGGGCAGGAGAGACATACAGAGACTGAAGTCAGTGTAGAACATGACAACAACAAAATCTATCCCTCAGAGTCACAGGTGCCTTTACCTTCCTAAGCTGCCCACTATTCTGAGATGCCACAAAACAAACAAACCCAAACCGTGACTGTGTTGCACCATGTTCCTGCTTGAACTGGATTTAAGAGATCTGTCACCCTGGTGCTGGCCTGGGCCAGCCGCAGGGCTGATGCAACACTTGCTGTCAGACACAGACTCTGTGTCACCGCTATTAGATCAGGAGGGCAGATTTGCGTGTTTTGGGAGGAGAACATCTGGATAAGTGAGTGTGGAGGCTTTGAGGTTATTTCTGGTGAGGCATTTGGGTCTCAAATCACTCAAATGAGGCAGCTACTGCACCAAATCACTCAAATGAGGCAGCTACTGCACCAAATCACTCAAATGAGGCAGCTACTGCACCAAATCACTCAAATGAGGCAGCTACTGCACCAAATCACTCAAATGAGGCAGCTACTGCACCAAGGAATCAGATGGAACAGAAACAAGGCTCCTGTATGAGACCAAATGCACCGACACCTCCTCCAGTTAGTCTAGAGGGGCCGTCTAGCAGGGCCTTACCTGCCTCGGTGTAGCGTAGGCCCACCTTCTCCTCCTCCTCCTTGGGCTTGGGCGGGGGCCAGACCGCCTGCAGGCGTCCAGGGGTGCGGTCCTCACTGTCTGTGGGGGAGGTGATCTCCGACTAAGGGGGCAGGAGAGAGAGACAGGTTAACACACTCTCTACTGGGGGGGCAGGAGAGACACAATACAGGATGGAACATGAAGCTGGTACGCGATGAGGACTAGAAGGTTCTCTTAAGTCAGCTGTGAACATAGAACCGTGGGAAGAGCTTCATGTTTCAGTGTCTCTGTGTTTGTGTGTTCACTAATCCAACACTCAGACCGTAGCCAAACACACTTTGTATTTTATATAAAAATGACAGAAGAATATAATGAATAAGTTAAGGTGAACCAGCACTGCAGACAAACACGTCAAAGGAGAGGAAGGAGGAGGGTAGAACACGGTGCTACTGTTGCAGGGAGCAACCACGGCTGTGAGAACATACGTGAGCCTCGCCAGGACTTCTGGGTTCGGTAACGGAAGACCTGGAGGTTCTCTCAAAGATGGACTTCAGCAGCTCCTTCTCTGCCCTGATCTTCCTCTTCAGAGCCTCCAGGTCCTCAGGCTCCTTCTGGGCAGCCTTGGAGCTGAAGAGGCTCTTGAAGGTGTTGAGAGCAGCTTCCGAGGTGGTCCGGCTCCCTGCCGGAGGGGTGCCAGGGTGTGGGAGCTCCCCTTCCCTGGGTGTCTGTGGAGGAGCCTCCTGTCTGTCCTCCAGCTGGGTCTCGTCCAGGCTGAGCAGCTGGTTCAGCTGGCCCAGCAGCTTGCTCTTGGTTTCAGTCACGGGCTTGGGCTCGGAGCGCCTCCGGGCCGGGGAGGTGCTGATCTGCTCCGGGAGGATCCTGGCCTTGTTGACCGTCTTCTTCAGGCTCAGCAGGGCCAAGTCACAGTCCCTCGGCTGGATCTCTGCCAGGGTCTCCCTCTCCTCCCCCGACGCCCCCTTCTTCAGCACGCGCAGCCCGCTGAAGAGAGCAGGCAGCTGGAAGGTGGTGGCCGGGGCCAGGGCCGATCCTCTGGAGGGGGACATGGTGGTGGAGGGTGAGGGTGTGGGGCAGGAGGGCCCTGCATCTGGTCTCCTGCCGGCCGACATGCTGCCCTCGTCCCTGGGAGGGGTGGGACCTGGAACGGCACTTGGCTGGCTGTCAGTTGAGGATTCACCAGGGACACGCGACATGCTCTCTGAAAGGCCTTTTGTCAGGGAGCGCTGGCTGGAGGAGGCTGGCCTGGGCCTGGAGCCGCTGGTGGGAGAGTCCAAGCTGCATGTCCTCTCTGTCCTCTTGGAGGACCGGGGCTTCTCCCCCCCGTCCTGCCCTGGTGGAGAGGCAGGATGTTCAGCTCCAGCCTGGCAGGCCCGCGCTCTAGCGCTCAGAGACTTGAGAGACAAGGGTGGAGGGGAGCGGGTGTCCAGGCCTGCTCCTGCATCCAGACCCCGGGAGCTGCTGGCCGGCTTGGACCCCTCTGAGCCCATGGCTCCTGGCTCTGCCTGCGTCTGGCCAGGGGACGGGAGAGTGGCGGGGGCTTCTTCAGGAGCCGTCTGCTCGCTGGTGGAGGAGAGCAGAGCAGGATCTGTCTCAGAGGGACACGACCGTGTGAACCTGGCAGTGAAGAGAACAGAGGTGTCTTTGAGGGACCTCTCCACAAGGCTGTGTGCTCTCCTGGCAGCCAGGCGCAGCTCTGACTCAGTGGCATCTCTCTCTGCAGGACGACACGACAGCTGACCCGCATTACCGTCCTCCAATCCGCTCTTGTCCTCGCCCGGGTGGTGCTGCCCAGGGATGGCGATCTCATGTGATTGGTCGAGGCTGCTAAACGCCTCGTCATCCCCGGACTCTTCATCACTGAAGGTCTCGACCATGGTGACCTGGACCAGGTCTGGATCGGCCATGCTCTCCACATTTGCTTCCTTCTCCTTACAGGAATCAATCTCACAGGATTCAACAGTCTGCTCAGCGTCAGGGGGAGGGGCCGCAGGGGAGGGAGGCCCACTCCTCACCTTTGTCCCAGCGGGGGGCCCGTCAGCGGGGGGCCCGTTTGCGGGGGCCCCGTCAGCACTGATAAGATCCTGGACACTTTGATCACCCTCACTGGCACAGTTCTCGTCATCAGACAGGATCTTGAACGACGTGAGGACAGCTGTGTCCGCCCCAGCCTGCCTGATTGAGTCAGGCCGCTCGCGTGTGAAGATGGTGGAGAACATGTTGAGGAAGGAACTAGGAGGGGCTTTCCCCTGTCCATCACAGCTGCCGTTACTGACACTGTCCATTTCCACACAGTCACTGAGGTAGTGTTTGCAGAAAGCCAATAGACTCTGAGCCAAGCAGGAAGCCAGGTAGTGAGCTAGTCCAGCACAGTGCTTCCATTCAGTGTCACAAAAGGCTCATCTCCCCAACCTCCAGCTCTCCACGCTGGTCCTGGCCCACTTATACTGTTTACAGGAACAAAAGACCTTTGTTGTGGCAAATACCCAAGTCCCTCTGTCAGGTCAGCTAGCACCCCTGCTGCTCTCTAACCCTGTCAGACTATGAACACACAGCGCTGCACATACAATCAGGGTCTCCAAACACACAGAAGTAGTCGTCTAGATATCACAGTTTACTAAAAATGCCATTATGCCAGAGAGCAAGGAGAAATTCCAAAAGCATTCTGTTACGAGCCAATCTGTTCAGCCGCTGAAAGCATGTCTTGGCATAATCCTTCTGGGAAATGAGACAAGGAATACTGAGCCTTTTCTTAAACGTATCCGAGCAAGTATGAAAAACATGGGAAAGTTCCACGTGAAGTTTCCTCTGTACCAGCGTACGTCTGTGTGAGTCAACTCTCTCTCCTCTTCCCCCTGCCTCTGAGTGTGTGTGTCCCACCCCACAGAGAGATCAGGGAGTGTGTGTGTGTGAGAGAGAGAGAGAGAGAGAGGGGGGGGGGGAGGGAGAGAGAGAGAGAGAGAGAGAGATTGAGAGAGAGAGAGAGAGAGAGAGAGAGAGAGGGGAGGGGGGGGGAGGGAGAGAGAGAGAGAGATTGAGAGAGAGAGAGAGAGAGAGAGAGAGAAAGAGAGAGAGAGAGAGGGAGAGGTCCTTGACGTTGCGTGGCCTACTGGTCTAGCCGGTCTGGTCCCGCCCTGCTGAGGAGGAACCACACAGGCTGAGCAGGTGTCTGGTTACAAACGCTCACTTCCGCAAGTTGGTCGCTCCAGGTAACACAAACACTAGCTCTCTCTCTCCTTCTCTCTTTCTCTCTGCCTCTAAAACAAGCATGTGCGCGCGCACACTAGCAGAGTTAAGCAGAGCTAGCAGTGCTAAGCAGAGCTAATCCTTCTATGGTCAGGTGGAATGCTAGGAAGGTCCAACCCCAGCCCCAGTGAGGCTAACCCAGCCCCAGCCCCAGCCCCAGCCCAATGAGGCTAATACTGTGGTGATTAGCCAACCTGACCCTTAGCCAGGAACAAGTTTCCACTTCATGTGTCATCAGCAATGAAGCTTCACTCAAACACACACAGACCAGGCCACTGGAACATGCAAAACTTAGACAGAAACTTAGTTTTGTGTGGAAGGTTTATCTATTCTGATCACACAGTAGAGTATCACTCAGTCTTCATTCTAATTTAAGATTTAAAAAGAGCACATATTTGCCTTCTGAATAAAATAATAATTGTTCAGTGAGCTTGTGGGAGTGATTCAAGGTCTGTCACGGTCATGTGACCTTAGCAGCCTGATGTCACTGACCATATTCCTCCTAACCCACGGAGCATTCATTTTTAAATTTTTTACATTTTAGTCATTTAGCAGACGCTCTTATCCAGAGCGAGTTACAGTAAGTACAGGGACATTCTCCCGAGGCATGTAGGGTGAAGTGCCTTGCCCAAGGACACAGCGTCATTTGCACGGCTGGGAATCTAACCGACAACCTTCTGATTACTAGGCCGATTCCCTAACCGCTCAGCCACCTGACTTCCATTCAGCAGGAGACAGAAACATACAACATCTCTCTGTTCTTCATCCACATATGTCCTTTTCTATCTAATGTCATCTCATTTCATTCTAATACTATTTATTGTCAATCAGAGGCTGAAAGCATCTTTATCACAATAGTATGCAACATCATCATTTGTCTTATTTGTTTGGTAAGCATTATTTCATTATTGGTTGTGTAGGGATTAAAACAAATCCTCAGATGCTGTTTCTGTCCCTGAAACATGAGGTTCCCTGGGTCATTATGTAAGCCTGGGGATAGTTGACACACACCACTGCAAATCTCCCAGTGAGCCAGCCTCCAGCTGCAGGCCCCTCAGAGCTCCCAGCCAGCCAGCCTCCAGCTGCAGGCCCCTCAGAGCTCCCAGCCAGCCAGCCTCCAGCTGCAGGCCCCTCAGAGCTCCCAGCCAGCCAGCCTCCAGCTGCAGGCCCCTCAGAGCTCCCAGCCAGCCAGCCTCCAGCTTCAGGCCCCTCAGAGCTCCCAGCCAGCCAGCCTCCAGCTGCAGGCCCCTCAGAGCTCCCAGCCAGCCAGCCTCCAGCTTCAGGCCCCTCAGAGCTCCCAGCCAGCCAGCCTCCAGCTGCAGGCCCCTCAGAGCTCCCAGCCGGCCAGCCTCCAGCTGCAGGCCCCTCAGAGCTCCAGGCCAGCCAGCCTCCAGCTGCAGGCCCCTCAGAGCTCCCAGCCAGCCAGCCTCCAGCTGCAGGCCCCTCAGAGCTCCCAGCCAGCCAGCCTCCAGCTGCAGGCCCCTCAGAGCTCCCAGCCAGCCAGCCTCCAGCTGCAGGCCCCTCAGAGCTCCCAGCCAGCCAGCCTCCAGCTGCAGGCCCCTCAGAGCTCCCAGCCAGCCAGCCTCCAGCTGCAGGCCCCTCAGAGCTCCCAGCCAGCCAGCCTCCAGCTTCAGGCCCCTCAGAGCTCCCAGCCAGCCAGCCTCCAGCTGCAGGCCCCTCAGAGCTCCCAGCCAGCCAGCCTCCAGCTTCAGGCCCCTCAGAGCTCCCAGCCAGCCAGCCTCCAGCTGCAGGCCCCTCAGAGCTCCCAGCCGGCCAGCCTCCAGCTGCAGGCCCCTCAGAGCTCCAGGCCAGCCAGCCTCCAGCTGCAGGCCCCTCAGAGCTCCCAGCCAGCCAGCCTCCAGCTGCAGGCCCCTCAGAGCTCCCAGCCAGCCAGCCTCCAGCTGCAGGCCCCTCAGAGCTCCCAGCCGGCCAGCCTCCAGCTGCAGGCCCCTCAGAGCTCTCAGTGAGCCAGGTCAGAACCACAGCACTGGACCCACACATCCACTACTGACAATGGGTTTCTAATGAATGCCTTCTCAAATAAATTAAGTAAACTTTGCTACCATGATTTTAGTGCTGAGTGAATGCATTCATATGACAATTGTTATTGTTTAACGTGTAACTGGGAAAACCCCTCACCACAACAGCTGAAACCATGTGACTGTTCACATGTGAGTGCTGGGTGATAATGTGGGTGCTTTTCTGTCAGTCTAGCTGACATTCCAACACAAGATGTTTGTCAGCAGCCTGCTGCTGGTCTGCTGCCTTTTAAAATCCCAGACAGAGACACACCCAGATAATCTGCAAGAGGCACAGCAGCTTAACGTTAAAACCCTGACAGCCAGAGCCTGGAGTCAAGGCAGACAAACATCAATGTAACCGGTGATACTAAGCCAGAGTTCAGTTACAGGCAAGGTTTGGTAATTGCAGACCGGTCGATAGTGTTGTTATGTTACAGCATTGTCATCCAGGGTGTTCCAGAGAGTATCCCAGGAGGACGGAGCCTCTGTGTGTCTCTGAGCAGTCAGTCTGGACGAGACGACAGGGCCTAGCGCAGGCTGCCTGTGTCCTAGTGTGTCCTGGTGTGACTAAAATGACTAAATGTGATGTCTCCTGGTGTGTCCTAGTGTCTCCTAGTGTGTTCTCGTGTGTCTTAGTGTGTCCTGATGGTTCAGCCACCTTGGGCCACATGAGCTCATCTGGCAAAGAGAGAGGCATAGGAAACACCTGGAGACAAACAGCACAAACCGACTGATGCTTACGTGAGTGTGTGTGTTTGCTGGAAGTGCACAAGCCGACAGAAGTCACATGATCTGTAGGCTGAAGCATGTATTCTAACAGTACCAGTGTGGTGTGGAGGAGGTGTGCAGGTGTACAGGTGTACTGGTGTACAGGTATGCAGGTGAACAGGTATGCAGGTGTACAGGTGTGATAATGTTGCTCTCACCGTGCCCTCTAGTTTGGGGTAGTAGGGTGTATCTCCGATGATGTCATCCTCAGGGGGCGTGATCCTGAGGAAGTCCAGGTGCTCAGGGCGGGAGGCGCGGGACAGGGGCTCCTGGGAGATGGAGTCCTCGCCATCCAGCATCCAGATATCATGATCCTGCCTCAGGAGGGCATCCTCTACACACACACACACACACACACACACACACAGAGGAATGGGGGATAACAGCTAGTGATTACATTTATTCAGCACGTTATAATATATTCTGGCATCGGATCAGTAGAACCTGTGAAGAGGTTCAGTGGAAGGAGAGCAGAGGCAGCTGGCATCAGCACATGTACAAACCAAAGTGGCAGGGAGAGCTTTTCTGTGCAGTGAAACATAGCAGGCTAGAACACCACACACAAGTCCTGCTTCAACCAATCCCCTCCAGCCCTCCTCCTACAGGACTGTAACTGTTATTTAATGTTAGTATTGCAGAACAGGCCTCCCTGACAGAACAGGCCTCCCTGACAGAACAGGCCTCCCTGACAGAACAGGCCTCCATGCCAGAACAGGCCTCCCTGACAGAACAGGCCTCCCTGACAGAACAGGCCTCCCTGCCAGAACAGGCCTCCATGCCAGAACAGGCCTCCCTGACAGAACAGGCCTCCCTGACAGAACAGGCCTCCATGCCAGAACAGGCCTCCCTGACAGAACAGGCCTCCCTGACAGAACAGGCCTCCCTGCCAGAACAGGCCTCCATGCCAGAACAGGCCTCCCTGACAGAACAGGCCTCCCTGACAGAACAGGCCTCCATGCCAGAACAGGCCTCCCTGACAGAACAGGCCTCCCTGCCAGAACAGGCCTGAAGTGGGCCAGCTGAAGGTTCATATTTCATCGAACGTCCTTGATCCGTGATGCAGTACAGACAGGGTTTTCATTCTGTTCATATTCACTGTTCACTTCAGATTCTGCTGCTCCTCCACAGTCTCTGTCATCTTCAGAGAGTGGAAGTAACCAAGTGTACTTCCTGTGACAATAAATAATCTTGATCATGCCACCAAATACAGACCTTTTTTAAAGGTTGAAAATATGTTTTCAACATTTTAGAAACTTTTGTTTCTTTTTTTTTCTTTCAACCTTCAGAAACCTTTTTGGTGTAACTTTCTTTCAAAAATATTTTTTCAACCTTTCAAAATGTCCAAATTGTGAACATTTTTTTTTCTCGGAAATATCAAATATTAATTATAAAAAAGTGTAGTTGGTACTTCACATTTTACCAGAGTCTTTTAAAACATGAGTATCTGCACTTGAATGAAGGATGTGTGTACTTTGCCATCTGTAGTCATCTCATGTGTGATTATTATTTACATGTTGGGCTGTTTAAGGTGTGCAGTAATACCACAAACACTCAGCACAGCACGGACACATACACAGAGACAAACACACACAGACACACACATAGCTGTACAACCTCCCCATGATGTCACATGGCTTAACAGCAGACAGTGTGGACAGGCCCACAGACACACAAACCCGGAGATCTTTCTAGAAGTCATCATTTGTGCTTCCATTAGCATTCAGCGTGAGTGTTTAGCAGAGTAAGTCGCTGACAGACAGGACCGCAGTCCTTGGGCAGAGAGGAGGGCTGTTCTGTAATGCAGCATGCAGCGCAGTGGCCCAGTCAGAGACGCTGAGGGTTTGGGAGGGCTCCAGACGCTACAGTGCTCACTCTGCATCACGCCTGGCGGCTGAAGATCAGAGCTAGGGTGAGTTAACTCATCTACTGTAACCCTAGTGCTACTGTTACTTCAGCTCATCAGGTCTGTATAACAACCATACATTCACAGGGTTCATGGAAATGTATTCATTTATAGTTGGAGTTTATATTATAAGTAAAGTACAAGGGGGATTTGAACGGGTCATCTTGATCTGCAGTCATCCTGCTGAGCTACTCCCGTGTCAGAGTCTTTTCTACGTGAGTGCCGTGTGTCAGTGGGCTCATCCCCTCCAGGATGTGACCTGTGGTGTTAGACATGCATGAGGAGGGCCACACTGCTCCCTGCTGGCCAGGAGAGGACACTGCTGTGAGGGACACAGACAGACAGAGGGTTAATGTTAACTGTTCTGTTACAGTCTGAACATGTGGGGACAAGAACCCTGACTGAAGAATGAGGAGTCCATTAGGAGGAAGGAGACAGGGGGGAGGAGGAAGGAGAGAGAGGAGAAAAGATAGTGGGAGGAGGAAGAGAGGGGGATGAGGAAGAGGGGGGGATGAGGAAGAGGAGGGGGGATGAGGAAGAGGAGGGGGGAGGAGGAAGAGGAGGGGAGGAGGAATAAGAGGGGGATGGCATATAGATGACTTGAGGCTTTAAGTCAGGCTTTGCTGCATTAAGTAATGACTCTACTGCTGTTGTTAGTCTGGCTTCACTTTGCAGTTGATTCATTACCACACACACACACAAACAAACACACACACACATACAGCAATGCTAGGTGAGTTTCTGACACTGGGAAGAAAGGTCCTCTCATTGCAATGTAATGTCGTCTTGTACTCTCCAACAGAAATCAAGAGTGAATCAATGTGCGAAAAGAGGGCCAGACCCACATGGGCCTTGCCTCTGTCATCTGTCACAGGACATGTGATGTGATTAGATCAGAAGCTAGGAGAGGTCTGCTTCTGCTAGCACACTCTCATCTAACCAAGCAGCTAGGAGAGGACTGCTTCTACTAGCACACTCTCATTTAACCAAGCAGCTATGAGAGGTCTGCTTCTGCTAGCACACTCTCATCTAACCAAGCAGCTAGGAGAGCTCTGCTTCTGCTAGCACACTCTCATCTAACCAAGCAGCTAGGAGAGCTCTGCTTCTGCTAGCACACTCTCATCTAACCAAGCAGCTAGGAGAGGACTGCTTCTGCTAGCACACTCTCATCTAACCAAGCAGCTAGGAGAGCTCTGCTTCTGCTAGCACACTCTCATCTAACCAAGCAGCTAGGAGAGGACTGCTTCTGCTAGCACACTCTCATCTAACCAAGCAGCTAGGAGAGGACTGCTTCTGCTGGCACACTCTCATCTAACCAAGCAGCTAGGAGAGCTCTGCTTCTGCTAGCACACTCTCATCTAACCAAGCAGCTAGGAGAGGACTGCTTCTGCTAGCACACTCTCATCTAACCAAGCAGCTAGGAGAGGACTGCTTCTGCTAGCACACTCTCATCTAACCAAGCAGCTAGGAGAGCTCTGCTTCTGCTAGCACACTCTCATCTAACCAAGCAGCTAGGAGAGGACTGCTTCTGCTAGCACACTCTCATCTAACCAAGCAGCTAGGAGAGGACTGCTTCTGCTAGCACACTCTCATCTAACCAAGCAGCTAGGAGAGCTCTGCTTCTGCTAGCACACTCTCATCTAACCAAGCAGCTAGGAGAGGACTGCTTCTGCTAGCACACTCTCATCTAACCAAGCAGCTAGGAGAGGACTGCTTCTGCTAGCACACTCTCATCTAACCAAGCAGCTAGGAGAGCTCTGCTTCTGCTAGCACACTCTCATCTAACCAAGCAGGCCTGAGTGAAGCACAGGTGGTTTACACACCCACCCCTCCTCTGTGTGTGTGTGTGTGTGCACACGGGCGTGTGTGAGTGCGTGCATGGGGGAACCCTGTCGACCAGCAGGTGCTCACAGAGTTACTGTGTGTAAATCAGAGAGTGTGGATTGAGCAGCTGTCAGAGAGAGAGAGAGAGAGAGAGAGAGAGAGAGAGAGAGAGAGAGAGAGAGAGAGAGAGAGAGAGAGAGAGAGAGAGAGAGAGAGAGAGAGAGAGAGAGAGAGAGAGAGAGAGAGAGAGAGAGAGAGAGAGAGAGAGAGAGAGAGAGAGAGAGAGAGAGAGAGAGAGAGAGAGAGAGAGAGAGAGAGAGAGAGAGAGAGAGAGAGAGAGAGAGAGAGAGAGAGAGAGAGAGAGAGAGAGAGAGAGAGAGAGAGAGAGAGAGAGAGAGAGAGAGAGAGAGAGAGAGAGAGAGAGAGAGAGAGAGAGAGAGAGAGAGAGAGAGAGAGAGAGAGAGAGAGAGAGAGAGAGAGAGAGAGAGAGAGAGAGAGAGAGAGAGGTGGGCTGGGTTATGATGGGTTATCATAGGTTAATATAAACTGATGTGGGTCAGTGATGACAGGGCATCTAGCGGCTGATGTGGGTAGCAGGGTGATGGATGAGGCTCGGTGGCTGTCATCCCTCAGCAACACAGGCAGAGCAGAGAGGTTGCTCCTGAATAAACTAACACAAGGCTGAGAGGGTTTTGGGCCATAAATAGAACTTTCTGGTTGAATAGAAGTAGGAGGACACACACACACATGCTTATAAGCCCCACACACTCTCTCACGCACACACTCACACACACCCTCTCACACACACACACAAACGTACACACTAGTACTACAACTACTACACTGACAAATCCATAAGCGTATTTACCTCAGATCCACTGGAGCATGAGGCGAGGCTCATGTGCTCTCCTACCCAGAGGAGCTGCTACTCCATCAGAGCACAGGGATTCCAGTCCTTCATATGAATCAGCAGTCTACTAGTCCACTAGCCTAGTTGTCTGGTAGTCTGCAAGCCTGGTAGTCTACTAGCCTAGTAGTCTGCTGGTCTGCAAGCCTGGTAGTCTACTAGCCTAGTAGTCTGCTGGTCTGGCAGACAGCTTCAGTCTCTGAACAGAGCCGGTATTTGTCCTCGTCCCCAGTGGAGTAGCTGAAGGAGGAGGAGCTGAAGGAGGAGCTGAGCTGGAGGAGGAGGAGCTGAGCTGTAGGAGGAGGAGCTGAGCTGGAGGAGGAGGAAATGAGCTGGAGGAGGAGCTAAGCTGGAGGAGGAGGAGCTGAGCTGGAGGAGGAGGAGCTGAGCTGGAGGAGGAGCTAAGCTGGAGGAGGAGCTGGGCTGGAGGAGGAGGAGCTAGGCTGGAGGAGGAGGAGCTGAAGGAGGAAAAGCTGAGCTGGAGGAGGAGGAGCTGAGCTGGAGGAGGAGGAGCTGAGCTGGAGGAGGAGGAGCTGAGCTGGAGGAGGAGGAGCTGAGCTGGAGGAGGAGGACATACGTCAGCTGACTGTGCTCATCAGGTTCACATGACCCGCGCTCTGATTGGTTGATGGAATTAAAGTAATTAAAGTATTATTTACTACCTCTCAGAGAGCAGAATGTGCAAAGACAGGTTTAGAGATCCAGGTTTGGGTGTTTGTGTGTGTGTCTAAAAGTAATTTCATAGAGAGATTTGGTTTGGTGAGATGCAAGGACACAAAATTGCACACACACACACACCAGCACAGAGAATGCAGGAACATGTCCTTGAAAATCTCACTAACTATTGGGGGTCAAATGGCTGAGCGGTTAGGGAATCTATTAACCAGAAAGTTGTTGGTTCAATTCCCGGCCGTGCCAAATTATGTTGTGTCCTTGGGCAAGGCACTCCACCCTACTTGCCTCAGGGGAATGTCCCTGTTCTTACTGTAAGTCGCTGTGGATAAGCGCATCGGCTAAATAACTAAATGTAATATTCAGCGTTCATCTAAATGTGCCTAATTAAACCTGGCTGATTAGACATCAGACAGGCAGATTGGATCTTAATTAGGGAAACTATGGACAACCATAAAGGGCAGGCTTCATCCAGTCTCTCTCCTGTCCGCGTGTCCTGGTTAACTCTCAATGCGTCATTCATTATTGATAGTTTTAGAGTCTGTCCTTTAACTGAGTCAAGCCCAGAGACAGCCAGCCACAGCTGAAAAGTCCTGTTTTCTCTTTCTACTGTGTTATCCTATCTGGTGTTGGGAGATGAAACCGTCTCATGTTCACTAAGAGGAGCAGTGGAGGAGTTATTTACAGACGTTTTATCGATCAGGCATAAGTCACACAGCACGCAGCGGCATATGCAACATGAGAAAACAAACATCCACCAGTGCTTTCACTGCCCTGAGTTTTTCCCACACCCATCTTACAAAATACACCAAAAACTGTAACAGATGATTAGACCTTCGAAAGCAAAGTTTTTCGCATTTTTAATTGAGGCTTAGGCAGCAGACACACACAGCCATGTACAGTGTCTGTCTATCAGTGTGTGTGTACTGATTCATAATTCTGGCATGTGAGTGTTTGTGTGTGTCCATGCGTGGGCAGTGGGTCATTACTGTGAGGAGAATCAATTCAGATCATCTCCACATGAGTAACAACTCTCTCCCTCCACAGCAGCATTCTCTGGATGCCATGCAGCCTCCCCCAGGGCCAGGGCTGTCCCAGTCCAGACTTCCCCAGGACCAGGGCCAGGACCAGGGCCAGGACCAGGACCAGGACCAGGACCAGGACCAGGACCAGGACCAGGACCAGGACCAGGACCAGGACCAGGACCAGGGCCAGGACCAGGGCCAGGACCAGGGCCAGGACCAGGGCTGTCCTAGTCCAGCTAGCTGCTACAGACCACTGACTCCCTTCAACATTGCAGACAACATTACTAATGCAAGAGTAAACAGACAACCCGAAACGATTTCCTGATTTTGCAGTGATGCCCCTGCTAGAGATGCCCTAACCCTAACCCCTGGTAGTTTAGAAGCAATTGTGCTTACAGTACCAGAACTCTCTGACAGATAAATATTTACTGTCCAATCATTGCACAGGCAATTAACAAATTACACAGCCAGTAAACTGCTGAGAGTGAGAGAGATAGATAGAGAGAGTGAGAGAGAGAGTGAGAGCGAGCAAGCAAGCGAGCGAGCAAGAGCGAGCGAGAGAGAAGTCTCCACTGATGGCTTCAGAGGTCAGTAAGGAAGCAAACAGAATCGTAGCTGACTAACAGGAACCACCAGACACACATCTGACACCATCAAGTTCTGGATCAAACCTCCAAATCCTCAGAGGGAACTTGGTTAAACAACATTGAGCTCATGTCACGCCACCGAGTGCTCCTCCATGGATCAAAGGATAGGAGGTCCCAAACTAGCACAGTTAGACACGTAGCTTCTTCTGCACAGGCAAGATAGCACGCACACTGTGCTGAAGGAACAACATGAGATGAAGGGTACAGTGGGAGGTTCCAGAGGGTTCTACATGGATTTTCAGACAGGATGTGGAACTCTGCTCTTCTTATCACATCTGTGCTTTCGATGTAACCATGAGATACGACTTATTAGACCAGATTAAGAAGAGGACGGAAGTTCTCCACACACTGAAATCCTAATCCTTTCTTCTGGAGGCCTGTGGGCCAGTGAGTCTTTGACAGCCTGCCTGAGTGAACTCCTGGAGAAGTGGCTTTAAGAGGCGCACAGCATGCAGAGGACAAATTGGCAATGCTTCAGTTCACATTGTTTTTATGAGAGTCGTGACTGAGGTGAACTGCTGTAGCTGAACCCTGAAGCTTTGATCTTGCACCCATGCACCCCCTTCCCCAACCCCAACCCCCCTCCCCCACCCCTCTCCCCCTCGCCACCCCCTCCAATAGTAAAATGATTAAGAAATGGATGTTCGTCAGCAGAGAGAGAACAGACTCTCTCTCTTTCACTGCCAAGTCACATGTCAAGTTCCAGACAAGCACAGCGCTCAGGAAACTGAAACTCAAAAACAGGACAATCTGAACACCCTTTAATTTGGACACATTGTCCAGGGCAGAGCCTATGGATTAAGAAAGGCATAGTCTTCACATGATGTCTTGGCTTGGTGTTTGAGAATGTAAACTGTTTGAGTCAGTTAAAAATCCCCTCACAGCAGTGTAGAAAATGTTGCTTTGACAGTTACCATGCTGCAGTAACAGAGCATTTCCCAAACACCATGAGAATAGGTCTGGGTAAAAAACTGCAGGGCTCAGATACTGTGTATTGCACACGTACACACACTCACCCACACACCTTGACCTTCAACACCTATGTCAAATGAAATGTCAAAACAGTACATAGTAACAGCTGTTTTCAAGTATCCAAATATTCCTGATGAAGTACATCACACCCCTCAGGAGAGCGTGCCTAAACCAGAGACTGGATGGGCTTCACCCTGGGAAGGGAGGTGAGAGGAAGGCTGGGTGATCTTTACAAACACTAACTCACCTGTTTCCAAGGGGAGGCTGCAGGAATTCCACTTGGAGCTCCCTGGTTGTCGGCTGAGATTGAGGTCCAAACGTGTGATGGTCCGTTTGTTGCCGTTCCTGTCGACCACCTCCGTGGTGACCCTGAGTTCCTGGTCCCTGCCCCCCTCAGCCTCCCCGCCCGGGGTAACATCCTCGTCTGCCAGGAGCAGAATGCGGTGGTTGAACTGGGGGCTGTGGTGTCTGGGGGACAGGGGAGACAGGACTGGAGACATGCTCTGCAGGGTGTTGGTGGGGGGGTAGGAGGTGTTGAATACCCCCGAGAGAGAGGGCGACGAGGGGCTCTTGCTACGGAAGGTCTCAGCAGGTTTAGAGAGGGGCAGCCACAGCCCCTCGGGGAGTTTGCTCCCTGTGTTTTCCCTCCTTTCTTCCAGCGTGGAGCTCCTGCAAGGCGCCCTCCATTCTCCACACCCCTGCTGAAGGCCACTCGTCCCTGGCTGAGGCATGGAGCTCCCTGCTCCGGGCTGGAGGTCTGACTTGTCTGGGCTCATGTGGCTAACGCGCTGCACCCTCCCCTCCGTTTCCTGCACCTTTGCCACCACGCTGACCCCGGACTCCCTCCTGTGGATCTCCTCATACAGCTGGAGGGCCGTCTTGTCCTCAGACACCATGGTGGGAAACACATGGTCCGGGGATGTGAGCCTCTTGAGGGGTCGTAGGTTCCCGCTCAGTGCGGGCTCCTGTTGGGTCAGATCATGCAGGCTGTCCATCAGGCTGCAGGAGGACGCCTCGTAGCCTAGGAAGAGCTCGCTGTCGTACTCAGAGAGGTCGTTGCAGAAGTCCAGGTCTCCAGAGTCTTCCATGAAAGACCATGCGTCGCGGGCAATGTGGAAGTGTTCCTCCAGGGGCAGAATGGGGTTGCTGGACTCTGTGGGCAGGTTGCTGGCCACGCTGACATAGGAGCCAGACGCTGGAGTGTCAAGTGCGCGGACGGACGCTGGTGTTCCTGGAACTCTCCGCTCCTCCACCACGGACGCTGCAGGGATGGAAGCTGAGGTCTGGACCAGAGCCTGGACAGAATACGACTCGCCGCCAGATTTCTTCTTCCCCTTGCTCTGGGGGAGCTCCTCCGCTGGATTCAGCTTCTTCCCTCCCAGCCTCTTGAGCTTGCGACCACGAGACGAAACCTTCTTCTGCTCCGGGGACGTGGGGAGGGCGTGCTGGGGGCTGCTGCTACTGGCAGCCTGACCAGGGCAGCCCTCGCGACCCTCCAACGCCCCGTGACCCTGGAGCTTCCCTTCCTGGTTTCCCATCCTGACTTTGTTGGCGCAGTCCCCGCACAGAGACAGGAGCTGGGCCAGCAGCTGGCGGTGCTCTGCGGCCAGACAGAAGAGCTCAGAAACGGTCTCCTTTGTTGCCTGGCTGGAGTTGAGAAGTTCGCCTGCAGGGATGGAAGACTGGCCTCTTTGTTTGTCTTCAGGGGGATGGTCATCAGCCTGGTCATTACTGGGGGCGGCCCAGCCTGGGGCGTGGCTCCCGTATGTGAAACCAGGGGCCCGCCTCTTGGGGACGTACAGGCTGGTGTGGCAGCGCTCCTGGATGGGCTGGTAGAGATGAAGGACTGTGTGGGAGCCCTCCATGATGGGAGCCATGCTGGTCACCACAGCTCGCTAATCAGCCCCCAGGCTGGTCCGGGCCCCGGTGGCTGCTGCTGTCTGTAGGAAGATGAATAGAGGTGTTCACAGGGGCGTTGTTAGACCCTTTTCACTGGAGCACGTGCACCAGTATAAACCTGCTGTGCCCCAGTGAAATCTAAAGTTTGAGTTTTAACATCTTACTTTATTAGTCAGTGCATTAATTTAGAAAATGAACGCAGTATCCCAATCAACGCTTGTAAAAGTGTTTAACTGAAAACCCAAACCTATATGCATTCAGAATTCCATGTCAGTGCGCTCTTCTGAGCTTGCCAAATAGCCACTGCAGCACAGACACATAGGTCCAGGGGGGTATTCCAGAAAGCAGATTATGCAACATAACCAGGTAAGTTAACCCACTAGCTGATTCACAATGTTGTAGCAACGTAGTGGCAATGTTGCTACAACGCTGGGTGTCAGCTGGGGAGTTAACTTACCCGGGTATGTCACATGACCTGCTTTCTGGAATACCCCCCAGGTGTGGACTCGGCACACAAGTCAGAATTGAGGTAGGATAAGAAAACATTACAAAACTAAAGATAGTTTCTAAATGATAGGCCTACCGATCATCTTATTTTGACTAAAACATAAAAACAATATAACATGAAGCTCAAAAAAAAGTAGCCTATTTGCGCTCAAATAAATGCGAAAACAATACGCTCGCGTTAACAATTGATACCCTGCCAAAGCTGATATCAAACTTACGTCTCTGAACTGTTATAGTGGGTTAAGCAAGGGGAGTTTCTATAGCCTAGTAGTGCATTGTGCGCAGCAAGCTTGAAAGAAAAAAAGGGATATGAATTAGGGGCCTGTGCCCCAGTAGAGTGTTATGTCTAACAACGTCTCTGGGTGTTCATCACCTGGCCAGTCAGACCCCTGTCACAGATAAGAAGCTTTCAATGACACACGTGGGTGTAAATCTTCCTGTGTACACAGCCGGAGAGCCAGTCTGGCCAGCCGTCAATCATCGGATGGTCAAGGAGCGAAATAACATTCATTAACTTGTGCAGATTCAAAACTGAAATGTACTAAATCATTTTTTGCAAGTCAAGCAAAGATTTTTATTCTATTATGTCATGCGACATCCCACGCAGACGCTTTGCTTAATGTCGTCTGCAGCATCCTGGTAAAGAGAGCCGGCTGTACGCTGGATCAAGACTGTCTTTGCACCTGTACTGTTTTATATGTCTCCTCCACCATGTATCCTGATATTAAAGTATTTAGATGTCCAGCTGCACATGCCAGACAACACTGTGGGGATTAGATGTCAGCTTAGAAATACTTTAACGTTTTGAACTCTCCTTAACTGTCTTTTGACCTAAAATGATTAGAAACAATACTTCGCATATAGGCTATTGGAAAACACGATACACCGCATCTATAACTGAGAACTAATACGATCACGTACTTACAAAATCACTTTTTTGTCCTATTACTATTGGCAGGCTCAATCATAAAGATATGTGTCGATAACACATCTAATAAACCCCACGCTAACATAAAAGCGGGAAGACGTCATTTGAGGACAGCGCATCTCTCGTGTAGACACATAAGCTATATCAGGACACCTAGCCCTGGCTTTCATTTCATCTTGTTAATTGAAAGCTTTAAGTGCGTTGCTACAGTATAATCTTCATCGTCATCATCATACTGTGAAAGGCTATCTGTGGAAAGACACATTTTCTCAACGTCGGCTAGATGCATTTCATCAACATTTTACAAGATGCGGCATGATGTCCCACAAGGGGACGACGTCCCCAATCAAACGCAAGATGTGAACACTGCAGATATAAAATAGAATGCCGTCGAACTTTCAATGTTTTATATCCGTGTCTAAAATAGTCCCGTCTCTAAATGTTTAGCATCACTGGGCTGCTGCCACCTTGCAGCACAGGCTTGAAATGAGTCTCTGTCAATTCTCTAACCCCAACCCTCTAAACAACACGAACACTAGAAAACAAACGTAAACAGAACTAGATTAGTATCACGGTAAATGTTGTTAACGTTCTTCACGAGGGAAATATTACAAGCCAAGTTGTGTCGACCCTCAAATTATTAAAACATAATTATTCCAATGTGTTTAGTCTAGTCTCAATAGGGAAACATCAGGACGCACCTTCTACTGTTACATGCATTTTGATCAAGCAGGGGAAAAAAGGAACTTACCCGTCTCAGTGGCATGACAAACCCTTCCGCCAGCTCTCTCTGCAGGCAGCGGCCGCCGCTGCTTCTCTTGGACCGACGTTCATCCATCCTGACTGGCAAAGCGTTAGGACCAATGCGTGACCTCAGCGTCTCTTTATCGCTCTCCTATTGGTGCAGAGATATTGTCCCACCCTAAAACAGAGTTAAAAAAGCTGCAGCTTAGGCCACGTTATAAAGACGAGCAGGTGAAGTCCCTCACTGAAGGATCTTGACCAGTAGGAAAAGTTCTAAAATCCATACATTTTCTGCATGTTCCCCCCGTAGCATTACCTAGTGCGGATGAAAACGTTTTCATCCAGTTCATACCAACACACCTGATGCCCTTTTAGTGTACGCACTTTCACTGACTCTTCCTGCAACCAAAGACACATGACAAGTTGCTGACAGTGGACTGTAAAGAATACACGTTACAAGCCACGTATTATGTATTTCTGTATTTTGAAATGACAAAAAGTAGGATACATCGCGTTGGCGCCGCCTGTTATGTCCCCAAATAAACCCGATTTGTATTGTAACGTATTTTTCGAAAATATTTGTTCAACCTTGAGAACCTTTTTTTTTCTCGAAGCTTTATTTAACACACACAGTGAAAGGAGAGGGTAGAGGAGAACAAGAAACCTAAAACAAAGTAATGCAGGGCACAGTAGAGTACAGTAGAGCGCATATAGTCCTCATCAATGATGCAAACTATATCAAATACATTGTTCTTCTTGCCTTCTGCCTTGCTCCATGGTAGCTTTGCACAATGAAATTAGAAATGTGGATCATGCCATCAAATACAAATGATATTTATATTTAGTCATTTAGCAAACCCTCTTATCCAGAGCGACTTAAAGTAAGTGACATTCTCCCCGAGGCAAGTGGGTGAAGTGCCTTACCCAAGGACACAATGTCATAGTTCAACATTAGCTTTGGCAGGGACATCTATAGTTAATGCAAGCACACCATTTTGTTTTGTTTCATGTAGGCCTAATATTGTTTTATGTTTTAGTAAAAATAAGATGATCGGTAGGCCTATCATTTAGAAACTTTCTTTAGTTTTGTAATGTTTACTTAGCCTACCTAGTTTCTGACTTGTGTGCCGAGTCCGACACCTGGACTTCTGTGTGCGTGCTGCAGTGGCTATTTGGCAAGCTCAGAAGAGCACGCATAGGTTTGTGTTTTCGGTTAAACTGCTTTGATTTTACAAGCGTTGATTGGGATACTTTTGCGTTTATTTTTTTTCCGGGATTATCAACCTAAAATTAATGCACTGACTCATAAAGCAAATTGTTAAAACTCAAACTTTAGATTTTACTGGGGCACAACAAATTTATACTGGGGCACGTGCCCCAGTAAAAAGGGTGTAAGGACTCCCCTGGTGTGTAACATGTCAGGAGTGAAAGTAAAAAGTAGTCCGAAAAACAATTTTCCGAAAATATTTCTTCAAAAATTTAGAAACGTTTTCGAAACATTTACCGTAAAATGTAATACCCTAGTGAAGTAAAACACCGATACCAGAAAAATCTTAAGTAGGCCCTACAGTAGGCCTAACGAAGTTTTTGTAGTTAGCCTATTTCACATCTGTGAAAGTGCCCTATATCTTCCTGAATTATGTCCAATTTAGTAACTAAACTCGGCAATCATTTATTTAGCTGTCTTCGTTCTGACAAAGATGACAGCAATGGAAGGAAGAATAAATAAAAAAAGAAAGATGGGATGATATTTAATTTCACAATCGCAGGTCGAACACAAGATGGCAGTCTTGTGTCATGAGAAATCTACCACATGCCTTCTAGATGTGTTATGCGCACGTATTCGGAGTAATGGTTGTTAATGGCAATTTAACAGCGCTGACCCACGCTGAAAATGTTCTTATATCTATTAACAAAAACCGTAGGCATTAACAGACACGTGCTGCAGCCCAGTATGCGGCCCGTCTTTTGGGCGCTGACCAAGGTGCTGATGTACAGGGGCGTGCATGTGAACCTGCATTCTATTCTTCTAATTCCTTGCGTTGAATTTTTGTCCTTAAACAATTGAGTCTAATTTTGTCCTGTATATCAATTAATTGGCAGGTACTACCGCACATTCAGCAAGCTGAAAAACAATAGCCATCGCTCTTCATTGTGCTACTCTGTCCATGGGTATTTCGAAAGGTCGCGCTTTCATGTTTATATTGATAAGATTCACTGGTGACGTCGAAGATAAAGACCCTGGCACTGCCGTATTTTCACTGCAAGACTACGCTTCCCGTTTCCAGCTTGTGTGACTGTTCGCTTCAGCCCCGCCGATGCTTGCACGCTCCTTCGGGAACAGCACGGCAGACATTAGCAGAGAGCGGGCTTGAGTGACAGGCTGCGGGAGATCACCCAGACACCCCTATATGGCCGTGGATTAGCTATATGCTAATATCTATAATAGAGAGGAGAGGCAGCGAGGTGCTGCGAGCCGACAGTGGAGGCATCCAGAGTCTGAACAGGCTCCTCAACAGCCATGGCTGAAGGCGGAGAAGGGGAAGATGAAATTCAGTTTCTCAGAACTGTAAGTAATTTCGACCGTTTAACCGCGAGCTCTGGGTCCTCGAAGCATCTTTAATTATGTCCTGCCCGTTTGTCTCAGCCGCTACCTGCTTTCGAGAGCTGCTTTGATGTAGGCTGGATGGTCATAGGGTGCCTAAATCTGTAAATGTAGATTCTTAAGAATTCTTCCTGTTTATGAATGCACCTCACAGCCTCTATTAACACGCTCGAGACTCGCCGAGAGTGCTCTTTTAATTTGAGTGTTGATAAATGCATGAATTCATGGGATAAGCTACTACTAGTCCAGTATCATCGTTACGCCTTTCCGTCAAACTTATTTTTTAAGTGACATAACCCATTGAAGTCTTCTTTCCGCATACAACCTGATGTTTTTTGTGTGGAGTCTGGTAACTTCGATTTCCTCTCCATGTTGTTGGCTGTCTGTCAGACGAAGTTTAGCCTACTTCATGTGTCTTATGCAAGACCTAATGATAATTGATAGTGACGATTCTTGCATTTTTATGTTTCGTCTTTAGCGGTCTCTAAAACAGGGGGCAATTGGTCACGATTACATGACCTCGGTTAATGTTGGGAAGGTTAATACTAGCAGTGGATCCAGAAGGTTATCTTTGGCCTCCCATAGGCTGCAACAAAGGGATGTTAATTATCTGACGATAACGGTGATTTGTAAAATGGCTTTCCATTAGTCTGTTTAATCATCCTGTCAAGCAGGATGCATGTAAAACCGTCAAGCAGCCTGGACCCCAGTCAAGGGGAACAGGTTGTAGCTGGAGGAAGAATAGCTGAGGACAGTTGGACCCATCTGTAGTCTCTAATAGTTCTTCTGAAAAACCCATTCAGATTGGTGTAGACTGAACCAGTTTAGATAACAGAGCACTGTCTAAAGTAATGAAACAGAACCTTCTCAGAAAAGGGATGTCAATTTTAAGGAGAGAAAGTGACACTCGTTGTCAACAGGACGGATGCCCATGATGACTGGCACTGCATCTACTGGGAAACATGTAGAGGTGTCATAGCAGGAGATACACAATCATCTTGGCCAGGTGAAGGATTGGAGAGCTGGAGGCAGATATCTGGATGTTTCTGCTAGTTTCATATATTGTCACAGTCAAAAATGCTGTTGTTTTGTTTCTCCTGCTGTATCTAACATCTACTAAAAGAAAAATGTTCTTCAGGCACCAGATAGATATTAGGAGAAAAGGAAGGCAGCTGCCACAGTCTTTTCATTCATTTGAAGCAATATTTAGACCCAGTCAAACCTGCCTGCCGTCTCTGTGGTGTGTGGGAAGGGATCCACTGCAACAGTTGTTCAAGGGCTGAATTCATTTGTGCTGATTGCAGTTCACACTGGTAATCCACAGTAAATCTGCACCACAGACACAGTCAACTACAAACATGGAGCTTTGCTGGCTCTCTGAACTGACAGAAACTACAGTATGTTTAGAGATCAAATGAATCTCGGTGATTGTCGTCAGTTTTTGAGGGGCTTAGTGGTAGTTAGCGCAGGGTGTACCAGGCCTGCTAGCATGCATGCAGCAGCTCCCAGTGTCTCCAGGCAGGACAGAGGAAAAGACATGTGTGACACCCCCGCAGCAACCAGTCCCATGTGACCAGAGCACGCAGAGGTCCTTCAATCAGCAGGCCCACAAACACAGCTGACATTTCAGCTCCATTACTGCTTGGAGAGATGAGGCCCAAATGCCAACAGTCTCCAAAGGGGATTATGAAAAATATAGAACAGAAAGAAACAAAGAAGACTTTATTTTTCTTGTCATTCAAATGTAATAGTGGTCCAGTGAGTTGTGAAGACGTATGTTCTGCACCTTTAAGGGACTCAGCTTGTTGCATCCCTGCACACAGAGCAGCTGGCTGATGGTGTGTGTGTGGGAGGGGGTGAGGCTGGATGGTGTGTGTGCGTAGGCCGGGGCCAGTGTGTGTATGTGTGTGTGTGTGAAAGAGAGAGTGGTGTGGCATGCTGCTCTCTGTGTGTGTGTGTGTGTGTGTGTGTGATGAATGCAGCTGAGGAGTGTGGTGCAGAATCTGGCTGCACCAGACCTGTAACAGGGGAACAAAGTAGAGGTAATGTTTGCATGCCAGCAATAAACACATACTACATGTCTGACACTGCCGTCTGACGCTGCCGCCTGACGCTGCCGCCTGACGCTGCCGTCTGACGCTGCCGTCTGACGCTGCCGCCTGACGCTGCCGCCTGACGCTGCCGCCTGACATCTGTCGCTGCCGCCTGTCGCTGCCGCCTGACGCTGCCGCCTGTCGCTGCCGTCTGACGCTGCCGTCTGTCGCTGCCGTCTGTCGCTGCCGTCTGACGCTGCCGTCTGACGCTGCCGTCTGACGCTGCCGTCTGACGCTGCCGTCTGTCGCTGCTGTCTGAATGGTGGTTCAGGTATCACCCTCTGAGGTCTGTCTCTGGCCACACTACACGCACACAACAAACACACTCTCTCACACACACACACACACACACACACTCACACTCAATTTGTGGATGATATTCCCTGATACCATTAAGACATCAGTGTCAGACATTTAGTAGCGTTTTTTGCTGGCATGCAAACATTACCTCATACTGAAGCACCCAATAAACTGCTGTACAAACTGCCTTTTCTCTAACAACCAAACAAAAGTAATTTCCCTGGAGAGAGAGTGGAGAGATCCCCCTGATGAGGCGCTGCTGTAAAGCAGCCATGGGTAATCTGCTGCTCCAGGAAGAGGAGCAGCTCTGATTGAGCTCCGAGACTCAGTGAGCGTCCGGCTGAGTGTGTATGGAGGCGGTGTGTGTGTCTGTCAGACTGGAGGGTCTGGGAGGCTGTGTGTGTCAGACTGGAGGGTCTGGGAGGCTGTGTCTGTCTGTCAGACTGGAGGGTCTGGGAGGCTGTGTCTGTCAGACTGAAGGGTCTAGGAGGCTGTGTCTGTCAGACTGGAGGGTCTGGGAGGCTGTGTGTGTCAGACTGGAGGGTCTGGGAGGCTGTGTCTGTCAGACTGGAGGGTCTGGGAGGCTGTGTGTGTCAGACTGGAGGGTCTGGGAGGCTGTGTGTGTCAGACTGGAGGGTCTGGGAGGCTGTGTGTGTCAGACTGAAGGGTCTGGGAGGCTGTGTCTGTCAGACTGGAGGGTCTAGGAGGCTGTGTCTGTCAGACTGAAGGGTCTGGGAGGCTGTGTCTGTCAGACTGGAGGGTCTGGGAGGCTGTGTGTGTCAGACTGGAGGGTCTAGGAGGCTGTGTCTGTCAGACTGGAGGGTCTGGGAGGCTGTGTCTGTCAGACTGGAGGGTCTGGGAGGCTGTGTGTGTCAGACTGAAGGGTCTGGGAGGCTGTGTCTGTCTGTCAGACTGGAGGGTCTGGGAGGCTGTGTGTGTCAGATTGGAGGGTCTGGGAGGCTGTGTCTGTCTGTCAGACTGGAGGGTCTGGGAGGCTGTGTCTGTCAGACTGGAGGGTCTGGGAGGCTGTGTCTGTCTGTCAGACTGGAGGGTCTGGGAGGCTGTGTCTGTCAGACTGGAGGGTCTGGGAGGCTGTGTGTGTCAGACTGGAGGGTCTGGGAGGCTGTGTGTGTCAGACTGGAGGGTCTGGGAGGCTGTGTGTGTCAGACTGGAGGGTCTGGGAGGCTGTGTCTGTCAGACTGAAGGGTCTGGGAGGCTGTGTCTGTCAGACAGGAGGGTCTGGGAGGCTGTGTCTGTCAAACAGGGGGGTCTGGGAGGCTGTGTCTGTCTGTCTGACAGGAGGGTCTGGGAGGCTGTTTCAGCCCTGCTGTTGTTGAAAGACACAGGACCTGCCTCACCAGCAGGATTCTGAATCAAAGACGTAGCCTGTGATTACGTGTGTCTAACAGCTTGTTATGTAAGAAACGTTTTTACTATTCTGCAGGAGGGCCAGCGAGGTTGGTTACTGTGGATCAGAAGGTGTGAGTGTGGGTGTGTCCCAGCTCTAACTTAAGCCCCCATGGGGTATAATATGGGACAAATAATTAGACTGACTACTGGCTGTATTTCTCAGTTCTGTGTGATTCTGCTTTTCCATCCCCCTCTGACCAGCACACACTGAGCCCTGTGATCTACATGTTCATCACTGAGAATGACAGATATCCACCCCTGTCTCCTCACAGCCTCCTGTCCCCGCTCCGCCCAGGACCCCCCGCTAGGCTCATATCACAGTCTCAGGCTGCATTAGCAGGTAGTGGGGGAGTGGGCATGGTGAAAAGCCCAGAGTATGAGTGCGACTAACCCTGTGTGACAGCGTGGCCAGGCCTGTCTATGTGAAGGCCTGTCTATGTGAAGGCCTGTCTATGTGAAGGCCTGTCTATGTGAAGGCCTGTCTATGTGAAGGCCTGTCTATGTGAAGGCCTGTCTGACCTGGCATGCTGCTGTTAGGAGCCCAGTCAGAAGCAGGCCTGGAGCAGAGATACCACCCTCCTGCTCCTCCTCCCTCTTCCACCCCCCCTTTTCCTCCTCCAACCTTCTCCTCCTCCACCCTCCATCTCTAATTCTCTATCTGTCTCTATCGCTATCTCTCTTGCTCAGAAGAACTCCTCCTCTACTCAGATCAGAAGTGTGACATCAGAGCCTACTCTGCTGTGGTTAGTGTCAGGAAAAGTGGAATTCATCCTCATCAGAGACATCCAAACACTGCCTTGTCATTGTCACCTTTCAAAGTCACCAAAATTGCTTTCCTAGAGAAAATCTCCTGCTGAATCTTTTGAATGAGTCTCGAATCCACCAGATCCTACAAGATACAAACTCTGTTTCAAACTCTCTGTATTACAGTTCCATCGATGTTTCTCACTTCATCTCAATGGGTATAATTATCTGCCTATGAAAGGACTCCTGGCCGTTCGTATTCAGTTCAACACATCATCCTTGTCTACTTGACTCTAGGATGATGGCTCTAATGTTATTATGCCCATGGAGTTCACTGTCATTTCATGGTTGAATTAAAAAGTAATTGGTCCATTTGATTAAGAACCGAATGACATTTGGAGCATAATGGTGCTGCTCTGGTCTCCAGTCCTGCTCTGGTCTCCAGTCCAGGACTGCAGTGTAGGCAGGGAGATGTGCTGGAGCTAAAACCCTGCCTACACTGCAGTCCTCCCTGTCTGGCCCCCTCCCTGCCTGGCCCCCTCCCTGCTGGCCCCCTCCCGGCTGGGCCCCCTCCCTGTCTGGCCCCCCTCCCTGCTGGCCCCCTCCCGGCTGGGCCCCCTCCCACCTCCATGCTGTCACAGTGAACACAACCTAACCTTTTCAAACAGAACGGCAAATTCTGACCATGTTTTTCTTACATCCACAGCCTTCAGACCCAGGCTGACACACAGCAGCTGGACTTGTGTTGCTTTCCTACCTGTGTATTGGATGTGTTTTTGCTGAGTAAATTAGATTAGATTGATCATGTTTGCCTTAGAGTGTTTGCCTTATGGAGGTGTTCAAAATGCTAAGTTATACAATGTAAAAGCCATGGTATTGATCGAGCACTTTACCTTGCAGTGAATGAGAAGAGACTGTAAACCTATATCCATATTGCTGTATTGATTAACACTGTACCTCCCTGTGTGTATAAACACAGGACTTTTCAGCCAGGAGGAGGTCTTACTACTGAACACTTGAGATGATGCCTAAATACAGGACATTACAATGTGTGTGTGTGTGTGGGCTAGCCCTACTGTATATAGTACCGTTAATTTAAGGCTAGAAGCATTTTCCTCAGCGTGTTGTACTGATGTGTGATGGAGGCAGATAGAGGGGCCTGCCCAGGAGGATGAAGCCAGCAGGCTGGGTTAAGAGACAGAGAAGAGAAATGCAGCTGTAATGAGCTATCGATCCAGACACCAAATGAAGACATTTCCTGAAGAATGTCAGAGGTATGCAGTTAGCCCACCTGATTGATTAGTGTTTTAGAGCATGAATATGGAAGCCAGGGAGTAGGACGATCTGATGCATGCTGGCGGCCATCTTCCCTTTTATGGTGTGTGAAGGAAGTAACCTCCAGATGTTGTTATAATCAGATTACATTTCTCTGCTGCAACCTGGTTTATCTAACACACATGATTGTGGAGGAGCTGAGTAGATGATTTGTTGCTTTTCTGGAACCCACTCTGCCAGGCAGCCTGCTGTCTGTGTTCCAGGCTGACGTGCCCCCCCCCCCCCCCCCCGGGACCGGCAGCTCAGCTGGGTGTGGGGCCTCCAGTTTTGGAGCCACCCTGCAGCTCCAGTCACAGCCAGGGAAGGTTTGGCCCTCAGACACGCTGTGCATGTCCCAGAAGCACCCTGTAAATCCAGCTCTGATTGTGCAGCGTTGTCACATCCAGCTACACTCCCTCTTTGCTGGGATGAAACACCCTGGTCAGCTCTCCTCGCTGAGAGAGGGAGGAATGTGTAAATCACCTGGCCGTGTTAACAAGATGGGACTGCTGCAGAAACATTAGCTGAGGGGTTTGTCCACCCAGCCTATTCAGTGAGGTGGTCAGTATCACCTTGATTGATGCTGAAGACTCAGAGGACAGATTGACACATCCTGAAGGTTTTATACATCACAGATGGTATGTTTGGAGTTGACCTTTTCTCCTAACATTGTAGGGTGAGAAATATTGACCTTACCGATCACACAAAGCAGTCCATGAAAATTGTGGATGTTATCCGTCCTGATTGACAGTACATTACCTTCAACCACCCCCACATTTCATGTCTTTTAAGTAAAGTAGAGTTACAGTTAGCACACTAAAGGCTTCTTGTGGCCTATTTCAAACCAGGGCAAGGAGATGTATTGTACTTATCATAGTTCCTGTGAACTAACACATGACTCACGATAACTCGCGGGCTGTGCTGAAGGGGTTGTGCTGGCGGGGCTATGCAGGAGGGGCTGTGCTGAAGGGGCTGTGCTGAAGGGGCCGTGCTGAAGGGGCTGTGCTGAAGGGGCTGTGCTGGAGGGGCTGTGCTGAAGGGGTTGTGCTGGAGGGGCTGTGCTGGAGGGGCTGTGCTGGAGGGGCTGTGCTGGCAGGGCTGTGCTGGCGGGGCGCCCTTTGCTAGCTACCGTTTTCAGTTCAACATTTCTTCACTAAAAGCTAAATAAGACTGCGTTCTGTCAATGTAGACCCACTGGTGCGTTGTTGAACTAAGGCGACGGTTAGCCAACTATAAATACTAGTTCCATTCCGGCTAATTCAACCCTTGATTTGTCGTTTAATTGAGTCTTTTCAGCGTGTTGACGCATCTCCCTGGCTCCTCCTCGACGCCGCCACAGTAATTGCTGTGTTGAGAAATCCTCATACTTTTTCCTCGCCGCTGATACCAACCTTTCTGCCCCTTCCCACCGATATTGACGACACAGCTGTTCCCCACCTCATAAAAGATTCATACCATTTTAACAACCCTTGCGCCTGCTTCTCACCACACAAGCGCAAACCAGGAGATATCTCTCCTTTATTGGGCCTTGTTACAGCAGAGTCAATGATGTGTGTAATAAAACTATGTGTTATTCTGCCTCCGTAGCAAGCCGCAGACAGGGGAAGAGATGCTAGGCCGTGGTAGAGATATGGCTGACATACTGATAAGCATTGACATATCTGACCCTTATTCCAACCCTTCATCAACCCGCCTCCCCTCCACAAACACACGCTCTGTGAGGAGTCCAGTCCTGTAGGAGCTACTTACAGTCCTGTACTCTGGGTCTGTAGGAGCTAGCTACAGTCCTGTACTCTGGGTCTGTAGGAGCTAGCTACGGTCCTGTACTCTGGGTCTGTAGGAGCTAGCTACAGTCCTGTACTCTGGGTCTGTAGGAGCTAGCTACGGTCCTGTACTCTGGGTCTGTAGGAGCTACTTACAGTCCTGTACTCTGGGTCTGTAGGAGCTAGCTACAGTCCTGTACTCTGGGTCTGTAGGAGCTAGCTACAGTCCTGTACTCTGGGTCTGTAGGAGCTACTTACAGTCCTGTACTCTGGGTCTGTAGGAGCTAGCTACGGTCCTGTACTCTGGGTCTGTAGGAGCTAGCTACAGTCCTGTACTCTGGGTCTGTAGGAGCTAGCTACAGTCCTGTACTCTGGGTCTGTAGGAGCTAGCTACAGTCCTGTACTCTGGGTCTGTAGGAGCTAGCTACAGTCCTGTACTCTGGGTCTGTAGGAGCTAGCTACAGTCCTGTACTCTGGGTCTGTAGGAGCTAGCTACAGTCCTGTACTCTGGGTCTGTAGGAGCTAGCTACAGTCCTGTACTCTGGGTCTGTAGGAGCTAGCTACAGTCCTGTACTCTGGGTCTGAAGGAGCTAGCTACAGTCTTGTACTCTGGGTCTGTAGGAGCTAGCTACAGTCCTGTACTCTGGGTCTGAAGGAGCTACTTACAGTCCTGTACTCTGGGTCTGTAGGAGCTAGCTACAGTCCTGTACTCTGGGTCTGTAGGAGCTAGCTACGGTCCTGTACTCTGGGTCTGTAGGAGCTAGCTACAGTCCTGTACTCTGGGTCTGAAGGAGCTAGCTACAGTCTTGTACTCTGGGTCTGTAGGAGCTAGCTACAGCTACAGAGGTTTGAGAGGAAACGTATGTAGCTATGTTCTACTCTGCAAGTGTGGAAGGAGGGAATTTGTTAATGCCGTTTCATACCTCCACTCTGTAGCCTGCCTATGCAGTCTCTCTCCCCATCTCTTTCTTTCTCCATCTGTCTGTTTCTCTCTCTCGATCTCTCCTTCTCAATCTATCTTTCTCTCTCTCTCCCTTCATTGCTCTCTGTCTCTCTCCCATCTTCTCTCTCAGCTCTGGACTTGCAGGAGTCAGAGCTGTGGCTTGTGGTTTGACGTGACTGCGTGTGGGGAGGTTGTAAGTCCTATTAAACACAACTACACTGTGCTAGAGACGAGACAGCTTTATGATGCTCTCTCTTTTGCACAGTGGTTTTTCATTGCTCTGCTCTTTTTGATTTGGGACTTGTCAGCGACTCCCTGCTCCTCCCCTCGGATTCCTCAGGGTGTGTGACTGCAGAAGCTCTGTCAATCTCCATCCAGACTGTGACACTGGAAGATCAGCTGTAGTTCACTGACTTCCCCCAATCTCTCTCTCTGTGTCCCTCTCTCACACATACTCTGTGGCCGTCACCAACTCATCCTCTATTCACAGAGGAGAGAACAGAAGCACATATTCGCTGACATAAGTACTGAAGAGAATGATGGTCAATCTCAATGGCCGTTTTTATGCCCCAGTTACTTTAAATGACCACCTACGTTAAGCATTTCACTGGCAGTGAAATGTAGTACGGTGCTTTAAAGTGTCCTGTATGGCACAGTCTTGTGCATATACTTATCTGCTTGAACATGTGCTGGAGTTACCTGCTGGGGTTATCTTAGGTTATCTCAAACAGTCAACATGCGTCTGTGTAGCAGTTATTTCCTGCAGGACTGTGTGCTCTGGCATTCTGGGTAAAGGCCCAGCTGGGGGGGGATAGGCCCTCATGGACACTTCCTTTTTGGAGCTGAGGCATTCTGGGATTTCTCCTGGGGCTGGGATCAGCGCATCACACACGGTGTGATGGGGACTGGGTCAGAGGACAGACATTCAATGTGGCAGCCACACACACACACACACACACACAGGCAGGCAAGAAGTTGGGCAGACTGGGAGGGCTACAGTACAGCTATCCTATACAAGCCCATATGGATCAGATGTGACTATGGCCCATGTCCAGGAGCCTCATCCTGATGGGTATGTCAAGTGCACACACAAGCTGTGAGCCAGTTTCATTGTGATTGATTAGCAAGTAAAGGAGAAGCCAGCACATCCAGGTGGCTCATTACACAGACTGCACAATTGGTACCAGCAACACTGTGCTTTTAACTGGTCTTAAAAGGGGCGATTAACAATGACTCACCTCAACTTCCAGGTAAAGGATCTACTTGTTAGTGTTCCTCTCCCCCAAGACTTAAGGCTTTCTTCTGAAAACACCACTTTTCAGAAGACAGAAACAAGCCAGCTATTTCCCCCTCTCTGTAGTTTGAGAAACTGTCTCTGCTCCCCTGGTATTGCCTGCCTTGAGGCGGGAAGTGAGGGGAGGATATGGTATCAGACTGCTCTTCCACCTCCAGCCTCATCAGCCAGCACAGGCCTTACCTGACATGCCCACACCACGCTTATCCTCTGTGAACTGGATAGCTCATACCAGAGCATGTTCAAACCATGCCTGTGTGTGGTACCGTGTGTGTGTATCTGCTCTGATGAGAGATTACCGTTGCTGTCTGATGTTTAGATGGATTGCGGAGGCCCATATGTGTGTTTGAGGTGCCCAGCTGTGGGGAGTGTGTTCATGATGACTCAGCCTTGCGGAGAGCAGGTGTCCATCACACACAGGTGGAGAGAGACCCGGGGAGCAGAATGAGCGTTCCTTAATTCTGGCCAGAAATGACGCATGCTATCAGCTAGTGCCCGAGTTGGTTACGGATATGGGATAGCTTGTGGTGAAACCGGGCGCTAGCTTGTGGTACAGCTGGGAGCTAGCTCGTGGTAAGTCTGTCACACTCAGTGCTGTTAGCAATGCGCTTAAAGAAGGAACACATGTTTAATGGAGACTGAAAGGAATTTATGATGTCACCCAGGTGCTGGGGAATGCTGTGGGGATGATGTGGGGATGATGTGTGTGTGTGCAGGAAAGAGAGTAAGAGAGAGAGTGATTTGGGGTAGATGAAAGTGTGTGGGTTAGAGAGAAAGAGGATGGTGTGTGTGTGTGTGGCAGCTAGCTCAGCAGCCTGCTTCTACAGTAGACGAAACACTCTCCCCTCAGCACAGTAGCACTGAGTCACAGGAACAAATGGCTCGCCTTTCTACTCAAACATGACTCTCTCTCTCCCCCTCTCGCACTCCATCTCTCCCCTGTCTGAGTCACGCCACACTCACTTAGAGAGACAAAAACGCTACAAGTCCATGAATCATTTCAACAGCAAATTCACAGCCAGAGAGTCTATTTTTCCTGAAGGATATTCTGGAATAGAACTTAAATCTTAAACACTGATTCTGGAGGGAGAGAGAGGAGAACTGACCACTACTACCCGACAGAAGACTAACTCTAGTCTGCGTACAGGATCGCAGGCACAGAGGTCCTGTGGTAAGCTGGTGTAAAGCTACCAGTCTGGCCAGACCTCTCCTCTCCCTCAAGAACTAAAGTGACACTGATCTTGCTCCTCCTCTGAGCTCTACTCTATCTCTGTACCCATCCTTCTGACTGTTCAACCGTTCAAACAGAATATCTACTAAATATCTCCCCTCCTGTCTATTAATGCCACTGCTTCCCTTCTGCAGGGTCCTTTGGGTCTGAGCAGTGAGGTGGTTTATTTAAGGTGTCAGAGTTGAGAAGACCTCAAGTCTGAGGTCAAGAACGTTTCCCCAGAGCTGCTATTACTTTACAGAGAACCACTGTAAGGCCATAAGTTCACCCTTTAACAGAACCACTGTAAGGCCGTATGTTCACCCTTTAAAGGTCACATGAAATACTGTTTTTGGAAGCCTTAGTGGTCCCCTAATACTGTATCTGAAGTCTCTTTCCCGAAATTCAGCCTTGGTGCAGAATCATAGTCACTACGAGTAGTCCCACAATGAGCTTTCCTAAGAACGTGTTGTTTCTGTGTCTGTAGCTTTAAATGCTAATGAGGAGGAGAGGGGCGGCAACATGCGCTAATGTTTCCAGTGGATGTATCGCAATGGCTCGTAGACCCGTTGCTGTAAGATGCCTCGAATTTGCCCATTCTCATCTGATAACCCTGGTTTGCAGAGCTGCACACTCAGTCATTGTAATGTGGGGAAAGGCGGATATCGCGGGCGCCATAACACCAACAGCAGAACGTTATCTACATAACAACGAAGCGTACAACACTCGCGTTACAGAATGTATATTCACACACATACTTGATGCCATTTATCTTTATGTTAGCAACAGTAACTCAGCTGTTAGCTGCGGAGCTAATGTTACAGCCAGATTCTGAGGGTAGCAAGCTAGGTAATCATATAGTAAGCAACAAAATGATATAGCGTTAGTTGACTTACTTGTCCGAGGTTTGTAGCTGGACCAAGGCAGGCTAGGGGAACTCATATTAATGTTAACCTCCTAAAGTGAAGTTTTCATGTCATGTGACCTTTAACAGTGAACCACTGTAAGGCTGTAAATCCACCCTTTAACAAAGAACCACTGGCCGTTAGTTCACCCTTTGAGCACCATTTAAGTTCCACAAGCTCTTGGCCATATCTTAAGCAGCTGACCAAAGCAGATGATGAATGATGAAAGAATCCTCTAGGAACTATCATCAACAACAAAAGAACAAATAAATGATATATATTTCCAAAACATTCAACTTTTTTGGGGGTCACCAAATATATCTTAATCCACCTCAGAGGTCTAGCAGGGAGGGAGGGTGATTTGAGAGGCTTCAGTCGGTTGGCATCACAAGTTTCACCGTGCAGAAATCTCCTGTGACGGGCTGAAGTGATTGGACCAAATTAACAAAATGAGTGGAGCAATCAACATTCAGACACTGATGTGCTTTCAGCATTTAGAGTCCCAGCAGCCCTGTAGAGAGAAGTGGCTCTGTACATTCAGTCCCTCACAAGAACACTCTGGGGAAATAGACCTGACAGGCCTGATTCAGACAGAAAGAGAGGAAGGAGGGTGAGGAAGGAAAAGAGGGTTGAGAAGACAGAGAGTGTGGAAGGCCAGAACTGATGTCAAAGTCAAGATGTGCTGTAGCGTTGCTAGCTGTTTATTATTGTGAAACTCTGTGAAGCTCTGGTACGAATGACTCATATTGACTATATTTAGATCCTTAACTTGGGATGACCTTATCATACACACTAATCTCATGACATAGAAATCTGTGAGTGAGACCGTCCTGGGTAGAAAGACCCATCCCAGAGTCTGTGAGAGCTCATCTGAGCCAAGCTAACAAGAAGTGAGAGCTCATCTGAGCCAAGCTAACAGGAAGTGAGAGCATAGACATAATAAAAAGTAGACGCCGCATCGACCGCTACTGCCTACTGGCGCTGATGAGCCGTGGGGCCGCCATCTTGGAAAGGTCAACCGCTCCACTCAGTGTAATTTGTTTGGTTGGGGCAATGAGCTGTCAGCACATTTAATTAATCATACTGAACACCGAACTGATTTTCACGCGGTTTGCTTTGCTGCAAAGTTCATACATGTAGCTATGGTACTGGACATGGTTATTCTTTTCACAAAATATAACCAATAGTATGGTAATGTTAAAGTTTACGTGTGAAAAGTAATCCCCGAGCCCTCTTTGCGATTGTCTGCCGATTTGAGCAGAAATATGCTGCACAGTGCTGGTATTATGTTTATTCTGATGCTAAGCAACTAGGAATTTTCCCTTTCCAAGATGGCGGCTGCATTTCTCGCACACAGCAGCCAATGCGGCGTATACTCTTTATTATGTCTATGAGCGAGAGCTCATCTGAGCCAAGCTAACAGGAAGTGAGAGCTCATCAGAGCCAAGCTAACAGGAAGTGAGAGCTCATCTGAGCCAAGCTAACAGGAAGTGAGAGCTCATCAGAGCCAAGCTAACAGGAAGTGTGCTCCACTCGTACACTTGAATGATTGACAGCTGTGAATGGTGGGGCTATGCCCCCCTCTCTCTAAATCAGTCAGGCCATACACTACTGTATGTGTGGTGTTGGTGTCTGAGTGTGTGTAATTGTCCTCTGTGAGAGGTGAGTCGGGGTGGCGGAGTGAGGAGCAGACAGAAGGATGGGATGTGATTAACGAGAGTGTCTGCTGCTCTGCAGACAGGCTGTTCTGCAGACAGGCTGCTCTGCAGACAGGCTGCTCTGCAGACAGGCTGCTCTGCAGACAGGCTGCTCTGCAGACAGGCTGCTTTGCCTTGGGATGAAGCACGATCAATACTGGCCTCAAATGGCCAACATCACACACACACACGTACCCACACACCACAGTGACTGCATGTGCCGACCCACAGGCAGTGTAAGGCTGATCACAGGTCACATGATTCACATCCCGTTTCTGTGATGCAATCTCTGTGGTCCTATAGGGCAGTGTTTTTCAAAGTCTGGGTGGGTCGCGGGGGATGAAAATTGGGTCGGCAAACATGTTTTCATAATTATTTTGTCTTAGGTTTTTGTAAATGACTTAACAACCATTTTCGAATAGTGCTTTGTTTCCTGTTTATTTCCCGTTTTATATGGTATTTTCGTTTATTTTGAAATGATTGCGCAACAAGCTGGTGCTAGGTGCTGTAATCGGACGTAGCCTACCTGCAGAAGAAGAAGTTTGGAAGGATAGCGTACTCACGTGTAGCTCGCAGAATAAATACGGAGTATAAAAAGTATAAAGTATGTTGAGTTTCGGAGTTAAGTCGTTATGTTGGCTTCAGAAAAGGTACTAAAAGAACGCGTGTGCCAGAGCCAGACAAGTCAACAGAGGTCCAAGTCCAACCAGAAACATCGGATCATGAGCTTCAAACAAATACATACATATATGCGTGGCCGCTGGAACTCGGGGTGCTGGGGGTGCTGCAGCACCCCCTGACAGCACGAGAATTTAAAATGCTATGACTTGAAAATCCACCACAGCCCTGCGGTACCGGACTGGCCATCGGGAGCACCGGGAGAAGAATAACGATGGAAAACCAGGCTAAGAAACGTAAGGGTGGGGCTGAACAATTGAGGCAAAAAGACATCACCTTCACTAGACAAGGTTTTACCAATGAAAAAACGGCGGTGTTTATTTAACATAAAGCTCAAACTATTTTGCGCTCAAATAAAGGCCCAAAATGTTGGCTCGTGCGCTGCGCACGCTCGCATTATATGTGGAAGTACCTCTTTCTTTCCGAACTAGGACCACATCAAACACAGACTGTGCATGCATTAGCAAGGCAGCTGTGGTGACGTAGATACTTTAGAACTAATTATTATGTTAAAACTTTAACAAATATATAATAACGGTAGAGAAATTGTACATTTGCAAACACCTCTTTTCATATCATTTGGGTCGCGATGGTTTGTCCTTTTGAAAATGTGGGTCGCCGAAAAAAAAGTTTGAAAACCACTGCCATAGGGCACACAGCGTCACTGTTACATAGACCAGGCCTTCAGGCTGCTGTGCTGAAAGGATGATCAATACCGAAATGGTGTTACAAATAAGTGATCTGTACCGTAATGTATAAAAGCATTATGGTGCACATCAGTGATAATGCATCAGAATGTATGAATGCAGACGGTGTCTCAACATGGAGCATGAATCTGACTTCCTCCCTAGCAACATCTTAGCCTGGATGAGCACAGACTTGAACTAATGTGTAGAGAGTGTGTGTGTGTGAGAGAGTTTTGGACCTTGGGGGCTGTCAGATACACTTAAACACAGAGCTTGTGACACACAAACACAGCACACACACTCTCACACACACACTCACAAACTTACACACCCTCTCTCTCTCACACACAGGGATGTATGTACATAGCCATGCCACTACTAACACTTTGAAACGTTAGCCTGCTAGCTACTAGTGCTGCATTCCCATTCCCCTCATGTTAAATAATGCAGCATGCTATTGTGCACAAGCCCCCCGTGTCTCTCATCATCTCTCTCTTTTCCCTCTCTCCATCCTGAAGCAGCAGCCTCAGCATATTCTGCCTGCTCCTCCACTAGGGTAGTTAGCTAACCCAGATCCATTTCAGTGTGTATACGTTCCCCACCATAAAGACAACCATTCTCACTATCAGATTGTGTCTGTTTCCAGTGTGTGGTTTCCACCAGTATCATTACAGGTGTTCTATATTATTCTGCTGAGTAGCAAGCTCAGTGGGGTTTGTCCAGTGAGGTCTGCAGCATTAACACAGTAGAATACAGTAAATGTTACATGCTTAAGAGTTAATGACTCATTTCCATGAAACATTGATGCGATTTGTTTCTCCAGTGGTTCCTATTTGTAAATGTGTTTCAGCAGCCTGCTCAGAGCAGACTGTGACAGCTTGGTTTACAGCTCTGTTAATCATTCATAAACTGCTCAGGGATTTCTTAACTAAGATGTTCATTAAGACTAAGGCTTAGGGCTGTGTGTTCATTCATTAATATAGCTGATGTTGTATGGTATTCATTCTATAATTAGCAACAAAACAAAAAAGCATTTGTCTAAATGCACCACCATGTGGGTTGGGGTCAGCAGTTTTTTAATTTAACATTTTAGTCAGTTAACCAGTAAGAAAGGTAGTTTAGTAGTATCAGTTAGTTAAGTTGGTGGAAAAAATCGATTCACATTTCAATCGCGATTCAGTCTTCTAGCGATTCACAAATCTAAAAAATCGTAATTTTTTTTTTAAATAAAAAATTTTAAAAAAAATGTGGGATTAAAAATAGCAAAAAATCGTGAATCGATTTTTCATCAATTTGTGACCCCAAGAATCGTTTTGAATCAAATCATGCGGTACACTGTAAAATATTCCACTGTAACTTTACAGTAAATTACTGCCTAATAGTTGCATTACTTTCAGTCATTTTACAGTAATGTATTACAAATATTTCACAGTAATGTATTGCACATGTTTCACAATAATTAACTGTAAACATTTCACAGTAAAATGCAATGCAACTACAGCGGTATATTGTAACTTCACAGTTGGCATGCCATTGGATTACTGTGATATAGCGGGGTGTAGCTGTGGTATTACATCGTCTTGCTGTATATAAATTACAGCTATTGTCTGTATTTCTATGTTTTTTACTGTAAAAGTAATGCAACTAGTAGCCATTAATTGACTGTACATTTACAATTTAAATAACACTGCAAATTTGACTGGTTAACTGTGATTTTACCACACAAACGTGCTTTGGATTTTCTACATTAAAAGTCAAAGCAAGAACAAAGACAAAACTAATTTTAACTTTTTAATAATTATAATAAGTATTCAATTCACTATTAAATTCAACAATTTAACTTTCTGACTTCCTATGTACTGTTCTATTGTTTACCATCAACCTGGAATTGGCTTCCATTGTAGGTGGTGTAGCATGGGCCATCATAATTCTGACCATGATTTGTCATTGGGCTCATTAACGATCAATGCAAAAGATCTGCAGTTCCTGTGCAGAGACAGGAGAACCTAGCAGGACAACCATCCCTCCAGCTCTCCATCACAACCATAGCCCACCTGAGAGGTCACGACAGTTAGCCAGACTCGTTAGATCAGAGAGGTATATTAACATTGCATCGTTTGAGTATCGTAAGAGTCGAGACTTCAGGCCCCCGGGTTCTGGACTGGATGGAGTGCTACAGATATGGCGTTCTGCTAGGTTCTCCTGTCTGCACCGAAACTGCAGCTCTTTTGCAGTGATTGTCTCCTATGTATGCACAGGGACACTGAAGCTAAGAGTATCTTTTTAGTACAAGTTTACTGTGCAACACCAGTTCACTCCAATGTTAATACTTAGCTATAAAAATAGCATTCGTGCTGATCCACAGCAGAGTTAGCTAATAGTTCATCCTAAATTTGGAGCTGGCAAAAACCTACAAATTTGTAGCCTATGTATAATTTGAACAGTACTTGCTACGAATCTTTAGCTGAGCCAACATACTCGATGTTCCTATTTCACTGACGCCAGATGCAAATTAGCCACCCCTAGCTGAAGCATCGACCATGTGAGACTTAGCTAACATTAGCCATCAAACTAGATGAAACCGTTTGCAATCATGACGGATTTACTGGATTTGATTATTGAAATCAGTGAAGTACGGTATTAACGGTATTAAGTAAAACATAAGTACGCACAGAGATTACTAGCAGCTAAATTGGATGGCTGCAGATAGTTTACCGTTACAGAGGTGAAATGGTGGAAAAGAGAAACGGTTGGCAAAGCGCGAATATCTGTGAGTGTACCTTCGACCTTTTCTATCTTGTGTTGTATCCACCCGTCTCTTCTTGATCCTACAATGCAGCGCAGTTCAAGTGCAATTCAAGTTTTACAGTAATGTGCTGGGTTATCTCAAAGGATGATTTGAAAATAATATTTTACTGTAAAATAACCCAACAAAATGCTGTGAAATCCCGGTATCGTTTCTTTCACAGTAACTAAATTCTACATTACAACATGATATTGGGATTATTGCAGTATCAGTATCACAGCAGATACCACCCTTTCATGGCAGCTTCTTAGCAAGCGTGCGTTTAGCCAAGTCATTATTTCCCTTGTACACGACCTGAACTCTGTAATCAATTATTTCAGGCTGGTTTTGTACAGTACAAACAGTGTAAATAGCCCAGAGGACGCTGGGAAGACTCAAAGGAAACCTGGATGGATACTTCCTGTTTATTCATCACATTAGGAGAATACTGGCCAATTACGGAGAAACAGGTGCACAGGATAGGGAACGCACTGATGACACAAATTCCTCGTTTGTGAACCATTGGCGAATAAACACAAATCAGGTTCTGATGTTTGAACAGTTTGAGGAAAACAACTTTTTGGAGTTTTGTATTATGCCTTTCGCCTCAATTCCTGAATTCCTTGGATGGAAGTGTGTGCTGGTATTATCATAGAAAGGACGTTGTTAAATTAAAATGTGTTAAATTAACTACGATAAAAAGAAAAGGTTGTGAGTATTTTTTGTCCACAGTTAGCTATCTGTTTTGTTGTTTAGCCCGGTCTGATAGGATAGGCAGACTGCAGGGGGCAGACAGAATGCAGGGGGCAGTAGGGGGGCAGACAGGATGCAGGGGGGCAGACAGGATGCAGGGGGGCAGACAGGATGCAGGGGGGCAGACAGGATGCAGGGGGGCAGACAGGATGCAGGGGGCAGTAGGGGGGCAGACAGGATGCAGGGGGCAGTAGGGGGGCAGACAGGATGCAGGGGGGCAGACAGGATGCAGGGGGCAGTAGGGGGGCAGACAGGATGCAGGGGGGCAGACAGGATGCAGGGGGGCAGTAGGGGGGCAAACAGAATGCAGGGGGCAGTAGGGGGGCAGACAGGATGCAGCGGGGCAGACAGGGTGCAGGGGGGCAGTAGGGGGGTAGACACAATGCAGGGGGCAGTAGGGGGGCAGACAGGATGCAGGGGGGCCGACAGGATGCAGGGGGCAGTAGGGGGGCAGAGAGGATGCAGGGGGGCAGACACACAACCTCATCACATGCACATATGGACACGCACGCACACACCTCATCACACGCGCACACACAAACTGAAGTCCTCCATTTTGTCTTGACAGGATGATGAAGTGGTTCTCCAGTGTGTTGCCTGCATCCAGAAAGAGAATCGCAAGTTCTGCCTGACCGCCGAGGGGCTCGGCAATCGCCTATGCTACCTGGAACCCACGTCAGAGGCGAAGGTAGGCTCAGCAAATTACCAACCTCTCTTACTCTCAGACAAGAGAGCTCTCACAGGAAGAACACCATGTACCTAACCCTACCCTCTATGAAACACTCAGCAGTCAGCAAAGCAACTGACTCATTCAAATCATAGAACAGTTTTCATTTGAATGCTGAAAATTCTTATACTGATATTGAAACCAAGTCTGAGGGAAGGACGTACTCACCTCATAGCCAATCGGATGGCAGAATCCCTGTGCTTCCATGGTAACCAGATGATTACTTCCAGCGAAGTTGGGCCATGTTGAGCAGCAGACAGACGTTCAGTGTTCCACATCATCAAAAACACAAATTCTAGTTACTGTGGGGTCATGACCTTGGCTCTCTGTGGGCCAGTTCAGTGATCATACTCAATTCTCCAAAATTACACCTGCTAGTTTTATTTAACTGATTGTTCCATAAGCTGTTCTGCTGTTTGTCATAATTGCCAGAAGACACATGCCGCTGCGTGCTTTGTCTGGCTTACTGTACTTGGGCTAAGTGACTTTTTTTTAATATACAATGCCTGCTATCAAGAAAACCACATTATCTCATTTGTATTATTTATTATACCCACCCCAACTCCCCTCCAGTTTATGCACTACATAGACATTAAAGGTCTCAAAATCTGAATCTCTTTCTCTAAGCGTTGCTTTTGTTTTCTGGAAGGTTCAGTTGTGTGTTTTTGTGTCTAAAATTAGGCCTACCACAAGCGCTACCTCGCCAGCCACTGCTAGCATACAAAGTCACAAACCGGGGCGTGCGATAACAACTATTGGCACGGTTTACTGGTTCTGCTAATTAAGTTACCCCACCCCAAAATATTTCAAAGATCTGCTACTTTGGCAATCTTCGTTTTCGTTGTTGAGCAGCAGTAAAATAACTAATGTACGTTTTGTTCCATTCTCAATTTGGTTTGCAATTACGTCATCACGTAATTTTTGACCGTTTAGTTATCTTTCGGCTTTTGGAGCCTCGTCTCGTGCGCCACTGAGCACTTTCCATAGTCCACCACTTACGTTAGGCTACGCGGTCATAAGACATTTAACTAACTACATAACTTGCTAAAACTGAATAGTACAGAACAGGGTCAAAGAATATAGAAAATAGTAGTATTCTATACTCTTTTCCAGGGTGGCGATGTCGCAGCAAACACAGCTAGCCTAGCTACAACAATTACGTCCCCCTGTTTGTTTAGCCGTTTCGTAGTTTAGCTTTCAGTAGGTAGTGTGACTTAGCTAGCTTGCTCAAACTGCGAAAAGACTAGCAGCAGTCATAACAAACACCTAGGTTTGCCAACTTCCTCAACCCCAAATGCGGGACACTACTCCCCCCTGCTTTATGCAAATTCTGTGTCTGATGTGATGGCGTGCAAATTAGGGACTTCCCTGTTTAATCCTCGCGCGCATGGCGCGCGAGCGAATTTTTGGGCTGATTTCAGCGAAAAATCGTTTTTGGAGCTTGAAACAAACATAGCCGTTTGTCCAATTGGTAAAACGTTGTCGAGTGAAGGTAATTACGTTTACGTTTCTTAGCCTGGTTTTCCATCTTTATATTGTCTCAAATTATCTTTCGATCGGTCAGTGTCACTGTTGTGTGTAAGCGGCACTAAGGGCTGCACACGTTCATTTGGAATTTTCCACCGGAGCTTTAGCTAGCTGGCTAACGTTGCGTTCTCTCCTCCTGTGTTCAATGACTCAATTCAACAAGCTGTAGCTAACGTTGTCTGTCAACAGAGCTCCTGGGTAACTTAACTTAGATATACCAGAAAATATACAAATGATTGAAACCATCATTCACCAAATTCAGTCAGGTAAATCGCCGAGGCCAGGAGTGCTTTCAGCTTCTGATGGTCGTCTGCACTGGTGATGCAAGGCCTTTCGCGTTAATATTTCCATGCACTCGCGCTCCCATCTGACACACGCACCTGTTCGCAGTTTGCTGAATATGAATACCGGCCGGCGAAGCTGTGATTGGAAAACGGGACTTGAGCTGTCCCGGACGGGACAAATCAAAATCACCCATAAATCGGGATGTTCCGGGACGGTTGGCAACCCTACAAACACCACAGCCAGTGTGAAAAGTCGCGAATATAGTTGGCTATGTTTCCTGATATCATCACACTGTATTTTTCTTTTTGTCAATTTTAGCTAGACTGTAGCAAAATAACTTGAGCCTTAGGGGAGACTGGGGTTGGTTGGCACGCTGTTCACTGTCTGACATATTTCTCTGGCATCATTTATGTTAGAATATTCTGTTATGTTAGAAATGTTACCCTCACCAAAAAGTTTGTGTGTTGATGTTTTAACATAGTAGATGAGTGCAGGTCGACAAAACAAACATTTTGATGTTACAATTTTGTTTCTGTGACCTTCAAAAAGACAAAAAATGCTGTGTGCCAACCACATAATGTTCAAACATTTGGAGAAAGATACTTACATGTTCACGTTAAACTGAGACAAACATGAAGATGACAACTGTATAAAAAAGTAGCTTATGTTTATTCATTATTGATGAAGATAGTTCAGATTTAAGAGTTCACAACATATTTGTGGCTCGTTAAGGTAGGGGAGACCGGGGTTCAATGACCCTAAACAAGTCATCAGGTTTGGAGGTGAAATAAAGGAACTGTCCCAGCTGCAGTTGCTGCAAACAGCTTCACATTTACCCAGAAATTGTACCTTCTCTAGTCAATTATTTTGTGCAAGTTTTTATTTCGCACACCAAGATTAAAGTTGACAAAAGCAGCCATTTCAGCAAAGTATGCACTTTGTCATCAAAATGACAGATATTCATGTAAGGATTTTCAGTAGGGCAGTGTTTGCCTCCATGGCAGCAGACTGTGACTCTGGTAACACACCATTATTGTTTTCCCTATAGCGCTGCCTGTTGACAGCAAGGGCCTAATTGGCTTTTCCGCATTGATTGTTCTTTTAATCATAATCCATTAGTATTGACTGAGATTAATTTCACTGTGGCAGAGAAGTCAGGCACATAGACAACACAGGCAGAGAGTATGAGTTAGTGTGTGTGTAGAAGAGAGAGGGAGATAAAGACTAACAAAGGACTGCGACTTGGAGTGATTGTAATGTGTGCACGGGGGCCAGTGTTTCCTCAGTGACTCACCTGGGAATTGGAGAGAGAGAGAGATGAGGAGCAGGGGAAGACTGAGAGGGAGGTAGAGGGAAAGGGGGAGGGAGAAACAGGAAGAAGGGTATTGAAAGGAGGAGGATCTGGAAGCTTCCTAGATGGTGTGGATGGTAATGAGAGAGGACAGGCTTTGTGTATGCGCTCGCTGCCTTGCATTCTGTCTTCATTGTCTGGTGTTAGAATGAGCAGGCGTCATCCCCAGGGAACACCTCAGGGACATCAAGGAAAGAGAGGAAGTGACTCCTGCTACAACAATTACCAGATTCTGAGAAAGCAGGTTAAGCAAATTGGCTGTGATGCCCTCTTCCTGGCTGTGATGCCCTCTTCCAGGCTGTGGTGCCCTCTTCCAGGCTGTGGTGCCCTCTTCCAGGCTGTGATGCCCTCTTCCAGGCTGTGGTGCCCTCTTCCAGGCTGTGATGCCCTCTTCCAGGCTGTGATGCCCTCTTCCAGGCTGTGGCTTACTGGAGGAGCCCAGAGAGGAAGGAGCAGGGGGTAGCAGCTGACGTCGATGCTGATTTAAACTGCACCTTTAAACCAGGGCATCAATCACCCAGAGAGCAGGCAGTTGATGGTGATTTATGGGAGCAGGCGTTCCCTGTCAGAGCGCTACGACCACCGGAACAACCGTGGTCCCCTCCGGTGCGCCCACACACGGGGTGTTGGGTAATTACTGTAGGTAACTCACTTGGTGCAGAAAAAGAGGCTACACATTAGCACAGAGTCGGGTTTTCTTTAAATGAAGACCAGTTGTTTTGAGTTGTTTTAATAGCAGGAGTACTGATGAAAGTGCCAACTCCTCCCAGGTCTGCCAGCAGAGCCGTGTTCAACTGAGAGAGCATCTCTGATGGAAAATCAACCCGCCAAGTCATCCCTCTTGCTCTCCTCCCAGGAGGGAAATAAAGAGGCATTCTTTACCCTCCTCCCCTCACCACCAGCCCCCTTTATTTATCCATCTTTCACACTAAGCATCATTTAAATTCCAAGGCATGAATGGCATCATTGATTCCAAATACATATCCTCACCAGATATGAACTGGTGTTCACAGGATCAGTTAGCAGCAGAGGAAAAATTGGGTCAGACAAAGTTTGAAATGAAGGTCAGATGTACCTGTAGATGTACCTGTACATGTGAACCAGTTTTGGGGAAAGGGGAGGGAAGAGGGAAGCTGGTAGTTTTTGGTCTGAATCATTTATCTTGTGGTTGGTCCATTTCTCCCTCTGCCTCATTCTGTCAGGAGACTGGCCCTGCCCTTTCCTGCAGAGTCTTCTCTCTCTTCCTCTCTCCTCCCTGTCTGTCTCTCTTCCTCTCTCTCCCCCCTGTCTCTCTCTCCTCCCTGTCTCTCTCCTCCCTGTCTCTCTCTCTCCTCCCTGTCTCTCTCTCTCCCCCCTGTCTCTCTCTCCTCCCTGTCTCTCTCCTCCCTGTCTCTCTCTCTCCTCCCTGTCTCTCTCTCTCCTCCCTGTCTCTCTCCTCCCTGTCTCTCTCTCTCCTCCCTGTCTCTCTCCTCCCGGTCTCTCTCTCTCCCTCTGTTGGTTCTCCACCCCAAAATGTTTTTTTCTCAATGTGTAGAAATAAACAAATAACCAAAACATGCCTCACATAAGCTGTTCCTCCTTCCTCTACCAAGACACACAAGGCTTGCCCCTCGTATCCTCTGTACTGATGCCTTTTCAAACAAAGTTAAGTACCTCCATGAAACCAGGTGGGATTAGTTCAAGCTGGAGAAGCTTTTCCTGTTTTCGGCCTGTCGTAAAGAAGATTGATGGTTTTAGGTTTGTTCAATCAAACAGGATTGATTTTAGCGATGCGCTGCCCCCAAAGACATCTGTGTTATTGCAGTCCTCAATCAGATCGGACCAGAATGTAGAACAACTCAAAAGCAAAGTCAATCACGTGCATCTTGTGATGGATGGTTGTTACTGAAGTTAGTCATGGTTGTCTTTGCATTCTAACCTCTCTTACCTTCTACCTCTCCCTCCCCCTTCCTCCTGCAGTATGTTCCTCCTGATCTGTGCATCTGTAACTTTGTGCTGGAGCAGTCTCTGTCTGTGCGTGCACTGCAGGAGATGCTGGCTAAGACTGGGCCCAACAGTGAGGGGGTGAGTAACACACACTCACAGGCATTCATGCACACGCACACACACTTGTCAGTTCACTATCATTCAATACAGGAAGTCAGTGACAATGGACAAAGGCTGGGAGATTATGGTCGTTTTGTGGTTGAGACAGTTTAACAAGAGGACCGGCCTAGTCCGGTGTTCTGCACCCTGGCCACCCTGGCTGGAGGCTGCAGGCTGCAGGCTGAGCCCTCTGTCCTGCTGGAGACATCAGCCTGGTGAAGAGCAGAGACATGCAGCCTAATGAACCATCATCAGTCACATTAGCTCAGGTTGCTTGCTGCTAACTAACAAAAGTAGCTGAATGAGGGACGTCTTTCCGACACACAAACAATGAGCTTATTCACAGCACACGATGATGCGTTGTTAATTGCTAACATCTTTTCTTTCTCATGGCTGTGCTGCGAGCGATGTGTTAACATGCTGCCATCTCTATCTTCTGTGTATGGTTGTTCATCTCCTCATGTTAGCGCCGTGGACAGGACCGATGGGTATGTCCTTCATTCCTCTCTCTCTGCTCTGGTGCATGTACACCGTAGATTAGACAACCACTTGCCCTCCCATCCTCATTCAAAACGTCTCCTTACTTTACCTCAGTTCACTGGTCTCCAGTGACAACACTCCAACCCAACACCAAGGACATGACTAATGATGCTATGGATAGTTTGGCTTGTACAAGTGAGTGGATGGTGTCAGTTACAGACATGACAGAGACACAGAGCTGAGTATAGATGTATAGGCTATAGACATAGAGTGTTGACATACAAGCTTTAGATGTAAATGTATAGGCACTAGACTACTCCCCTCGTTTGTTATTTCATCACGTCTAACAAGGCAGTAGGCACGAGGCATGTCTAACGAGGCAGTAGGCACGTCTAACGAGGCAGTAGGCACGTCTAATGAGGCAGTAGGGCAGCACCTTGTTGGATAAACATATACTCAGTGTCGCTTGTGAAGTGATCCTTAGATGGACAGTTATCATGAGGTCATTCATTTGATAACTAGTAACTTACTCCAGGGTTGCTGTGAGGTACATTCTGATTGGTTATCGATTCTCCTCCCAGTGACCACAAAGACCTCTGGGTAAAGATAGTGCAAGCAGTTTACAGGTCGCTCACTGCAGACACACAGATTCATCTTTGTTTTGTTTGTTAGAATATCACTCAGCTCCTCCAGACACCGAGGAAGCAGGAACTGATCTGTGTTGGTAAGGGAAGTCTGCAGTCTCAGATAGAGACTCCGTCAGAGAGTCCAGGTCTCTTAGTGTTCAGCAGCCCTCATTGCTGAGCTGGGGAGTCTGGTTTTCCTGGAACTGAGAGGGAAACACTCGCCTGTCCTGGAGCTCTGAGCGCAGCCTGTCCTGGAGCTCTGAGCGCAGCCTGTCCTGGAGCTCTGAGCGCAGCCTGTCCTGGAGCTCTGAGCGCAGCCTGGGCCCCCAGTGGGGAGGTGTGAGCAGGGTTAGGGTTAGGGTTAGGTAACCCCAAAGAGGGTTGGTTTAATCTCTGGGAGGAAGGTGTGGTCTCTATTGTGAGGGTCCTCTGACGCAAAGACAGACAGGACAGTGAGAGGAGAAATGTACCCTGAACCCAAAACAATGAGACATTTTTACAAGCAACTGCCTCCTAGCTGTGGTTGCTGGTCTGCTCGGTCTAACTCTACTGCCATTCTCACATGCATCAGATGTAGTCAGATAGGAAGCTAGTTCACATTTACTTTTAATAACCTACTTTGTAAAAAGTCATATTTAAGGCTGATTTAGTATGCTAAAAACATCTTGGCTTTTTCTATTTAATCACTTATTTCTCAATGCCGTTTTCCATCCCTATCTGATGAAGTTGTGGGTTTATGGAAGAGCCATGTGACCAGAGGGCTCTGGCTGTCTGTGTGTGTGTGTGTGTGTGTCTGTGTGTGTGTGTGTGTATGTCTGTGTGTGTGTGTGTGTGTTCTCCTTTACTCTGTGTCTGTCCTTAGTACTTCCAAACTCTCCATCTCTCCTTTGCTCTGAAATGTCACTGGAGCAAACACCATCAGGAGGACATGCTTGTTAAATCATTATCCAGTGTGAGGTGATGTGCCAGGGTTAGGCTAGCCTGTAGGAACCTGAAGGGTGTTCAGTTGGACGTGGATATGCACCCGACCTGCAAACTTGTTTCTACAGTCTGAATGTACGTTACTCTCATTCTTTGGTCGAAACAACCTAATATGTATACAAGTTAGCTGTAAAAAAAAAACTAAAAAAAAAACAGTTATCTCAGGATCTTATCTCCCCAAATGTGATGTTGTACTGACACCTCGGCATGGCTGGATGGGGGCTGGATGGGGGCTGGATGGGGGCTGGATGGGGGCTGTTGGTGTGGCTGGAGAGGGGCTATGGGGGGCGCTTCCTTTAAAGGTTGTGGATGTCACTGTGCGCATCAGGGTAGGGGAACAGCAGGGGGCCGGAGATGTTCCTTTGAGCCAGCAGTCTTTCCCTTCCAGTCCTCTGCCGGTTCAGACAGAGCAACACTGGGCTGCCACTGCTGGTCTTTATACAGTCAGGAAGGAGCGGGTTCTTCAGCAGAGCAGATCAGCTAAGCCCCACTGCAGATTCATAATCCATGGCAACTGCATCCAAACTGGGAGCTATTGTCTGAGCCAACAGCAGCACAGGAACAGGGTGCACAGGATTGGTTCAGAAAACACTGGCATGCACACTCACATCACAGTCCAGCTTCCATAAGGTACGCTCTGCAGTCACTGCTGTGAGGCCCAGCAAAAATAGCCCCATTATCCAAGTAGAATAAGAAAATCACACAGCCGATGGACAGATGAAATGCATTTTTAGGAAGTGCATTCACAGTGATCTCACTCTCTCTTACCTCATTGCTTCCTAGAGGCTCGTGCGGAAGGTGAGTAGCTGCAGAGCCGAGATACAGGATGTGATGTCACATCCTTTACTGTAACTACTGTCCCTGTCTGCATCTCTCCTCCGACCGTCACCCGCGGTAACCTTAGGACTCCCCCCAGCTTTCTTTAATGTCCCCCCCAGCATTAGAGACCAGAGCTCTCATCCCTCCCTCCATCCCTCGCTCCACCCCTCCACCTCTCCCTCCCTCTCTCCTGTTCTAGTCGCGTGATGATGACCCGTATCCCAGTCACGGATACAGGAGTAAGATGTTGGACTGCATGTCTTATTGTGGATGCTACAGGCCAGGGGAGGACTGGCTCTGTATGAGGTCATCACTGTGTGCCAGAGTGATCTCTCTCCAGATGAATGGAGAGGCTGTAGGTTGTTTTTAGAGTGTAACTTGTGTGTGTGTGTGTGTGTGTCCACAGGCGGCTCAGGGAGGAGGACACAGGACTCTTCTCTACGGACATGCCATCCTCCTCAGACACTCTTTCAGTTCCATGGTGAGTGGAACACACACACACCACACGCACACACCACTACCACCACACACACACACACACACTCCTAACAACCAAGTCTTTCCACCAGGATGTAGGGTGACATTTAAACAGCTTTCACATGTTTACATAGAATGTGAGCTGTTATGCAAGCGTGCCACATTGTTGACTAGCTCCTCACTTTGTGTGTGTTTGTGTGTGTCTCAGTACTTGACCTGTCTGAAGACATCCAGGTCCCAGACAGATAAGCTGTCCTTTGATGTGGGGCTGCAGGAGGACTCCACAGGTACCACTTCTTCACCACCACACACACACCACTACCACCACACACACACCACTACCACCACACACACACCACTACCACCACACACACACCACTACCACCACACACACACCACTACCCCCACACACACACACCCCAGATTCGGGGAGGATTGTTGCTATGGTTAGGGTTCCTGAATGCCCACCTGTCACTCTACCCCCCTCCCAACCTGCACCTACTCATACAGTCAGTCACTTCTCCACCTGTATGTAAGTCAGTATTATGTCATAATTGTGTGTATCTGCGTGTGTGTTTGTGCTCCTGCAGGTGAAGCCTGTTGGTGGACCATTCACCCTGCGTCCAAACAGAGGTCAGAGGGCGAGAAGGTTCGCATCGGGGATGACCTCATCCTGGTCAGCGTCTCATCAGAGCGCTACCTGGTAGGAGTCCTTACACCAGAGTCACTACTGAGTCCTTACACCAGAGTCACTACTGAGTCCTTACACCAGAGTCACTACTGAGTCCTTACACCAGAGTCACTACTGAGTCCTTACACAAGAGTCACTACTGAGTCCTTACACCAGAGTCACTACTGTGTCCTGTGGCAGTGATATCAAGCCAAACACTGTTTACACATCCCATAATGTGACAGCATTTCTGATTATTTTCATCCACTTAGCTTGAAGAAGATTTTCGCCAAATCGTCTGCCAGCTGTCAACAACCTGATTTAAAGCTCTTTTAAACTTTGAATCTATTCAGAGGAGTCAATTGAATCTCTGTTTGTTTCAGGGGTAAATGTGTTCGGTGACACAGGGCTGGTTGTGTTCTCATACAGTGGAATGTCACAGATATTGAAGGCTGCTAGCAATGGACACTTCCTGTTACAACAGAAACACTGTCAGGGTTTACAGTTTGAGTCGTTATATAACTAGGAGCTTAGCCTGCCTCTCTTCCTATCTTTATACCCCCCCCCCTCTCTCTCGCCCTCTCTCATTCTCTGTCTCATTCTCTGTCTCTCTCTCTGTCTCCCTCTCTTTCTGTCTCCCTCCCTCTCTCCCTCCTCAGGCCCTTCCATGACTGTCAGTCTGTCTTCTGTTATTCTCAGTCTAGGCCTCAGGGTGGTGATGACTGGGTTGGGGACACAGTCACACACACAGAGACAGAGTGACACACAGACACAGACAGAGACACACACTGCCCTCCAGGCTGGTATCTATCAGCAGAGTGGACCACTGTCTCACCCACACCTCCCCGGCCTGCCATGGCTCTGTTTCTAATGCAAACACAGACATGAGCTGAAGGCTGTTTGAGCCTTACAGCCCGTAGAGCCAGCTGGGCCAGAGCAGGTAAACATCCTGTCCTCTGTCCTCCAGCACCTGTCCATCTCCAACGGCAACATCCAGGTGGACGCGTCCTTCATGCAGACCCTCTGGAACGTTCATCCAACCTGCTCTGGCAGCAACGTGGAGGAGGGTGGGTCTCTCATACAGGGTTGTTAACGTTGTTGGACTTGTCCAGTGATATACTCAGCTGAGCTCTCTTCTGATAGGTTACTTGCTGGGAGGTCATGTGATGCGGCTGTTCCATGGCCACGACGAGGTGCTGACCATCCCCGGTTCAGAGCACAGCGACGAACAGCAGAGGTGAGACCAGAGAGAGAGAGAGAGAGAGAGAGAGAGAGAGAGAGAGTAGCTGTTGGGCTCATGAGGGACAAGTCACTACCACTCTCTCCCAGGAGACACAAGATGCCTGCTATCTTTAGCTCCACAATGCTAATGAGGAAATAGTTCAGGGGCCCAAAGTGGGTCGACACGCCAAGAGCAGATCAGCCAGACGCATGGAGGAGCCTTCGTCTTTCACCTCTAACACACACACACACACATACACAAGGGTGCAAATACACACATTCTGTACACTCACAAACTCATACACACAGACACACTCAGAAACACACTGAACAAACACTAGGTGTACAGAAACACAGACACATACACACTCAGGTTCACACACATGCAACTATTTTAAGAGCCGTGATGTGAGACAAAATACGCAGACAAGGATTAAATACTGGTTGTCAGCTCCGTACTCCTGGTTCTGTCCTTGAAATGTAATAGACAGAGCTTCTTCAGAGACCCTACATTTTCATCAGACACGCTCCAAACTGTCACAGAGGGCCATCAACAATTCCTTTGATCTGTAGACCCAGTCACCCAGAGTCACCACAGCAGAGATGGTGTGACTGGGTTATCTGGGCTTGTGTGTTCATGTAACAGCCAGAGTAAACAGGATCCTAGTCAGGGCTAAGACCTCCACATCTGAGCTAACGTCACGAGGACACAATGGAACAGAACAGGGATGGAAATGATTAAAGCACAACCTTAAGACTGATGATCAAGGTTAAGGTTGTTGTTGATTGTATATGGAGATGTCAATACAGTACATCCAGGAGATCCAGGCCAGACCCCTCATGCCCCTCTCCCGTACCCCAGGATAGTGAACTATGAGGCGGGGAAAGCTGGTGCCAAGGCCCGGTCCCTGTGGAGGCTGGAACCACTACGCATCAGGTGAGCTGCCCTTCGCTTGCACTCTGTCATCTGTTCTTCTCTCTCTGTCTCCCACCCTCTTCTTCTCTCTCTCTCTCTCTCTCTCTCTCTCTCTCTCTCTCTCTCTCTCTCTCTCTCTCTCTCTCTCTCTCTCTCTCTCTCTCTCTCTCTCTCTCTCTCTCTCTCTCTCTCTCTCTCTCTGTCTCCCACCCTCTTCTTCTCTCTCTCTCTCTCTCTCTCTCTCTCTCTCTCTCTCTCTCTCTCTCTGTCTCCCCCCCTCTCTCTCTCTCTCTCTGTCTCCCACCCTCCTCTCTCTCTCTCTCTCTCTCTCTCTCTGTCTCCCACCCTCTCTCTCTCTCCTTCTCCCACCCTCCTCTCTCTCTCTCTCTCTCTCTCTCTCTCTCTGTCTCCCACCCTCTCTCTCTCTCCCTCTCCCATCCTCCTCTCTATCTCTCTCTCTCTCTCTGTCTTCCACCCACCTCTCTCTCTCTCTCTCTCTCTCTCTCTCTCTCGCTCTCTCTCTGTCTCCCACCCTCCTCCTCTCTTTCTCCTCTCCTCTGTGTTAACTGTATCGGTTTCTTCATCCCCTCCCTCTTCGTCTTCTCCGATATGCTCAGGTGCACATTACCACCGCAATCATGACCCCCCCCCCCCCCCCCCCCGACTCAGCAACCCCCCTTCTCCGAACACCTTTCTCTGAAGCCTCACAAAGCTGCGACTCATTTGCACTTTTGGCCCCAGCTATTTGTAGAGTCTTTGATAGAGGCTGAGTGTGTCTCTGCTCTGTGAGATCACACTTCCTGATCCAGACATCCTCTCCTCTCTCATGTTTTCTTTCTGATTCGGTTTGATCTTCCACAACAGGACATTTCCTGAATACACATCAGCTACATAATTAGTGGAATATTCTCTGGCAGAGGGTTTAGTAATTGCTGTATTAGCACATGCCTTGCTAGCTAATTAACAGCTGGCAGCAAAGTGTGCATGATCTGATTTAAGGATATTAGCCTTCGATGGCCTTGTGATAAATGTGTGTTTGTGTGCACTTGTGTGTGTATGTGTGTCTGTGTGTGTTTGTTTGTGCCTGTGTGTATGTATGTGTGTGTGACCCGTGACAGCTGGAGTGGGAGCTACATCCGCTGGAGTCAGCCCTTCCGCCTGCGTCACCTGACCAGCGGCCTCTACCTGGCACTGGCTGAGGAGCGGGGCCTGGTGCTGCTGGAGAGGGAGAGAGCGGATACCACCTCCACTGCCTTCTGCTTCAGAGCCTCCAAGGTTAGCGCACACACACACACACACACACACACACACCCTCAGAGGTGACCTACATGACTGTGTGGTGCTCAACCACACCCTCTCCGCCCTCACTAAAATACATTACAAAGGAACGATCTGTAGCGATATTAACGACCTACTCTCCTTGAACTGGAAAATTGAACACATTTTTATTGACTAGGGCTGTAGTAGAGTTGTGGTGAAGCAGTTCTGCTTTAGATAGTGAAGCCCTTACCTGCCAGCTGTTAAGGTGAGGGTGAGCTAACTGCTGACCTCACTGCCGACCTCACTGCTGACCTCACCACAGATCAACACATCCTGCTCCTTTCTGGAGATTTCCAACTGGAGAGGTGTGTGTGTGCATACATGCACATATGTGTGTTCTCTGACCCTCTCTGCTGGCTGGTCTCCCCCAGGACAAGCTGGAGAGCAGTCCCAAGAGAGATGTGGAGGGCATGGGCGTGGCTGAGATCAAGTATGGAGACTCTCTCTGCTTCGTCATGCACGTGTCCACCGGGCTCTGGCTGTCCTACCAGGCACCCGACGTCAAGTCTGCCCGCCTCGGCCCTCTCAAGAGACGGGTAAACTCTCCGTCCTGCTGGCCTCATGTGGTTGGACCAAGACACATCCTGTAAAATAAGATGTAGAAGAGAATCGTTGCAGGGGGGGCTGATGTGAAGGGACTGTGCATGACTGGTCTGTACACACACACACACACACACACACAGACAGACACACAAGTAGATGGCCTGTAGTGGAAGCACCTTTTCAGGCTAGTGGATTTTCTCACCCACAATATCTAGCTGTCTGACGTGTCTCCTCTCCCTGTCCTGCGTGTCTCCCCACCTGCTCTCTTCCTTGTGTCTCCAGGCCTGTCTTCACTCTGAGGGTCACATGGACGACAGTCTGACCCTGCAGCGCTGTCAGCATGAGGAGTCCTGCGCCGCACGCATCATCCGCAACACCACCCGTCTGTTCAGCCGCTTCATCAGGTGCACACTCACTCTCACACACACACACACTCACACACAGTCACACACACACACACACACACTCACACACACTCACTCACACACACTCACACACACACACTCACACTCACACACACACACACACACTCACACACACACGCACATGCACACACACTCACACACACACACACACACACACATGCACACACACCAGTCTGTTCAGCCGCTTCATCAGGTGCACACACACACTCACACACACTCACACACACCCACACACACACCAGTCTGTTCCATACATTGATTGATTTGTGGCGGCCCGCCACAAATAGTATCCTTTTTTTTTTAACTGTTTAACATGAAACTACCATTTCATTGTAGAGCTGCGCGCATTCAAATAGTAAAATCCCAAAAGATTCGATCTTCAGAAATTCAAATAGAAGAAGGGGCAGAGAGGGGTTGGCTGGAACCTCGGCCGCCCACCCTCTCTGAAGCCCTCAGGTCAGGGTCACGGTTGGCTGGAACCTCGGCCGCCCACCCTCTCTGAAGCCCTCAGGTCAGGGTCACGGTTGGCTGGAACCTCGGCCGCCCACCCTCTCTGAAGCCCTCAGGTCAGGGTCACGGTTGGCTGGCCCTGACCCCCGTGTCTGTTCTGTGTCGCTGGACGGAAACGCTTCTGCGTGAACCTGAAGCGGCAGAACGTGTGGTAGCAGAACGTGTGGTAGCAGAACGTGTGGTAGCAGAACGTGTGGTAGCAGAACGTGTGGTAGCAGAACGTGTGGGAGCAGAACGTGTGGGAGCAGAACGTGTGGTAGCAGAACGTGTGGGAGCAGAACGTGTGGTTGCAGAACGTGTGGGAGCAGAACGTGTGGTAGCAGAACGTGTGGGAGCAGAACGTGTGGTAGCAGAACGTGTGGGAGCAGAACGTGTGGTAGCAGAACGTGTGGGAGCAGAACGTGTGGTAGCAGAACGTGTGGTAGCAGGACGTGTGGTAGCAGAACGTGTGGTAGCAGGACGTGTGGTAGCAGGACGTGTGGGAGCAGAACGTGTGGTAGCAGGACGTGTGGGAGCAGAACGTGTGGGAGCAGAACGTGTAGGAGCAGGAAGTGTGGTAGCAGAACGTGTGGTAGCAGAACGTGTGGGAGCAGAACGTGTGGTAGCAGAACGTGTGGGAGCAGAACGTGTGGTAGCAGGATGTGTGGTAGCAGAACGTGTGGTAGCAGAACGTGTGGTAGCAGGATGTGTGGTAGCAGAACGTGTGGTAGCAGGATGTGTGGTAGCAGAACGTGTGGTAGCAGAACGTGAGGTAGCAGGATGTGTGGTAGCAGAACCTGTGGTAGCAGAACGTGTAGTAGCAGGATGTGTGGTAGCAGAACGTGTGGTAGCAGAACGTGTGGTAGCAGAACGTGTGGGAGCAGAACGTGTGGGAGCAGAACGTGTGGTAGCAGAACGTGTAGTAGCTTTGACTCCCAGAGTCATGTTCTGTCCATGCAGCGGCCCTGTTTACCTCATTTGCTATGCAAGACATGGTGCTGCAGAAGGGTCATGTCTGCACAGAGGCAGTGATGGTAATGTGTGCTCCTCCTTTCAGGGATCTGGACTGTCTGGGAGGGAAGACACGTGCGTCTGTGGCCCCGCCCATCCAGGAAGTCCTTCAGACCCTCAACGACCTCATCTCCTACTTCATGCTTCCTGCCGCCGACCTGGAGCACGAACAGAAACAAATCAAGCTGCGCTCGCTCAAGAACCGCCAGAACCTCTTCAAACAGGAAGTGAGTCCCACATCACAGGAAGTGCCCAGCCGTGGCCAGAGAGCGATGTTTGGCAGTGAAACACATTAGCAGTCCTAAGTCAAGTGTCAGGTGTGTTAAGGTCATGTTAGTAAGTGGCTACCGCAGCAGTTAACTGGTCACAGTCGCGTCATTCTGTGTTTGCGCTTTCAACAGCACATTGTTTCGTGCGACCGTGCATTTTCAACTGGCAGCAGTTTTATTAAGAGTTGCTGTGATTCTGAATAGTTCGGCCGAATACCGAAATCCACTGGTTAAGATTTGTCTGAATCCGAAACCGAATACCTAATCCTCCTCCCATCCTCAGTCCATTAACACAGTAAACACATGAATGAAGTAAACAATGTCCACAGGAGTGTAATTTATTAATTTTTTTACAATAAAAAAAGAATAGGCAACTTATTGCCAGCAAGACAAGTGGGAAAAACTTTAGCCAAATACCATGTGCCTCTGTTTACCCTCTCAAGATCCAATCAATATCCCAAATCCACCACGAGACATATCGGCATTGCAAATTGAACATGTAGCTCGACTTGAATCGCCTTCTTTTGACAAAGTACTGCAAAACAACACTTTTTCTTCACAAGTTCCATTTTCACTTTCTCTCAGCCTACTGCTTTGAACAGTCCACCTACATAAAAACCTTCCCGTAATCAACGGCGGCGTCATTTTGTCGACCAGTGTAGCACGCGTAGTGCAAGCGTAATGTTTGGATTACTTGTAAAAGAATTCTAAGGTTCTGCCAAATCCAAACCCCTTCAGAAAGGCCAATATTCGGCCAAACCCGAAACCGAATCCTGTATTCGGTGCATCCCTAATTCTGACACCGCTGCAGTGAAGCCTCAGATTCGCTTCTGGGCCCACAATTACTCTCATCAATTATCAAATGTCAGCTTCCCTCCTCTGAGTCGACAAGGTCAAACAAGTCCAACATCCACCTCATGACGCCTGTAGGTAAAACACTGTGTTGTTCCCAAGTCACCACCATGTCCTCGCTCCATGATGTAGGTTAATAACATAAATGCAAATGAGCTCAATATTTCTGTTTCCATAACTGATGTTCGCACTAATGTGCTTCTTTACATATCCTGCTTCTAAAGCATATATTTCTCTTATACTTTCCTCAGTATATGAATATGTTGGAATAGTATTTTTTCGATACAATTCTCCACTATACCGTTGCTCGGTCAATTAGTCACAGTAGATGGCTGACGCGAGGCATTTCCTGGACTTATAAATCCTTTGTGATTATCTGTCTCAGGGCCTGCTTCTCCTCTCATCCCACAACCTGACACTTCATGGGGTCAGGCTGTGGCACACACTGATGACCTCACAGTGATGTGTGTGCGTGTGTTTGTGTCAGGGCATGCTGACGCTGGTGTCCAGCTGCATCGACCGTCTGAACATGTACAACAGCGCCGCTCACTTCGGTGAGTGTGCCGGGGCAGAGGCTGGTGCTGCCTGGAAGGACATCCTCAACCTGCTGTACGAGCTGCTGGGTGAGGCCTGCCTGCCTGTCTGCCTGCCTGCCTGCCTGCCTGCCTGCCTGCCTGCCTGCCTGCCTGTCTGTCTGTCTGTCTGTCTGTCTGTCTGTCTGTCTGCCTGTCTGCCTGTCTGCCTGTCTGTCTGTCTGCCTGTCTGTCTGTCTCTCTGTCTGTCTGTCTGTCTGCCTGCCTGCCTGCCTGCCTGCCTGCCTGCCTGCCTGCCTGCCTGCCTGTCTGTTTGTCTGCCTGTCTGCCTGTCTGTCTGCCTGTCTGCCTGTTTTTTCAAGGACAGGTTACTTGTTGGGGAAACATATTACTGACCTCATTGGCTGGATGGTGTTTTCCTGCACATGCACATTCACACATCCACACACACATGCACCAGACTTGACTACAAGCAGTTAAAAATTGTGTGAAGTGCTTCCAGGGCACCCCCCCAAACCTGCCTACTGCTTACACACACACACACACACACACTCACACACACACTGTCACACACACACTCTCCCAGCCAGGCAAGGCTGTGCCTGTCTACCAGATGGCTTTTGAATCCATGAGGGAACAAGCTCTCCACTGGGATCCTGGTCTGTGGTAGCTGTTATCAGTGACGGTGGCCATGTCCTCCCTCTGTCTCCATGTCCCCTTGTCCTCACCTCTCAGGGTTGTCCCCCTCCTGTCCCCCACCTGCCCCTGAGCTGTCCCTGTCCTCAGACCTTCTGAGGACTGCCTGGACTAACGTGACCTGGCAGGTGAAGAGAGCTGAGTTGTTCTATTCAGCTGGAAAACACCTTTTCTTAGCGTGGTAGTCTTGAGTGTGGTTCTGTTTTAAAACTTGTTCTTGTCCTTGTTCTCCCACGCTCAGCGTCGCTAAACGGATAACCGCTCTCCTCTGTTCGTCCCCACTGGATGAGCCCTATGCTTTTGGCTCTGATGCCTCTTGTCTCTCCTCACACCCCCTCCTCTCCTCTCAGTCCATTAACATGCAGGAGTGCTCTTAGCACACTCCTCTCTCCTGTCCTCTGAGCAGGCTGGCAAGGTGGACCTTGTGGGGGACATTGCCAGGGACATTTTGATGATATTTGTGTAAGATGCTGGTTGTGTGTTGATGGGTAACTGGTTTCACCTTACCCCAAAGACAGATGCCAGGATATATTTTCTTCTACTATACAGTATATAACCTGACTTTTCTCTACTTTGTACAGTATATAACCTGACTTTTCCATGTGTTTCCTGTAGCTGCGCTAATCCGAGGGAATAGGAACAGCTGTACCCAGTTCTCCAACAACCTGGACTGGCTGATCAGCAAGCTGGAGAGACTGGAGTCCTCCTCAGGTACCATCGGGCCCAGGCCTGTCTGTCCTCTCACCTGTTACACCAGTTTGGAGCTACACTACCTTGTTGCTAGGGTTCGTCTGGAGCTACACTACCTTGTTGCTAGGGTTTGTCTGGAGCTACACTACCTTGTTGCTAGGGTTCATCTGGAGCTACACTACCTTGTTGCTAGGGTTCGTCTGGAGCTACACTACCTTGTTGCGAGGGTTCGTCTGTAGCTGCAGTACCTTGTTGCTAGAGTGTGCTTGTTGCTAAGGTTCGTCTGGAGCTACACTACCTTGTTGCTAGGGTTCGTCTGTAGCTGCAGTACCTTGTTGCTAGAGTGTGCTTGTTGCTAGGGTTCGTCTGGAGCTACACTACCTTGTTGCTAGGGTTCGTCTGGAGCTACACTACCTTGTTGCTAGGGTTCGTCTGGAGCTACACTACCTTGTTGCTAGGGTTTGTCTGGAGCTACACTACCTTGTTGCTAGGGTTCGTCTGGAGCTACACTACCTTGTTGCTAGGGTTCGTCTGGAGCTACACTACCTTGTTGCTAGGGTTCGTCTGTAGCTACACTACCTTGTTGCTAGGGTTCGTCTGGAGCTACACTACCTTGTTGCTAGGGTTCGTCTGTAGCTGCACTACCTTGTTTGCTTTGGTTCATCTGTGGGAACAACCCATGGATGATGGGGTTGATGATGCTCATGGATGAAGTGTGTCTGCAGGTATCCTGGAGGTTCTTCACTGCATCCTGATTGAGAGCCCCGAGGCCCTGAACATCATCCAGCGAGGGCACATCCAGTCCATCATCTCCCTGCTCTACAAGCACGGACGCAACCACAAGGTGGGCTCACTCACACATAGCTAAACACACACATGCATACACCCCACACACACACACACCCCCCACACACACACACACACACCCCACACACAGACACACAGACACACACACACACACACACACACATGCGTCTCCAAGGAGGAGTGCTGTAGTATTTCACTTTTCTGACAGTACTGTCATTACTAGATAAACACACACACAGTCACATAGCTCAGTGTCTCCATTGTGTATCAAGATGTTTACATTGGGAGGAGATCCAGGGAGCTGACATCCTCTCAGTCATAGATCCCAGTCAGTGTCTCATCTGGCTGGCAAGCCGGAAAAAGGCGTCTGTGCTGCTCTCTCTCCTGCTCTCTCTCCTGCTCTCTCTCTCCTGCTCTCTCTCCTGCTCTCTCTCCTGCTCTCTCTCCTGCTCTCTCTCCTGCTCTCTCTCTTGATCTCTCTCCTGCTCTCTCTCCTGCTCTCTCTCCTGCTCTCTACTGCTCTCTCTCCTGATCTCTCCTGCTCTCTCCTGCTCTCTCCTGCTCTCTCTCTCCCTGCTCTCTCTCTCCTGCTCTCTCTCCTGCTCTCTCTCCTGCTCTCTCTCCTGCTCTCTCTCCTGCTCTCTCTCCCGCTCTCTCCTGCTCTCTCTCCTGATCTCTCCTGCTCTCTCCTGCTCTCTCCTGCTCTCTCTCTCCCTGCTCTCTCTCTCCCTGCTCTCTCTCTCCTGCTCTCTCTCCTGCTCTCTCTCCTACTCTGTCTCTCCTGTTCCTCTCCTGTTCTCTCCTGCTCTTCTCTCACCATGCTCTGCTCTCTGTGTGTAACGTCCTCTCTTCCCTCCAGATCCTGGACGTGCTCTGCTCTCTCTGTGTGTGTAACGGTGTAGCTGTGAGAGCCAATCAGAACCTGATCTGTGACCACCTGCTGCCGAGGAGAGATATTCTCCTCCAGACCCGCCTGGTTAACGACGTCCAGAGGTACACCTCGGAAGCAGACCATAATCACCACTACTCACAAATCATGACTTTGTCAGTGTAATGTGTCCTGTACTGTCTAACAGGTATGGGGTGTTTAGTTTTCTCTGCTTGTGTGTGCAGCATGAGGCCCAACATCTTCCTGGGGGTGAGCGAGGGCTCCGCCCAGTATAGGAAATGGTACTACGAGCTGATAATCGACCAGGTGGAGCCCTTTCTGACCAGCGAGCCCTCACACCTGCGCGTGGGCTGGGCCAGCACCAAGGGATACGCCCCCTACCCAGGGGGCGGCGAGGGCTGGGGGGGCAATGGGGTGGGGGATGATCTCTACTCCTATGGCTTCGATGGACTTCACCTCTGGTCAGGTCAGTATGTACCTGTGTGTGTGGGGGTAGCTTGAGTGTTTGACCTCAACTCAGATCTATAAACAATCTGTTTATAGATAGCTGTCTGGACCCTGTAGCTGAGAGTAGACTGTCTAGACAGCTGTCTGGGCCCTGGGGCTGAGAGTAGACTGTCTACACAGCTGTCTGGGCCCTGGGGCTGAGAGTAGACTGTCAGCTGTCTGGGCCCTGGGCCCGTCTCCCTGCCCACACTGAGGGAGTGGTCGAGTGAATGAGTTTCTAGCCAGTCCTCTTTCTATGTCTTAAGTGTGTGCGTGTGCGTATGTGTGTGTGTATACGTGTGTATGTGTATGTGTGTGTGTGTGTGCAGGTCGTATCCCGAGGGCAGTAGCCTCTGTGAACCATCACCTCCTGACGGGTGATGACGTGGTGAGCTGCTGTCTGGACCTGGGTGCTCCCAGCGTCTCCTTCAGGATCAACGGCCAGCCCGTCCAGGGCATGTTCGAGAACTTCAACACCGCCGGGCTGTTCTTCCCTGTGGTCAGCTTCTCTGCTGGGGTCAAGTATGTGTCCTCCTCACAGGGAGAGAATACACAGAATACACACCTCACACATGCACTAACACACACCTCACACATACACTAACACACACCCTTCACATACACTAACACACCTCTTTCCCTGCCAACCCCGGACACAGGGAAATAGCCTGACTCTTCTCCTTTCTTGTTGCCATGGTGACTTCAAATGGTGTGATTGACAGGTCTGCAAAATGGAATTTCAAGCTCCAGCAAACTTCTCAGGATTTCGTGATCGACCCGTTTTGAACATCAGAAACCTTTTACTGTCCATCTGTCCATCTCCTCTCTGGAGCGGAGACCTGTCCGATGTTTCAGTTTCTGTCTGATGTGGAAGATTCAAATACTGCCTCTGTCTCTGAGTCAGACACACAGAGCTGCCTCTGTCTCTGGTTCAGACACACAGAGCTGCCTCTGTCTCTGAGTCAGACACACAGAACTGCCTCTGTCTCTGAGTCAGACACACAGAGCTGCCTCTGTCTCTGAGTCAGACACACAGAACTGCCTCTGTCTCTGAGTCAGACACATAGAACTGCCTCTGTCTCTGAGTCAGACACACAGAACTGCCTCTGTCTCTGAGTCAGACACACAGAACTGCCTCTGTCTCTGGTTCAAACACACAGAACTGCCTCTGTCTCTGGTTCAAACACACAGAGCTGCCTCTGTCTCTGGTTCAAACACACAGAACTGCCTCTGTCTCTGAGTCAGACACACAGAACTGCCTCTGTCTCTGAGTCAGACACACAGAGCTGCCTCTGTCTCTGAGTCAGACACACAGAACTGCCTCTGTCTCTGAGTCAGACACAGAACTGCCTCTTTCTCTGAGTCAGACACACAGAACTGCCTCTGTCTCTGAGTCAGACACACAGAGCTGCCTCTGTCTCTGAGTCAGACACACAGAACTGCCTCTGTCTCTGAGTCAGACACACAGAGCTGCCTCTGTCTCTGAGTCAGTCAGACAGAGGGAGTTGACGGTGTTAACATGAACGAGGATAAAACAGTCAGTGCGTCCATGGGGTGAAAACACGCATGGTGAACCCCTGGTTCTGTACCCTTCCTTGTTCATGGTGGAACCAACTGTTTCCTGTCTCCCCAGGGTGCGTTTCCTGTTGGGGGGTCGCCACGGCGACTTCAAGTTCCTGCCGCCGTCGAGCTACGCTCCGTGCTGCGAGGCCCTGCTGCCCAAGGAGAAGATGCGCGTGGAGCCTGTGAAGGAGTACAAGAGGGACCAGGAGGGGGTGAGGGACCTGCTGGGCACCACCCAGCTGCTCTCACAGGCCTCCTACATCCCCACACCTGTGGAGACCAGCCAGGTAGCTCTCTCCACTCTCACACACTGACTGCACTGGAACACAGCCCTGCCAGGTTCCAGACTCTGCATGAGCAGCCGTACTCAGGGTTTGGTTCAGGGTGTAGCGGTGTTGTCTGTGATCCTGGTCTCAGGTGGTCATGCCCTCCCACCTGGAGAAGGTCCGAGACAAGCTGGCTGAGAACATCCACGAGCTGTGGGGCATGAACAAGATCGAGCTGGGATGGTCCTACGGCAAGGTATGACCTGCTCTGCTGCTCAGGACACCCACACTCACACACAACACAGAGGACAGGGTTCACACAACAGCTGTGATTTATATGCAACAGCATTCCAGTGATACACACTTAATCTATACAGTTTTGATAGAGTAATAAAAGAACCGTTTATGTTTGTTTATTGAGAAATTACTAGTTTTTACAAAGTGAAATGCTCTAGGTTTGGAATGCGACCGTTTGCGAACCAAAAAGCCTGTACACCATTTTGCTTTTCTCTTTTATAATTTGCGGTTCAAACTCAACAGAGGGTAAGTGACCAAAAATCCTCCTCTTTCTGTGTTCCTTCTACCATTTGACTTTCATTTTAGTGTGTTGGTAGGTGACAGACTCACTCTGTCTCACGTCTAGTATCATGAATATCAATGCAATTGTTTTACTCCAAGGACACAACAGGTCACTGTAGACCGTTAAACTGCTACAATAAACCAAGAAATAGATGCAGGTGACGTTTCCCCCTGAGACTAACAGACCTGGTGTAGTCCAAATGATTCTCCTTCATCTGGTGCTTGTTTTTTGGAGGTGTGTGTGTCAGTAGACTACACTGCGTCAGTGACTCTTGGTTTATTGGACTTTGAGGATCTTTGACCTGTTTTGCCCAGCTGCACAGTGAGGTGCAGACGACCTGAACAGAAACAATGTGCTCCCCAGCTCTTATGTTTATATTACAAACACAAAGAATACTGGCTCTGGTCCTCAAGCTCCTCCTCTCTCATTCCTCCTCTCCTCTCTCATTCCTCCTCTCCTCCAACCCTCCTCTCCTCTCTCATTCCTCCTCTCCTCCAACCCCTCTCTCATTCCTCCAACCCTCCTCTCCTCTCTCATTCCTCCTCTCCTCCAACCCTCCTCTCCTCTCGCATTCCTCCTCTCCTCCAACCCTCCTCTCTTCCTCTTTTAACCCTCCCAGTGACAGCCCTCCCCCTCCACACAGTCCAACATGATGATAGAGCGTGTGATTTGGGGTGAGGACATCAAGGCTAGCTCAGAGCTTCATTAAAACAGAGTTCTGCACCCAGAGCTCCAGCAACATGTGCTGTAACTAGGCTTGTTAACTGTCAGACACTGTCCTCTGTGTGTGAGGCCAGGCCGGGGCCGGGGCCGGGGCTGGGGCACAAGTTCCTGGGTCTGGGTGGCAGAAGCCTCCTCTGTAGAGGGCATGGTACTCTCCTCATTGGCCTCACACAGGCTTCATTAAAACCCTCTTATGGTTGCCCTGGGGACAGAAAAGAAGAGAAATGAAACACTTACAAACCTTAGCCTATTAGCTGTTGGTTAGGATAGTTAGCATAGCTTCCTCCCTCGGAAGCATATAACAGTCAAAATTTAAAAAGTACTTCTTGTACTATTCACAAAAGAGCTGAGCGTCGTTCATCCAACAACTCACAGCTACACCTGTGAACAACCCTGCATGTTTTCCTGGTAAACACGACTTCACCACTGCCAGGCAGTGCCACATCTCTCTGCTGGTGTTTTAGCCTCTCTGCTGTCTGGCTCCCCAGAAAACATGCTCTCTATATTCATAACATGTTCTCCAGGGCACAACGTCACCAGAAGCACTGTGACGGAGAAGCCCCTCCCCCTCTTGTTGTCTATATGACCTTGAATGTTATTTTCAGTGCTCATAACCTCCCATGTAATGTCCCTCCATCGTAAAGGTAGAATAGTGATGTTAAGGACAGCAGATTCATCCTGCTGGCCCCAGCTTCACCATGTTGTGTGTCTGATCTTGTCGGGTTTTGACTGTTGTGTTCCAGATCAGAGATGACAACAAGCGCCAGCACCCCTGTCTGGTGGATTTCTCCAAATTACCTGAAACTGAGAAGAATTACAACCTGCAGATGTCCACAGAAACGTTGAAGTATGTCCTGTATTCTGAGTCCCTGTGTTCCTGTTTGGAGGGAGAGAGGGAGGAGGGGAAGGGGGGCAGAAGGAGAAGGAGAAGGAGAGGGGGGCAGAAGGAGAAGGAGAGAGACAGAGAGCAGCATGTGTATGGCCAGACAGGTGTGAAGTGTATTTCAAAGGACACGCAAAAAAGAAACTTAACAGACAAAACATGTTTGTGTTGTGTGTGTGTACATGAGTGATGAAGAAGGAGCACTTCAGTAAATAAGCTAGTTTGTGATGAACCTACAGAAACACCACTGTCTGGAAATAAAGAACAGTTTAAACAAATCTGTGGATTCAATAACCTTTTCCAACCCCTGCAATTATATTGTTTAATAATGGCCAAAGATATGCACAATTAAACAATTCATTACTTCCTCTGTGTGTCCGTGGCTACATTGGCAGTACTGCAGTAACCTGGGTCCTGGGTTCCAACACTGTCCTGGGCAGTGAAACTGTGTTAAACTGAATGAGAATGTTCTGTGTTTGATTACTATTCTTATCAACCATGCTGGCTCACCATACACCTGGCTCTCTTTAGGACCCTGTTGGCCCTGGGCTGCCATGTGGTCCAGGTCAACCCCAATGCTGAAGATGATCTGAAGAGGATTAAACTCCCAAAGAAGTAACAACATGCAATATATCACTTGCACATATGTACATACACACATACAATTATATATATATATATATATATATATATATATATACCATACCATATATCTTGTGTGTGTTAGCGTTGATGTTAGCAGTATGGTAGCCAGAGATGGCAAAAGTACACACATCCTTCACTCAAGTAAGAAGTACCATTCATGTTTAAAAAGACTCTGGTAAAAGTTGAATTTCGAACATCTCCCTTTGTTTACTCTGCCTACTTTTTAATTAAGTTTTTTATACACACATAGTGAAAGGAGAGGAGAGATGAGAACAGCTTAAAATGTAAGGAGTGAAAGTAAAAAGTTGTCCGAAAAACAAATATATTTAAGTTTTTCTGATACCATAAAAATCGTAGTACAGTACTTCCTGTTGCTGATGGTAGTGGTAGCGGTAGCGGTAGTAGTGACTGTGGCTGTGGCTGTGTTGCAGCTACATGATGTCTAACGGCTACAAGCCCAGCCCTCTGGGGCTGTCGGAGGTGAGGCTGAGCCCGGCTCAGGAGCTGCTGGTGGAGCGGCTGGCTGAGAACGCTCACAACGTCTGGGCCAAGGACCGCATCAAGCAGGGCTGGACCTACGGCATCCAGCAGGTACCTCACACACACGCGCGCGGTTGTGATCTCTAAGTCGCTATGACTTCACTGAAGCAGACCGTATTGTATGCCGCTCTAGGCTTTATGTGTCCTGACAGCTTTCTGTTCGCTCACAATGCCTTGGCTGCAGAAAGCTGCTCTAAAGGAGACTCAGATCCAGGACCCAGCCTGCCTTCACCAGGCTGAGGCTGACAACTCAGACCACTGTGTTAAGCTGTTCTAATAGTTAGGACAGATGGATGATTAACTACTTAATGATCCTCACTGATTGACTGCATTGAGCTGGCTCCCTGGCTCAAACTGAGACATGATGAGAGTGTGTGTGTCTGGTGCGGGCTAACAGGATGTGAAGAGCAAGCGTAACCCTCGCCTGGTGCCCTATAACCTGCTGGACGAGCGCACCAAGAAGTCCAACAGGGACAGCCTCCGGGAAGCCATCCGCACTCTGATTGGCTATGGGTATAACATCGACCCACCTGACCAGGAAGGCGGTGAGTTGACTTCCTGGTCAGGAGACGTGAGATGCATCTCTGAGCAACACCTTGCAAACATGCAAACTGTTCTCCTGAGTAACTGCTGTAGTGTTCATGTGTAGCATGTTGTAGCCGTGAGGTGATGCAAGGCTGACCTCCCCTCCCCCCCAGCAGGTCACATTGTGGAGAGGCTGAGCATTGACAAGGTCCGCTTCTTCCGAGTGGAGCGCACGTACGCCGTGCGGACGGGGAAGTGGTACTTTGAGTTTGAGGCAGTGACGGGCGGGGACATGCGTGTGGGCTGGGCGCGGCCGGGCTGCAGGCCTGATGTGGAGCTGGGCTTGGACCACCTGGCCTTCGTGTTTGACGGGTTCAGGGTGAGCTGTCTGCTGGGTTCTCTTGTGTGTGTGTGTCTTGTTTAATTACACTTGTTTTGTGTGGGATAGAAAACCAATGTGTGTGTTCAGGGCCAGCGTCTGAACCAGGGCGGTCGTTTCTTCGGGCGCTGCTGGCGTGCGGGGGATGTGGTGGGCTGCATGATCAACATGGAGGACAAGTCCATGATCTTCACCCTCAACGGAGAGATCCTCATCACCAGCAGCGGCTCCGAACTCTGCTTTGCTGACTTTGAGACCGAGGACGGTGTGTGTGTGTGTGTGTGTGTGTGTATGTGAACCTTCTCTCACTGCTGTCATCCTGTTCCATCGTGACTCCCGGCCGTGGGAGCAACGACAGGACAGTTTGAGTTGACCTCAAACAGCCATGCTGTGGAAATGACTGAAGAATAAGTGCCTCACCATTATAAAATGACCCTCATTTAATGTGACACTCGTAAATTGCCTTTCGTAAAAGGTGGATAGAGAGAGAGAGAGACAGAGAGAGACAGAGAGAGACAGAGAGAGACAGAGAGAGACAGAGAGAGACAGAGAGAGACAGAGAGAGACAGAGAGAGAGTATAGCTGTGTGTTGTGTATCCAAGCTCTCAGCATGCTGACTGCTTGTGTCCTCTCCAGGGTTCATCCCAGTCTGTAGCCTGGGTCTGTCCCAGGTGGGGCGCATGAACCTGGGCAAGGATGCCAGCACCTTCAGCTACTACACCATGTGTGGTCTGCAGGAGGGATTTGAACCGTTTGCCGTCAACATGAACCGAGAGGTCACCATGTGGTTCAGCAAGCGTCTGCCCACCTTCGTCAACGTGCCGAAAGACCACAACTCCATAGTGGTAAGATCACACTACACAACTCCATAGTGGTAAGATAAGCAGAGATGGCAGAACATCCTTCACTCAGTAGAAGTACAGATTCTCATGTTTAAAAAGACTCTGGTAAAAGTTGATGCTTTTGCACAATGTGAAAGGAGAGAAGAGGACTTTTGTTTGTAAACTCTTTTTTCGAAAATATGTTTTCACCTTAAAAAAAAAAAAAAAAATCTAACCTCTAATCTAAAAAATATATATTTGTTGAACCTTTAGAAAGTGTTTTTGTTACAAACTTGTTTTTCACTCACATAGTGAAAGGAGAGGAGATTACTTATTTTTCCTTCCACTTATTTTGCAAAAAAACTTTTTCTCTCCTTTTTCTCTGAAAAAATATTTTTCTATACATATTGATTGCTTGACCTTTTCCAAATCTAATGTTATTTCAAGACAAAGTTTATTTGTTTTGCCCTTTTTTTACACACCTGTTATGTTGCCCCCCCAGGTCAGCCGTATTGACGGGACGGTGGACTCCCCCCCCTGTCTGAAGGTGTCTCTGCGGACATGTGTTCAGAGCAGCCAGGCTGACATGCTGTTTTGCAGACTCAGCATGCCTGTGGAGTTCCATCCTGTATTCAACACCAGCCCCGCCCTCCACATGAACGGCCTGCATGACGATGACACCCTCAAGCTCAAACACAGGTCACACACACTGTCTCAAGCTCAAACACAGGTCACACACACTGTGTCAAGCTCAAACACAGATCACACACACTATCTCAAGCTCAAACACAGGTCACACACACACACTGTCTCAAGCTCAAACACAGGTCACACACACACACTGTCTCAAGCTCAAACACAGGTCACACACACACACTGTCTCAAGCTCAAACACAGGTCACACACACACACTGTCTCAAGCTCAAACACAGGTCACACACACTGTCTCAAGCTCAAACACAGATCACACACACTATCTCAAGCTCAAACACAGGTCACACACACACACTGTCTCAAGCTCAAACACAGGTCACACACACACACTGTCTCAAGCTCAAACACAGGTCACACACACACACTGTCTCAAGCTCAAACACAGGTCACACACACTGTCTCAAGCTCAAACACAGATCACACACACTATCTCAAGCTCAAACACAGGTCACACACACACACTGTCTCAAGCTCAAACACAGGTCACACACACACACTGTCTCAAGCTCAAACACAGGTCACACACACACACTGTCTCAAGCTCAAACACAGGTCACACACACACACTCTCTCAAGCTCAAACACAGGTTTGTAAGGTTGACCTCTGACCCTCCCTCAGGTATCCTCTGAGGGCTGTGAAGCACAGTGACGAGACCAGGCGGGTGGACTACAGCAGCATCACCACGGTAACACTGTCACCCAGTGACTTGTCTATCAGAACGTTCCAGTCTGTACTACTATACTGAATGTGGAATATGTGTGTGGAGGCTGGGTGGCTAGGCTGGGTGTAGTGTGTGTGGGGCTGGGTGGCTAGGCTGGGTGTAGTGTGTGTGGAGGCTGGGTGGCTAGGCTAGGCTAGGCTAGGCTGGGTGTAGTGTGTGTGGAGGCTGGGTGGCTAGGCTAGGCTAGGCTGGGTGTAGTGTGTGTGGAGGCTGGGTGGCTAGGCTAGGCTAGGCTGGGTGTAGTGTGTGTGGAGGCTGGGTGGCTAGGCTGGGTGTAGTGTGTGTGGAGGCTGGGTGGCTAGGCTGGGTGTAGTGTATGTGGAGGCTGGGTGGCTAGGCTAGGCTAGGCTGGGCTGGGTGTAGTGTGTGTGGAAGCTGCTGTGTGACTGGAGCCTGCTGTCTTGCAGTACTACCACTGTCTCAGGGTCTTCGCTGGACAGGACCCTTCCTGTGTGTGGGTGGGCTGGGTCACCCCAGACTACCATTACTATAGCAACAACTTCCACCTCAGCAAGAACCGGACAGTCACGGTTACCCTGGGAGATGAGCGTGGGCGTGTCCACGAGAGGTGAGTGTGTTGTCAAGGAAACCCTGTCCTTCAGACCAGCAGGAAGACCCTTCTCCTCTTCTCATGTTATCTCCTTTTTCTCTGGCTGCTGTTCTCCACTCCTCTCTCCTCCCTCCACTCCTCCGTCTTCTCCCTCCTCTCCACCCTTGTCTTTCCTCCTCCACTCCTCCCTCTCCTCCCTCCTCCCTTCAGTGTTAAGAGGAGTAACTGCTACATGGTGTGGGGGGGTGACGTGTGCAGCAGTGGTCAGTCATCTCGGCGCAGTAGCGTGGACCTGGAGATAGGCTGTCTGATCGACCTGGCCACCGGCCTTGTCTCCTTCACTGTCAACGGCAAGGACATCGCCACGTCCTACCAGGTAGTCACGCTCTCTCACCTGTCTCTCTCTCAGTCACACACACACCGTGTGAGTGAGTGTGTGTCTGTCTAGACTCTATCTGACGACCCTCAGACAGCAACCATCTCTCATTCGCCTGTCTGCCTGTCTGTCTGTCTGTCTGTGTCTGTCTGTCTCACTGGAGGTCTGCCTGTCTGCACCTAAGCCTGTCTATCTGACGGTACCTTCCACAATGAGAGAGAAAACAGAATCAATAAGTCGTTCCTCGCAGAAACACGCCAAGCTTTTAAACTGCTCTGAGTCACACTCACTCACACACACTCACACACACACATATACACTCACTCAGTCACACACACTCACGCACACACAGGTAAAAGTGTATGTGCTGACTCACTATGTATATACACACACACACACACATTAAGTGAGACTCCTACAAAACCTTGCAAAAAATCTCGTCTTGCTAAGCAGTTTGCTGCAAATCACATTCATCACATTTCTTCTTGCTGTTAGTGTTTGTGCTTTGAGGCCTGACTGGAGCATGTGTCAGTGTTCTGATTGGAGCATGTGTCAGTGTTCTGATTGGAGCATGTGTCAGTGTTCTGATTGGAGCATGTGTCAGTGTTCTGATTGGAGCATGTGTCAGTGTTCTGATTGGAGCATGTGTCTGTGTTCTGACTGGAGCATGTGTCTGTGTTCTGACCAGGTGGAACCCAACACCAAACTCTTCCCTGCTGTGTTTGTGCGACCAACAAGCCCCAATCTGTTCCAGTTTGAGCTGGCTAAAATCAAGGTACCCATATACTGAACTGTAACTAAATACTCTACCTACATACTGGACCCATACTCATTCTCCACCTCAGTGTGACCTATCAGTGTGACCCTTGACCTTTGCCCCCTCCAGAACGCCATGCCCCTGTCGTCAGCCATCTTTAAGAGTGAGCTGAGGAACCCGGTGCCCCAGTGCCCCCCTCGGCTAGACGTCCAGACCATCCAGGCGGTGCTTTGGAGCCGCATGCCCAACACCTTCCTCAGGGTGGACACAGGCCGGGTCAGCGAGAGGCATGGCTGGGGGGTGCAGTGTCTGGAGCCCTTGCAGATGATGGCTGTCCACATCCCCGAGGAAAACAGGTAGACAGATACTGCACCCAGGTAGACAGATACTGCACCCAGGTAGACAGATACTGCACCCAGGTAGACAGATACTGCACCCAGGTAGACAGATACTGCACCCAGATAGCGGGTTCGAGGAACACCCACACTCTCTGCTTGTGTGTCCCCAGGTGTGTGGACATCATGGAGCTGTCGGAGCTGGAGGAGATGAGGACGTTCCACCACCATACGCTGAAGCTGTACGGGGCCCTCTGCGCCCTGGGCAACACCCGCGTGGCTCACGCCCTCTGCAGCCACCTGGACCAATCACAGCTCCTCTACACCATCGACAACCAGTACCTGTCGGGCGTGCTGCGTGAGGGCTTCTACAACGTCCTCATCAGCATCCACCTGGAGACGGCCAAGGAGGCGCGCCTCATGATGAACAACGAGTTCATCATCCCTGTCACCGCCGAGACGCGCTCCATTCGCCTGTTCTCCAACTCCTCCCACAAACACCTCCCACCGGGGGTGGGGTTAAGCACCTCGCTCAAGCCCCGCCTCAACTTCGTCCCGCCCTGCTTCGTGAGCAGCCAACGGGACCCCCAGAGCTTCAGCCCTCAGATCCCGCTGGACGCGCTGAAGGAGAAGGCCATCTGCATGCTGACGGAGGCCGTGCAGGGCGGAGGGCACCACATCAGGGACCCTGTAGGGGGCAGCGTGGAGTACGAGTTTGTGCCCATCCTCAAGCTGATTGGCACGCTGCTCACCATGGGCGTGCTGGGCAGCGAGGACGTGCAGAAGATCCTGCTCCTCATCCACCCCAGCGTGTTCGGAGACACGAGCGAGGAGGCGGTTGCCGCGGTAGCGGAGGCGACGGAGAAAGAGGGGCTGAAGGGGGCGGAGGAGAAGGAAGTTGAGGCGGGGGAGGAGGAGGAGGCGAGAGAGGCCAAGCAGCCAATGAAAGGGCTCCTGGAGAAGAGACTGCCTGAGCCAGTGAAACGACAGGTAACCCTCACATCTGATCCAGGGTCAGGTTTTCTTTTACCAACTTTTTTACGGAGAGAAAACCCAAGCTGACCTTAAATCTGTTCCTACTGTGGTGATGTTTTCATCCAGGAAACTGACTGATGACAGAGGTCCACTGCTCTGATCTCACTATCTCCCCCCCTCCCCCTCCCCTCCTAACATTTATGGCCCCGTTCTAAAGCACTCACACATGAAAGGGCTCAGTATTATCCTCAAGTCCTGTTCCCTCGTCTCCCCCTACATCAGAGACGTGCCGTTACTCTGCTATCAGACACCACCTGTTATCTGAGCGCTTACAGTGTGTGTGTGTGTGTGTCCTAGATGTGTGAGCTGCTGCACTACTTCTGTGACTGTGAACTGAAGCATCGCGTGGAGGCCATTGTCTCCTTCTCAGACCGCTTCGTCTCCAAGCTGCAGTACAACCAGAAGTTCCGCTACAACGAGCTCATGCTGGCCCTCAACATGTCAGCCGCCGTCACCGCCAGGAAGACAAAGGAGTTCCGCTCTCCTCCCCAGGAGCAGGTACAGCAGACACCACCTCCACACCCCCACCTCCCCTTCTCTCTAAAGACCAGCCTACTGGGGGAGGTCCCTGGTTCCCTGTGGAGGTGAGGGGGCCAGCTGAAGTGTTGATGCCCTGAGGCCTGTGCAGAGCTGTGCCCCAGGCAGTGGGAGGGTCAACAGAGGGAGGGAGGGAGGGAGAATCTGGGACGTTTACCAATAACAACTTAGCACTCTCTCCACCAGACTTTTGATTGATTCCAGTCTGATTAACCCTGCCCTGCCCCTGAAATAACCCCTGACTTAATGACATAGATGATAGGTATTACAGGATGATGTCCACCTTCTTTTGTAATTACGGTGTTGGAGAAAGTCACAGGCCAGCAGTTTCATCCACACGCCAGCTCCCGCCTCATAACTCAGTTTGGGGTTTTGAACCGCTGCCCACTTTCTGAAACCATGGCTGCAGGCATCTGTCTGTGTTAACCTCATCACACTGTTAGCACAGACAAGGTTCACATCAGCTCAGAGCAAACTTAGAGAGAGAGAGCAGAGGGAAGGAGAGAGGAGAGAGCAGAGGGAAGGAGAGATGAGAAAGAGATGAGAGAGATGCAAGAGAGAAATGAGAGAGAGAGCAGAAGGAAGGAGAGATGCGAGAGGGGGGATGGGGGATGGAAGGATACGATGACCACAGTTCAAATGTGGACATTTTCAGTAATTGATAACAATTAAAAGCCTATACTTTTATGATGAAAACACTGTTCTTGTTCTCAGTTAAAGGTCACAGGTCAAACAGAGTCACTTGCAATAAGGAGCCCTGTTTCCGTTCCTCTCTGATGATGAGAGGCTGGCTGGAGAGTTAGGTGCAGAGGAACGATATTGCTCATCATGGTGGGGTAATTGATCTCCTGTTGAATACATTCCTGCTTGGTTTGTATCAGGGCTCCTTACAGGCAGTGAGCTGAGCTGAGAGAGGGCTTTGAGCTCTTAACCCTAGAGAGAGCTCTTCAATGGGAGTGTCCCTCCACAGCCCAGCCTCAAGGCTGTGCTAAGCCATCCCTCTCTGCTGTGTCATCCCCACAGCAACAGGTCGACAGGTAGCATGGTTCTCCTCTCTTCTGTCTGAGGAAGACAGGAAGGACGAGTCCCAGTCTCCCTCGTCCCAGTCTCCCTCGTCCCCTCCCCGTGCCTGGCAGGGAGAAAAGCTTCTCTCCTCCCTCTCCTGTCCTCCCCTCTACCAGCCTGTAACCCTTTCTCTTCTGTGTGCGTGTGCGTGTGTGTGTGTGTGTGTGTGTGTGTACAGATCAACATGCTGCTGAGCTTTAGTTCTGGGGAGGACTGCCCCTGTCCAGAAGACATCCAGGAAGAGCTGTACAACTTCCACAAGGAGTTGCGTCTGCACTGTGGTAGGACACACACACCACACACACACACACACCACACACACACACACACTCAGAGACTTAGCTACACTGATGCACCTCAGCGGCTTTCTGTGTGTTGGATGGAAAACGTGTGACAGTAAACAGACAAAAAGATAACACCACACAGACAACATCAAGATGTCATTCAAATCAAACGTCCATATTGAATCATTCAGAACACATTTGATATAATACCTGTGTGGGTAACAAAAACTACCCTAACTAAGATGAGGGTGTCTTGTTCCCCTGACCAGCTCTCTCCCTCTCTACCTCCCTCTCTCTCTGGCTCTCTCTCTTTCTCTCCTTCTCTACCTCCCTCCCTCTCTCTCTGGCTCTCTCTCTCTCCCTCTCTACTTCCCTCCCTCTCTCTCTGGCTCTCTCTCTTTCTCTCCTTCTCTACCTCCCACCCTCTTTCTCTCCCTCTCTACCTCCCTCCCTCTCTCTGGTTCTTTCTCCCTCCCTCTCTACTTCCCTCCCTCTCTCTATGGCTCTCTCTCTCCCTCCCTCCCTCTCTACCTCCCTCCCTCTCTCTCTGGCTCTCTCTCTCCCCCTCTCTGGCTCCCTCCCTCCCTCTCTCCCTCCCTCTCTACCTCCCTCTCTCCCTCCCTCTCTCCCTCCCTCTCTCCCTCCCTCTCTACCTCCCTCCCTCTCTCTCTGGCTCTCCCTCTCTCCCTCCCTCTCTATCTCTCACACATGCTGCAGAAGTGTCATAGTTCAGTGCCTCACTAGATTGTTCTGACACCTTGATGTTTTGATAAATAATTGAATAGTGTTTCTCCTTGGGGCAGCTGCAAGTATAATGGCTTTCTGAATCCTGCAGCCCTACAGACACACACACACACCAGAGACCAGGGACTGACCAATGAGGACAGGAAGACCACTAGGAGATTCTCCTGACTCCTGATGGAAGTGACCTTGAGGAAACGATGTTAGCTCTGGAGGGGAGTGTTTATGTGTGTGTGTGTGTGTGTGTGTGTGTGTGCGCGTGTGTGTGTGTGTGCAGGCATCCCGATGGAGGAGGAGGAGCAGGAGCAGGACACGTCCATCACAGGCCGTCTCCTCGCTCTGGTCTACAGGGTCAAAGGTCACCAGCAGAGAGCTGAGGAGACACCCAGCAGACTGGCACATGAGCAGGCCACCCCCTGTAAGACCCTCTGACTGTCACACTGGAACTGCTACTGGGGGGCGGGGTGTTGGCAAGGACCTTGCGATATGATATATATCACGATACACATGTTACGATTCAATACATCACGATTCATCATAATATCACCAGGGAATCACGATACTTACTGAAGTGCTAAAGAAAACCTCAAATAATATTAGGCTATATACTTCAAAGGACAATATTTCATTAATGGGGGTTAGCTAAAGATTTTCCTTTGAAGTATATAGTGTAATACTAGCCCTAATAAAAAAAGAACCACTCAATTGGAAATTACTTAAAACGTCTCAATTTACTATTAAGGATTGACCTTCAGGCTAATCTAGACAGTCAACACAAGATACATTCTTAGAAAAACCTTTATAATATATATATTTTTTTTTCATATATATATTTTTTTCATAAATAAAAGATACATTCAAGATACAATAATTATATATATATGAAAATAAAAACACTGTTACACCCTGCTACACAGTTACACTCTGCTACACTGTTAAACCCTGCTACACTGTTACAGTTACACCCTGCTGCTGTTATTGTAACTGCTACTGTAGTTCTAATTGTATACCTGTATTATGGTGTAGTATGAGTACTGTAATCGCTAGTGCTACTCTTAAATGCAGTCAAAAGTAAAAGGTATTTTTCTGTTTAGGACTATATCATGTTTACTTGCTCTAGCTGGTTAGAGAGAGAGAAACTGAAGGGATGTAGTTCAGCTTGTATACAAGCCAGATGGATCTCTCTGCTGTACAGCAGAGATGTCCAGGGACAGTCATTTCCAAGTCCATTTCTTTTTCAATGTTGTTAAGGAGATGTGTGGGAGGGGGAGGAGGGGGGGGAGGAGGAGGAGGAGGAGGAGGAGGGCAGGGGGAGGAGGAGGAGGAGGAGGAGGAGGAGGGGGAGGAGGAGGAGGAGGAGGAGGGGGGGGACCCTGTTGCTCGCTGCCTTGCCACGGTGGAAAACTGACTTCATAAGATTACACACTCACACCCCATATCACACACACAACCATGTCACACACACAAAACACACACACACACACACACTCTCACACACACAGAGCAGTGATTGGTTCATTGATCTAGTTGTAATGAAGCCTTTCAGGGAACCCCTTGTATCAGCTGGGTGAACTGATGACTGAGTTCAGTTAGGCCACAGTGACCCAGTATTCAACAGCAGTGTTAGCATATGTGAGTCTGTCTGTCTTACATAACTCTGCCTTAGTTCCGCTCTACTGCCCACCAGCCATCTCCTGCTCATGAATGAGCTCACAAACTTCTTTTTTTTACAAACCAAATAAAGGAAAGAATTCCTCTGATACTGTTCACATACAGCCTTGTCTTCAGAAAGAAGCTGTTGCTGTGCGCACACACTAGTGTGTGACTACAGTCCTCCAACTGTGAAAGGCAATTTTTTTTTTCTAAACTCAAGGTTGGTTCATTGTATAATTCTGTATCTCTGAACCAAGTGTGTGAATCCAGTCTTTGAATGTGTTTTTCATGCGTGCTTTGGCTTGTGTAACACTAGATAGCAGAGTGACAAGCCAGGGTTAGTGTGCTGTGAGGAGCAGTCTGTCCAGGGTTAGTGTGCTGTAAGGAGCAGTCTGTCCAGGGTTAGTGTGCTGTGAGGAGCAGTCTGTCCAGGGTTAGTGTGCTGTGAGGAGCAGTCTGTCCAGGGTTAGTGTGCTGTGAGGAGCAGTCTGTCCAGGGTTAGTGTGCTGTAAGGAGCAGTCTGTCCAGGGTTAGTGTGTGTGCTGCAGACGGCTGGTGTCTTTGGGAGGGAAGGTTCTCCCTCTCTCTCTTCTGTGAACTCTAGGTCCTGGGGTCAATGAAAATGATCATTAAACACACAGTAGACTGGATAGTCAGGCAGGATATTTCCAAGCAATGGTTAAGTTCATGTTTATATATATATAGCATGGGCAAAATGCTGTCACAGTAGTTGTAAAGTTTCTGAGATGGTTATCGTCAAACAAACAGCATGATGTACCTCACCAGCTCCAAGTGTGATGCTGTGTCTGTCGTCCGTGTATCCGCAGCCAACCTGAAGGAGCTGATCTCCCAGACCATGGTGAGCTGGTCCCAGGAGAGCCACATCCAGGACCCCCAGCTGGTCCGCAAGATGTTCAGCCTGCTGCGGCGGCAGTACGACGGGATTGGGGAGCTGCTGAGGGCCATGAGGAAGACCTACTCCATCTCCTCTGCCTCCGTCCCCGACACCATCTCCCTGCTGGCCTCACTGGGCCAGATCCGCTCGCTGCTCTCCGTGCGCATGGGCAAGGAGGAGGAGAAGTTGATGATCGACGGACTGGGGTGAGAGGCAGCAGGGTGGGCTGGGGTGAGAGACAGCAGGGTGGACTGGGGTGAGAGGCAGCAGGGTGGACTGGGGTGAGAGGCAGCAGGGTGGGCTGGGGTGAGAGACATCAGGGTGGGCTGGGGTGAGAGGCAGCAGGGTGGACTGGGGTGAGAGGCAGCAGGGTGGACTGGGGTGAGAGACAGCAGGGTGGACTGGGGTGAGAGACAGCAGGGTGGACTGGGGTGAGAGACAGCAGGGTGGGCTGGGGTGAGAGGCAGCAGGGTGGACTGGGGTGAGAGGCAGCAGGGTGGACTGGGGTGAGAGGCAGCAGGGTGGACTGGGGTGAGAGGCAGCAGGGTGGACTGGGGTGAGAGACAGCAGGGTGGACTGGGGTGAGAGGCAGCAGGGTGGACTGGGGTGAGAGGCAGCAGGGTGGACTGGGGTGAGAGGCAGCAGGGTGGACTGGGGTGAGAGGCAGCAGGGTGGACTGGGGTGAGAGACAGCAGGGTGGGCTGGGGTGAGAGGCAGCAGGGTGGACTGGGGTGAGAGACAGCAGGGTGGACTGGGGTGAGAGACAGCAGGGTGGACTGGGGTGAGAGGCAGCAGGGTGGACTGGGGTGAGAGACAGCAGGGTGGACTGGGGTGAGAGACAGCAGGGTGGGCTGGGGTGAGAGGCAGCAGGGTGGACTGGGGTGAGAGACAGCAGGGTGGGCTGGGGTGAGAGGCAGCAGGGTGGACTGGGGTGAGAGGCAGCAGGGTGGACTGGGGTGAGAGGCAGCAGGGTGGACTGGGGTGAGAGGCAGCAGGGTGGACTGGGGTGAGAGGCAGCAGGGTGGACTGGGGTGAGAGGCAGCAGGGTGGACTGGGGTGAGAGGCAGCAGGGTGGGCTGAGAGGCAGCAGGGGTACTCTGGTGGAGTACAGGATTACAAATCGTTTGACTGGACTGAGCAATCAGTGGTTGGATTTCCTCCCTGTAGCTTAAGATGCTTGGCTGTGTGTTCTCCTGCTGTGGTTTTCAGGGACATCATGAACAACAAGGTGTTCTACCAGCACCCTAACCTGATGCGCGTGCTGGGCATGCACGAGACCGTCATGGAGGTGATGGTCAACGTGCTGGGAGGAGGCAAATCCCAGGTACTGACCTCCCTGCTACCCTGGTGGTGTTCACAGGCCGGGCACTACATTGAACACCAGAACACAGGAGGAGCATGCTCACTCTGGAAGCCTCTCATTTGATTATCACTGTAGATTGAAATGACCCATTTTCCAGTGCTGCATTTCAACAGTTTGACCTTCCAGTTATTAGACACACACACAGGTTTGTTTCTGAAGTTCGATGCTCTGTTGTTGATAGCCGTATGAATGCTTGATGTTAAAATGGTAGTTTGTACTTGTGTGGTAAGATGTGACTGTGGTCAACAGGAAATAGCCTTCCCCAAGATGGTGGCGAGCTGCTGTCGCTTCCTGTGCTACTTCTGCCGGATCAGCCGTCAGAACCAGAAGGCCATGTTCGACCACCTGAGCTACCTGCTGGAGAACAGCAGTGTGGGACTGGGTGAGGACTGCAGGCCTGCAGACACCCCTGACCCCATCCTGCAGACTGCAGACACCCCTGACCCCATCCTGCAGACTGCAGACACCCCTGACCCCATCCTGCAGACTGCAGACACCCCTGACCCCATCCTGCAGACTGCAGACATCCCTGACCCCATCCTGCAGACTGCAGACACCCCTGACCCCATCCTGCAGACTGCAGACACCCCTGACCCCATCCTGCAGGCCTGCAGACACCCCTGACCCCATCCTGCAGACTGCAGACACCCCTGACCCCATCCTGCAGACTGCAGACACCCCTGACCCCATCCTGCAGACTGCAGACACCCCTGACCCCATCCTGCAGGCCTGCAGACACCCCTGACCCCATCCTGCAGACTGCAGACACCCCTGACCCCATCCTGCAGACTGCAGACACCCCTGACCCCATCCTGCAGGCCTGCAGACACCCCTGACCCCATCCTGCAGGACTGCAGACACCCCTGACCCCATCCTGCAGACTGCAGACACCCCTGACCCCATCCTGCAGGCCTGCAGACACCCCTGACCCCATCCTGCAGGCCTGCAGACACCCCTGACCCCATCCTGCAGACTGCAGACACCCCTGACCCCATCCTGCTGACTGCAGACACCCCTGACCCCATCCTGCAGACTGCAGACACCCCTGACCCCATCCTGCAGGCCTGCAGACACCCCTGACCCCATCCTGCAGACTGCAGACACCCCTGACCCCATCCTGCAGGCCTGCAGACACCCCTGACCCCAGACTGCAGACACCCCTGACCCCATCCTGCAGACTGCAGACACCCCTGACCCCAGACTGCAGACACCCCTGACCCCATCCTGCAGACTGCAGACACCCCTGACCCCATCCTGCAGACTGCAGACACCCCTGACCCCATCCTGCAGACTGCAGACACCCCTGACCCCAGACTGCAGACACCCCTGACCCCATCCTGCAGACTGCAGACACCCCTGACCCCAGACTGCAGACACCCCTGACCCCATCCTGCAGGCCTGCAGACACCCCTGACCCCAGACTGCAGACACCCCTGACCCCATCCTGCAGGCCTGCAGACACCCCTGACCCCATCCTGCAGGCCTGCAGACACCCCTGACCCCATCCTGCAGACTGCAGACACCCCTGACCCCATCCTGCAGGCCTGCAGACACCCCTGACCCCATCCTGCAGGACTGCGGACACAAACCATACTCACATGCCCACTGTATGAACATAACACTCTGTAAACAGAGCCTTTATGACAAACAAACCAATAGCTCACACCAGGAGGCATTACGTGGTTTGTGTGTGTGTGTGTGTGTGTGTGTCTCTGACAGGTTTGGAACAGGCAGTAATCCCTTAGGGATGACAGGATTGGTCCTTGAGCTGTGAGCCTGAATACATTATTGCCACACCTGATATTAAGGGTGCGTGAGTGTGAGTGTGAGTGTGAGTGTGTGTGTGTGTGTGGTGAGAATGCATCTGGGGGAGGGTGACTCATCTAGTCCAAAGGAAAAGGACATGGGTTTAATGACAGTCCAGCAGCTAGACTAAAGCATCGGGTGTAGAGTGATGATACTGCCCCCTGCTGGCTGGCCTGTAGAGTGACGATACTGCCCCCTGCTGGCTGGCCTGTAGAGTGACGATAGTGCCCCCTGCTGGCTGGCCTGTAGAGTGACGATAGTGCCCCCTGCTGGCTGGCCTGTAGAGTGACGATACTGCCCCCTGCTGGCTGGCCTGTAGAGTGATGATACTGCCCCCTGCTGTCAGGCTGACACAACTCTGCTTTCAGCACACCTGAACAGGTGTAGTAACTGGTGTGTGTGTGTGTGTGCCTCCCAGCCTCCCCAGCCATGAGAGGCTCCACCCCACTGGACGTGGCGGCCTCTTCAGTGATGGACAACAACGGGCTGGCCCTGGCCCTGGAGGAACCCGACCTGGACAAGGTGAAGGAGCCTTCCAACGCTTGCAGTCATTGTAAATGTCATATCGCTATTGCTTCATATAAATGAAATGCTAATGGGGACTCCTATGTATTGGTGCGTTGTGTGTGTGGTGTGTGTTTGCGTGGTGTGTGTGTGTGTTTGCGTGGTGTGTGTGTGTGTGAGCCAGGTGGTGACATACCTGGCTGGCTGTGGTCTCCAGAGCTGCCCCATCTTGCTGGATAAAGGATACCCAGACATTGGGTGGAACCCCATCGAGGGCGAGCGCTACCTCTCCTTCCTGCGCTTTGCTGTCTTTGTCAACGGTAGCACTCCCTGTCAGCTGGGTCCTGATGGAGACAGGGGGTGGAGGTCTGGGACAGGGGTGTCCTGATGGAGACAGGGAGTGGAGGTCTGGGATGGGGGGGTAGGGGAGAGAGGGGGTCTGGGATGGGGGGTAGGGGAGAGAGGGGTCTGGGATGGGGGGGCAGGGGAGAGAGGGGTCTGGGATGGGGGGGCAGGGGAGAGAGGGGTCTGGGATGGGGGGCAGGGGAGAGAGGGGTCTGGGATGGGGGGGCAGGGGAGAGAGGGGTCTGGGATGGGGGGGCAGGGGAGAGAGGGGTCTGGGATGGGGGGGCAGGGGAGAGAGGGGTCTGGGATGGGGGGGTAGGGGAGAGAGGGGTCTGGGATGGGGGGGCAGGGGAGAGAGGGGGTCTGGGATGGGGGATGAGGCTCCCTAATAGCTGGAGGTGTTTAGTCTCTGCTAGAGTTGCCTGTCAACCAGGGGGTTGGGTACTAGCAGCTCAGTGGAGATACTGGGAGCTGGAAACATCCCCTAGCTGGAACACTTGCACCAGCCATTAATTTGAATCCTGACAGTGATGGAGCAGAAAAAGTGGCGATACGTTGGCAAGCACTCTCTAAATGAGCCTTCTGTCTGGGCCTTGAGAGGGCTGGGGCTCTGGGGGGGAGAGCTGGGGGTGTTGCTGATGTCAGGGTAGTTTATGCTTTGTATGTGGTGTCATCCCACTTGCAGTTTTATGAGTCTTGAGTGTGTGTGTGTGTGTGTGTGGAGTCTGCTCGCAATGTGCCAGTATTGAATCTTCTGTATGTGTGTCTGCACCTCTCTGTGTGTGTATATCCCTGTGTGTGTGTGTGTGTGTGTATCCCTGTGTGTGTGTGTGGGTGTGTGTGTATCCCTGTGTGTGTGTGTGTGTGTGTATCCCTGTGTGTATGTGTATCCCTGTGTGTGTGTGTATCCCTGTGTGTGTGTGTGTGCTCCAGGTGAGAGTGTGGAGGAGAACTCCAGTGTGGTGGTGAAGCTGCTGATCAGGCGTCCGGAGTGTTTCGGTCCGGCCCTGAGGGGGGAGGGCGGGAACGGCCTGCTGGCTGCCATGAAGGAAGCCATCAAGATCTCAGAGAACCCTGCCCTCGACCTGCCCAGCGCCGCCCAGGGAGTCAGCTCAGACATGTGAGACCCCTGGGACACATGGCCAGCAGCCTGTTAGCATAGTTAGTGTAGCAGGTGGAGCAGGCGGAGTAGGTGGAGCAGGTGTAGAAGCGCTGCTCCCAATCTTCCCCATATTGGGATTTGAACTCAGGTCCTCTGACTTACAGCGTGGCTGCCAACACCGCTAACCAGCTGCGCCTTCGAAAAGTTAGCTTGATGGAGCGGGTGGACGGTACTGATACTGAGGAGTGAGCTTAACCATTTCAACTTGGTTGCATTAGCATAGTTAGCATAGTTAGCATAGTTAGTATAGGTAACACAGTTAGAATTGGGAGCATAGTTAGCATGTGTGGCATAGTTAGTATGTTAGTATAGGTAGTATAGTTAGCATAGGTGGCATTGTTTGCAAAGTTAGCATAGCACAGGCAGACAGCATGATGTTAGCTGGGTGTGTGGGCTTGTTTCCTGTGTGCTCGTGGTAACCCCCCTCTCTGTGCAGCTCTGGTGAGGATGAGGAGGAGGAAGAGGTGGTGCACATGGGCAACGCCATCATGTCCTTCTACTCTGCTCTCATCGACCTGCTGGGGCGCTGCGCCCCCGAGATGCACGTGAGTGACCCCCCCCTACACACACACACACACACACACTCTTCCACACTCACACACTCTCACACTGACACTGAGACCCCCCCAGCATGGGGTGTTGAGCAGAGCAGGGTGTGAGCAGCTCTCTCTCCCAGCAGCTGATAAACAAGGGGAAGGGAGAGGCCCTGCGTGTGCGAGCCATCCTGCGCTCCCTGGTACCCACCCAGGACCTGGTGGGAATCATCAGTCTGCCCTTCAAGATGCCCACCGTCAACAAAGGTGCTGACGCACACACACGCACACACACACACCGCAACATCTCAGATCTGTTATACTCTGGGAAACCAGACACACACACACACACCACCTTGTTAGTGAACACACACACTACCCTGCCTGCTCGCCAAGAACCCAACCACTCAGCCATGTGTGTTTGAGCATGTGTGTGTGAGCATGTGTGAGCCTGTGTGTGTGTGTGTGTGTGTGTGTGTGCACCTCCCCAGAAACTCTCCCATGCTACACTGCTCCTAATGAATACACATGGTTCTCTTAATGAGAAGAGACAGTGTGATGCACAGGCTTCCTTCTGAATGGGTCCTGGTCCAAGCAGAGTTAATAATACACCACAAAACACTGTTAATACGCCACAAAACATACAATTTGAAAAGAACCGAGACAAACACAAACCCCGCAGTTGTTCCTTGTCCTTTTGTCCCTCTGTCTCCTCTCCTTCCTCTGCGTTCCAGACGGGGAGGTGACTGAGCCAGACATGGCGGCCAGCTTCTGCCCGGACCACAAGGCCCCCATGGTGCTGTTCCTGGACCGTGTGTACGGCATCGAGGACCAGAGCTTCCTGCTGCACCTGCTGGAGGTGGGCTTCCTGCCTGACCTGAGGGCCTCCGCCTGCCTGGACACGGTAGGAGAGGCTGGGCTGGGGGGTGGTGGGAGGGTCTGGGCTGGGCCGGTCAGGGGGGTGGTGGGTGGGACTGGGCTGGGCTGGTTAGGGGGGTGGTGGGTGGGACTGGGCTGGTCTGCCTCAGCGTGACCACACGACCTCTACTGAGACTGTGACCTTTGTCCTCCCCCCTGCAGGAGGCGCTGAGCACCACAGAGATGGCCCTGGCCATGAACCGCTACATCGGCTCAGCCATGCTGCCCCTGCTGACTCGCTGCGCCCCGCACTTCTCTGGCTCAGAGCACTATGCCTCGCTGGTGGATTCCACCCTGCACACCGTCTACCGGCTGTCCAAAGGCCGCTCGCTCACCAAGGCCCAGCGCGACGCCATCGAGGAGTGTCTGCTGGCCGTGTGCAGGTGGGCAGCCCTCACCCCCTCACCCTGACACTGTCCTGCCTGGGTCCTGGGTCATGCTGAAGGTTAGCTGGTGGATGAACAGGCATGGAGCCTGGCTGTGACCTGTGACCTGTGTTCCCAGGTACCTGAGGCCCTCCATGCTCCAGCAGCTGCTGCGGAGGCTGGTGTTTGATGTTCCTCTGCTGACCGAGTACTGCAAGATGCCTCTCAGGGTGAGGAAGCAGCGCCTGTCTTTGTCTCTCCTGATGTCACTCTCTCTTCCTGCTCTCTCTCTCTTCCTGCTCTCTCTGTTCCTGCTCTCTCTCTCTCTTCCTGCTCTCTCTCTCTCTTCCTGCTCTCTCTCTTCCTGCTCTCTCTCTCTTCCTGCTCTCTCTCTCTTCCTGCTCTCTCTGTTCCTGCTCTCTCTCTTCCTGCTTTCTCTCTCTCTTCCTGCTCTCTCTCTCTTCCTGCTCTCTCTCTCTCTTCTATCTCTCTCTCATCCTACGCTCTCTCTTCTCTCTCTCTCTCTCTCTCTCTCTCTCTCTCTCTCTCTCTCTCTCTCTCTCTCTCTCTCTCTTCCTGCTCTCTCTCTCTTCCTGCTCTCTCTCTCTTCCTGCTCTCTCTCTCTCTTCTCTCTCTCTTCCTGCTCTCTCTCTTCCTGCTCTCTCTCTTCCTGCTCTCTCTCTTCCTGCTCTCTCTCTCTTCCTGCTCTCTCTCTTCTGCTGTTCTGCTTCTGCTCTCTGCTTCTTTCTGCCTTGTTCTGTTTCTCTCTCTCTCTCTGGGCTGTTGAGCAGCCTGGCTTCAGAGTCTATGGTACACTATAGGAGAGGTTGATTAAAGCAATGTTGACTGCTTTGCCCCAAGGGATTGTGGGAAGTGTAGTAACAGGTGACTGGCTTATGTCTGCCGGTACAGACATTTTCTGATGTTTAGCTCTTGTTTGTTGTGTGCACACCAAGGGACAAGATCATTAATTTCCCTCAGCTCTGCTTTGTTATATATCCTGTTTGAAATGTTTGGCTTGGGGCCAGACTGTTGTGTTCCAGCACACTGCAGCAGGTTGGTTCAGGATTCTCCTGCCCCTGCTGCCCCCGTCCTGCCCCCGTCCTGCCCCCCTGCTGCCCCCCTGCTGCCCCCCTGCTGCCCCCCTGCTGCCCCCCTGCTGCCCCCGTCCTGCCCCCCTGCTGCCCCCCTGCTGCCCCCCTGCTGCCCCCTGCTGCCCCCCTGCTGCCCCCCTGCTGCCCCCTGCTGCCCCCCTGCTGCCCCCCTGCTGCCCCCGTCCTGCCCCCCTGCTGCCCCCCTGCTGCCCCCTGCTGCCCCCCTGCTGCCCCCCTGCTGCCCCCCTGCTGCCCCCTGCTGCCCCCCTGCTGCCCCCCTGCTGCCCCCCTGCTGCCCCCTGCTGCCCCCGTCCTGCCCCCCTGCTGCCCCCCTGCTGCCCCCCTGCTGTCCTCCTCACCTGACCTTCACCCTGTGTCCTCCTCAGCTTCTGACCAACCACTACGAGCAGAGCTGGAAGTACTACTGCCTGCCGGTGGGCGGGGCCAGCAGCGGCTCCGCCTCCGAAGCTGAGCTGCTCCTCACCAAGAAGATCTTCTGGGGCGTCTTCGACTCGCTGGCTCAGAGGGTAGGACAACATCTGGAGAGCATGAATGAATGTTGGTGGTGGTCGGAGGGGCCGTAGGCGCTGATTAGCAGCCATTCTACTGTCAGTCTGCCCCAGGGCAGCTGTGGCTACAGGTGTAGCTTACCACCGACTCTGTAAGGTGACTTGGGCACCTCCAAATACATGTAAAGCGACTTTGAGTATTAGAAATAAAAAAACGAATTGTATATATACATATATATTACATCTGGAGAACATCTGGAGAACAACAGTTCTTCTTCACCCCCTTGGTGGTCATCAGAACGCCACAGCTCTCCTCAACCAATCCCAGACTGACATCACCCGTACACAACAACAACAACACACAGCACTGCCTTGATGATATTCTCTCAAGTTTTTGATCAAAATACCTATAAAAATATATGTTTGATCCTCACCTAGACCAGATCCACAACATAGTTCTGTCAGTCAAGGTCTCTCCCTCTCCCTCTCTCTCTCTCTAACACATCTCTCCCTTTCGGATAGAAGTATGACCCCGACCTCTTCAAGATGGCCATGCCCTGCCTCAGTGCGATCTCTGGGGCCCTGCCCCCCGACTACATGGAGCCCTGGGTCTGCGGCGGCCTGGAGCAGCCTGTGTCTGTGGACGCCCACGGCAGCTTGGACCCCAGGCCCATCAACACCTCCAGGTGGGCTGCTGTGAACAGCCGCACCGCAGACAGAACTCACCAGCTGGTGTCATCTGCCTCACTTACCCCCCTGCGTACAGCCCCTGTCCTCTGATGTCGTACACAGGGCTTTTATTCATGTCAATTACTATGTAAATGTCCATCCCCCCTGTAGGGCTGATTTCCCTCCTTGGGTAGGTGAGTGATTGTTTACGGTTGTTCCCTGCAGCATATCTCTCCCGGAGAAGTTGGAGCACGTTGCCAACAAGTATGCTGAGCACTGCCATGACAGATGGGCAGCAGAGAAGGTAGGCCAGGGAGGAGCCCTGCTTCACAGGTTACATTAGATGATCTCAGATGCAACTGTGAAGGATGCACAGCCATCTCTGGCTCCATTAGTTTGGGGCGTAGAGAAGATCCCACTTTGGCTGAGCAAACTATTTATAATTTGTTTTTTTACATTTACTTTCTTTTTGGGAACTTTAATCTTTCCTCTTGGTGTCCTTTCTGATATTGTAGTTAGTAGATGTTTGTAACTGCTGGGCTGGAAGTATGGAGACTGTGTGGGTTCTCCTCAGGTTCTGCTGGGCTGGAAGTATGGAGACTGTGTGGACGAGAAGGCCAAGACCCACCCTCAACTCAGGACCTATAAAGGACTCACAGAGAAGGTGCCACACCCCAAAACCACACCCTCATCATCTCCCACCCCAGCAGCAGCTACCAGGACAGGTGAGGTGACCCACAGCAGGGCTGACTTCCACTTCTCCCCGGTGTTCTCCAGGAGAAGGAAGTCTACAGGTGGCCAGTGAGAGAGTCACTGAAGAGCATGCTGGCTGTAGGCTGGAGCATCGACAGGACCAGGGATGGAGAGACCACGTCTCTGCAGAGGGAGAGTGAGAAGTTGAGGAAGATCTCCCAGACCTCCTCCCAGGTACAGCTCTGGAGCTGCTGGGGCAGTTCCTACTGGGACTCTGCATTCAGCTAAATGCCTCCCAGTGTTAACCAGTGTTTATCTGGAATCCTGGCAGGCGAATGGATTCTACCCAAGCCCTCTAGACACCAGCAGCGTGGTTTTGTCTAAAGAACAACAGGTGAGCGACCTGGCATGGTGTTGGTGTTGAAGTGTTTGTCTTCTAAGAGAGTGCTGAACTGCTACGTTGTGTTGAATCTTGTCTCCATGATGTGGGTGTGTCTTAACCTTCCTCTGTGTGAAGGCCATGGTGGAGGTGGTGGCAGAGAATCATCACAACATCTGGGCCAAGAAGAAGAAGACGGAGCTTGGAAGCAGAGGTGATTCTACATCTAGCACACACACGTCCATGTGCTGTCTGCTGATGAGAGTGAGACCAAACAAACCGATCACAGAGCCGAGGAGCTGCTCTACTGCACCATCTGCTGTCAGCCACCACCCTTCTCACCTGAGACACGACCTCCTCACCAGTCACACTGGGCACGAGAGCTGTCACTAGCACTAATGTCATTCAGATGGGTCTTTCTTCGTCATCTTTGATATTTGAAATCATCATTATTCCTGCACATTAGAGTGTATTTGGCAGCCAGTACAGAGCTGTGTGTGTGTGTGTCTGTGTGTGTGTGTGTGTCTGTGTGTGTGTGTCTGTGTGTGTGTGTGTCTGTGTGTGTGTCTGTGTGTGTGTGTGTGTGTCTGTGTGTGTGTGTGTCTGTGTGTGTGTGTGTGTCTGTGTGTGTGTGTGTGTGTCTGTGTGTGTCTGTGTGTGTGTGTGTGTCTGTGTGTGTGTGTCTGTGTGTGTGTGTGTGTGTCTGTGTGTGTGTGTGTCTGTGTGTGTGTGTGTGTGTGTGTGTGTGTGTGTGTGTGTGTGTCTGTGTGTGTGTGTGTGTGTGTGTGTGTGTGTGTGTCTGTGTGTCTGTGTGTGTCTGTGTGTGTGTGTGTGTCTGTGTGTGTGTGTGTGTGTGTGTGTGTCTGTGTGTGTGTGTGTGTGTCTGTGTGTGTGTGTGTGTGTGTGTGTGTGTGTGTCTGTGTGTGTGTGTGTGTGTGTCTGTGTCTGTGTGTGTGTGTGTGTGTCTGTGTCTGTGTGTGTGTGTGTGTCTGTGTGTGTGTCTGTGTGTGTGTGTGTGTGTGTCTGTGTCTGTGTGTGTGTGTGTGTGTGTGTGTGTGTGTGTGTGTGTGTGTGTGTGTGTGTGTGTGTGTCTGTGTGTGTGTGTGTGTGTGTGTGTGTGTGTCTGTGTGTGTGTGTCTGTGTGTGTGTGTGTGTGTGTGTGTGTGTGTCTGTGTGTGTGTGTGTGTGTGTGTGTGTGTGTGTGTGTGTGTGTGTGTCTGTGTGTGTGTGTGTGTGTGTCTGTGTGTGTGTGTGTGTGTGTGTGTGTGTGTGTGTGTGTGTGTGTGTGTGTGTGTGTGTGTGTGTGCCAGGTGGAGGCAGCCACCCCCTGCTGGTGCCCTACGACACCTTAACCACCAAGGAGAAGGCTCGGGACCGCGACAAGGCCCAGGACCTCCTCCGCTTCCTACTGCTCAACGGATACACTCTCACACGGTGGGTGCCTGTGTTTGTACATGTGTGTGTGTGTATGTGTGTAGTACATGGTAGTTAGTGTAACCTCCATGTACCCTGATGGCTCTGTAGAGGACTGAAGGACCAGGACCAGGACTCGTCCTCCCTGGAGAAGAGGTTTGCTTACAAGTTCCTCAAGAAGCTCCTGAAGTATGTTGACTCGGCCCAGGAGTTCATCGCCCACCTGGGTAAGACCCGCCCTCACTAGCACACCTCACATCCACCTGTTCAGGTTAGACAATGTTGGATTAAATAATCAAAGTAAAGCTTGCCCTGTCTAGATCTGTCCTGTTTAGAAGCTTCCAGTGTAGCTCTTCTAGAACTTTCTGAACTCCTTCCAGAGGCCATGGCGTCCAGTGGGAAAACTGACAGATCACCTCATGAGCAGGAAATCAAGTTCTTTGCCAAAGTGAGGAAGTGCTGAAGATGGTCAACACAGTACTGAATATCATTAACCACCCCTGAATATGAAGAGAAGGGTCGAGTCAGATGTGGCCCTAACCCTAACCCCTGTCGCCCCCAGGTCCTCCTGCCTCTCATAGACCAGTACTTCAAGAATCACTCTCTCCACTTCCTGTCATCCCCCAGCCTGGCGCTGAGTAGCAGTGGCTATGCCTCCAACAAGGAGAAGGAGCTGGTGACCAGGTGCCCTCTCAATCTGATCACCTCTGATCTGTTCCCTCTTCTGTTCTCTGTACCTCTTCATCTGATCTGTCCATTGTCCTCTCTCTGCTTCCTGTTTCCAGCCTGTTCTGTAAACTGGCAGCTCTTGTCAGACATAGGATTTCCCTCTTTGGTAAGGAGTAATGCCTGCATGAATGGAGGGAGGCAGGGAGGGATGGGTATGGATGGAGGGATGGGTATGGATGGGTGTATCACACTTAGAACATGTTTTGTCAGCCGTATCTGCTTCCATAACTGTGTGTCATCTTGCAGGTAGTGACTCAACCTCTATGGTCAACTGTCTTCACATCCTGGCACACACCCTGGACACCAGGTGGGTCACACTCACACATGGGAAGTAACACAGTACAAATACTCTGCTCTGTTTTAGGCTTCTCTGTTGTCCCCTCCCCTCTCCTCCTCTCCTTTCACTGAGTGTGTGAAACAAAGTTTCCCCCCAAAGGTTTGGGTGTCCCTGCTCTCTGCATCTAACCCTAACCCTCTCAAGACGTTCATCACAGCTTTTACAACAGTGTTGGCATTCGTGGACGATAGGGAGCCATGTAAAAAGGGACAAGCTTATCTTGTTAATGCATCACACCATCTAGGGTGTCATATTATTTAATTATGTTGCTACACTGACAACCTAACCTTGAATCTAAATCAACCAAATACAATGCATAAATCATGGGAATTTCACCTTTGGGCGGTCAAAGTGATCAAGCAGATCTCATATTACACAGCCAAAGGCTCCTGGGAAGTATGTGAATCATGTCATCGCCCATCCAAGCCTCTCCTGATTGGAAATTGCATCGTCCTTTGCATACTGTTCATCCATTGGCTCATCAGTAATCCTGCGTTCTGTGTCGTCCAATAGGACGGTGATGAAGTCAGGCGCAGAGCTGGTGAAGGCGGGCCTGAGGACGTTCTTCGAGAACGCGGCAGAGGATCTGGAGAAGACCCTGGGGAACCTGGAGCTGGGCAAGTTCACACACTCCCGCTCCCAGATGAAGGGTGTGTCTCAGAACATCAACTACACCACCGCGGCCCTGCTGCCCATCCTCACCGCCCTGTTCCAGCACATCTCCCAGCACCACCTGCAGCTGGACCTCATCTGTGAGTCACTGCAGCACACAGCACTATGAAGGGGGTTCACACTGCAGCACACAGCACTATGAAGGGGGTCCACACTGCAGCACAATGAAGGGGGTCCACACTGCAGCACACAGCACTATGAAGGGGGTCCACACTGCAGCACCATGAAGGCGGTCCACACTGCAGCACTATGAAGGCGGTCCACACTGCAGCACACAGCACCATATTCTTGTTACAGTACCTTACAGAAACAAATGCTAAAGCAGCTGTCTGTTTCTCACAGTGGATGACGTGCAGGTGTCCTGCTATCGTATCCTGACCAGTCTTTATGCTCTCGGGACTGGAAAGAACATCTATGTTGAGAGGTACTCTTTAAATCTTGGTCAGTTTGAATCAGGGGGCAGAGAATTCAAATGGTTGCATATTTGCCTGTGCTGTGTGTTCAATGCCCCAGTCATTTGCACCTGACTTGGCATAAAAAATATAAAATGCCCATAGTGCCAGCCTCCCCAGCCCTCCCCTGTTGTGCTCTGCCCCCAGACAGCTGCCCGCCCTGGGGGAGTGTCTGGCCACCCTGGCCGGGGCCATGCCTGTGGCCTTCCTGGAGCCCCTGCTCAACACACACAACCCCTGCTCCGTGTTCAGCACCAAGACGCCCCGCGAACGAGCCAGTAAGAAGCCCCTCACTCACACACACACACACTCACACACACACTCACTCACACTCACTCACACACACTCACTCACTCACTCACTCACTCACTCACTCACTCACTCACACACACACTCACGCACACACACACACATACACTCACTCACACACACACACACACACACACACACACTCACTCACACAACACACACACACACACTCACTCACACACTCACTCACACAACACACACACACACACACACACTCACTCACTCACACACTCACTTACACTCAAACTCACACACACACACACCTCTAAAGGTGCTTATGTTCACACACAAACACAGTCCAGATAGTGTTTGTGCTTGGTAGTTGAGTGTCCACCTTGTGAGCCGTGTGGAGCATGAGGCTGTCTGTGTCCAGTGCTAGGCATGCCTGAGTCTGTGGAGGACATGTGTCCAGACATGCCACGCCTGGAGGTGCTGATGAAGGACATCAACGACATGGCCCAGTCCGGAGCCCGCTACACGGAGATGCCCCACGTCATCGAGGTGGTGCTCCCCATGCTGTGTAACTACCTGTCCTACTGGTGGGAGAGGGGCCCTGAGAACCAGGACCCTGGGGGCTGCTGCAGCACTGTCACCTCCGAGCACCTCAGCCTCATCCTGGGGAACATCCTCAAGATCCTCAACAGCAACCTGGGCATCGACGAGGCCTCCTGGATGAAGAGGATCGCAGGTGGGCTGGAGGGTTGGCTGGGGGGGTCGGCCGCGGGTCAATAAACCCCCCTTGGGGACCTCCTCTGTGTGACCTCCTTAAAGGAGACCATGTCTGTCATTCTCAGCATCTTAACTTAACTCTCTGAATGTCTGTGTGTGTAGTGTACGTGCAGCCAATCATCAGCAAGGCCAGAGCTGACCTGCTGAAGAGCCACTTCCTGCCCACGCTGGACAAGCTGAGGAAGAAGACAGTGAAGGTGGTGTGTGAGGAGGAGCAGCTGAAGGCGGAGGGGAGGGGAGACACCCAGGAGGCAGAGCTGCTCATCCTGGATGAGTTTGCCGTGCTCTGCCGCGACCTGTATGCCTTCTACCCCATGCTCATCCGATATGTGGACAACAACAGGTGAGGCTGGGGAACTCTGGGAAATTGAGTTCTTGAGTGGTGAAGGATGGAGATGGGAACATGACAGGCTGCTGACAGGCCATGTGTTCAAAGGACTCACCTCTCCTCCTGCAGGTGTCGTTGGCTGAAGGAGCCGGATGATGACTCCAATGAGCTTTTCAGAATGGTGGCAGAGATCTTCATCCTCTGGTGCAAATCACACGTAGGTTTGCTTCTTAATCTTTAGACACACTGTCTAATTTATGATATCACAATAAAAAGTATGAATGCAATTTCTCATTGTTTTTTCCTCAGAACTTCAAAAGGGAAGAGCAGAACTTCGTGGTTCAGAATGAAATCAACAATCTGTCCTTCCTGACTGGGGACAACAAGAGCAAAATATCTAAGGTACGGAGGAATACCTCCTCTCCTTTCCTCTCTTCTCCTTTCCTCTCTTCTCCTTTCCTCTCTTCTCCTTTCCTCTCTTCCCCTCTTCCCTCCCTCTCCTCTCCTCCTCTCTTGTTTACAGAAGTAGTTAGAGAAAAATGTACATTGTCTCATTGCCCTGTGCCATAAGAAACAAACATTTATAGAACAAGCTGCGATACCATCACCTACCATTAGCACACCACACACACACTCACCCCACACACACACACACACACACACACACAGCACAGCACAGCACACACCACACACAGCACACACACACAGGATTTCAGTAGGTTCTGTTGGTTGCTTGATAGCTTGTTTGTTTTTAGCTCATAAAAACCAGTGCCATCATGTGATCATGTTGTGTTAGACATCCATCCTCTCCCTCAATCAGCTGTTTGGAAGCAGTCATAGTGCATGTGCCGCAGTCAAAGTGCATGTGCAGCAGTCATAGTGCATGTGCAGCAGTCATAGTGCATGTGCAGCAGTCATAGTGCCTGTGCAGCAGTCATAGTGCCTGTGCAGCAGTCATAGTGCATGTGCAGAAGTCATAGTGCCTGTGCAGCAGTCATAGTGCATGTGCAGCAGTCATAGTGCATGTGCAGCAGTCATAGTGCCTCTGCAGCAGTCATAGTGCATGTGCAGCAGTCATAGTGCCTGTGCAGCAGTCATAGTGCATGTGCAGCAGTCATAGTGCCTGTGCAGCAGTCATAGTGCATGTGCCGGGTCTTACCTGAATGCTCCAATGCAGGAAAGGACAGGCAAAAGCGTGCTGTGCTGCATATTTAATAAATGTTCATTATTATCAGCCAATCATTCATGGCCATTGCCCCTATTCGTCGCCATGTCTGACATCCTAACTAGCGCCATCAGTCACTCCCAGATGGGTGTGGCACCTCCATTTCCATTGCAGTTCTGTTGATGAAGGGCGTGTGTGTTGTTGATGAAGGGCGTGTGTGTTGTTGATGAAGGGCGTGTGTGTTGTTGATGAAGGGCGTGTGTGTTGTTGATGAAGGGCATGTGTGTTGTTGATGAAGGGCGTGTGTGTGCTTACCTCCTCTTGTACAGTCCTTCCTAATGAAATAAGAGCTCAGTCTGTTACAGGAACAGTGAGCTCATGCTGCCTGCAGCCCATAGCTTGATCTGAATGCTTCACTGGCTCACATTCGAGCATGTGTGCAGATTTTGCTGGTGCTGCAAACACTGGCTGACTGTACTGTGCTGCTTGAGCCTTACTGGGGCTCCATGTGTGGGCTCTTATTGTGAAAGTAGCTCTGGAGAAATAGTCTGTCAAGGTGTTCTCATTTGAAAGATGGATGGAACTGCTCAGAGCCAGTGTGTGTATTATAGAGTATTGTAGCTGTCTGTCAATTTGGGCGAATAAACACAAAAGGATGCAAAGCGAAAATTTGCGCAATTTGGCTTCATTTGCGAAAATAATTAGCTTTGAGTTTGGTGTGAACACGGCATTAAAGTGCACCTTGTCTGATGTCCAGCCTATGACAGTTCCAGTGTGCTTCAGGGAGGTGTGTTGTGTCGGGGGCAGGCAGGGGGGCAGGACCAGGAGAGGAAACACAGGAAACGCAGAGGGGAGTTCTACTCCGTCCAGACCTCGCTGATCGTGGCGGCGCTGAAGAAGATGCTGCCCATCGGCCTCAACATGTGTACCCCTGGAGACCAGGAGCTCATCTCTCTGGCCAAGACCCGCTACGGCCTGGTGAGGCTGCCTGGGGCTGGGGCTGGGGTTAGACTGGGCTGGGGCTGGGGTTAGACTGGGCTGGGGCTGGGGTTAGACTGGGCTGGGGCTGGGGTTAGACTGGGCTGGGGCTGGGGTTAGACTGGGCTGGGGCTGGGGTTAGACTGGGCTGGGGCTGGGGTTAGACTGGGCTGGGGCTGGGGTTAGACTGGGCTGGGACTGGGGTTAGACTGGGCTGGTTTGGGGTTTAGGTTCCCACAGCTTACCTAACTGACATGTGAGGCTCGCTGAGTGAGGTCTGTGTGTGTGTTCTCTTCACAGAAAGACTCAGACGAGGAAGTCAAGGAGCACCTCCGACAGAACCTGCACCTGCAGGTGAAGGTCAGTGGACCAGTATTCTGTTACAGTGTGGTAAACACAGTCTGATAGACAGTGTGGTAAACACAGTCTGATAGACAGTGTGGTAAACACAGTCTGATAGACAGTGTGGTAAACACAGTCTGATAGACAGTGTGGTAAACACAGTCTGATAGACAGTGTGGTAAACACAGTCTGATAGACAGTGTGGTAAACACAGTCTGATAGACAGTGTGGTAAACACAGTCTGATAGACAGTGTGGTAAACACAGTCTGATAGACAGTGTGGTAAACACAGTCTGATAGACAGTGTGGTAAACACAGTCTGATAGACAAAGTCTGGTAGACAAAGTCTGGTAGACACAGTGTGGTAAACACAGTCTGATAGACAGTGTGGTAAACACAGTCTGATAGACAAAGTCTGGTAGACACAGTGTGGTAGACACAGTCTGATAGACAGTGTGGTAAACACAGTCTGATAGACAGTGTGGTAAACACAGTCTGATAGACAAAGTCTGGTAGACACAGTGTGGTAGACACAGTCTGATAGACAGTGTGGTAAACACAGTCTGATAGACACAGTGTGGTAGACACAGTCTGATAGACAGTGTGGTAAACACAGTCTGATAGACAGTGTGGTAAACACAGTCTGATAGACAGTGTGGTAAACACAGTCTGATAGACACAGTCTGATAGACAAAGTCTGGTAGACACAGTGTGGTAAACACAGTCTGATAGACAGTGTGGTAAACACAGTCTGATAGACAGTGTGGTAAACACAGTCTGATAGACAAAGTCTGGTAGACACAGTGTGGTAGACACAGTCTGGTAGACACAGTGTGGTAGACACAGTGTGGTAGACACAGTCTGGTAGACACAGTGTGGTAGACACAGTCTGGTAGACACAGTGTGGTAGACACAGTCTGGTAGACACCGTGTGGTAGACACCGTGTGGTAGACACAGTCTGGTAGACACCGTGTGGTAGACACAGTCTGGTAGACACAGTCTGGTAGACACAGTCTGGTAGACACCGTGTGGTAGACACAGTCTGGTAGACACCGTGTGGTAGACACAGTCTGGTAGACACCGTGTGGTAGACACAGTGTGGTAAACACAGTCTGATAGACAGTGTGGTAAACACAGTCTGATAGACAGTGTGGTAAACACAGTCTGATAGACAGTGTGGTAAACACAGTCTGATAGACAAAGTCTGATAGACAAAGTCTGGTAGACACAGTGTGGTAAACACAGTCTGATAGACAGTGTGGTAAACACAGTCTGATAGACAAAGTCTGGTAGACACAGTGTGGTAGACACAGTCTGATAGACAGTGTGGTAAACACAGTCTGATAGACAGTGTGGTAAACACAGTCTGATAGACAAAGTCTGGTAGACACAGTGTGGTAGACACAGTCTGATAGACAGTGTGGTAAACACAGTCTGATAGACAGTGTGGTAAACACAGTCTGATAGACACAGTCTGATAGACAAAGTCTGGTAGACACAGTGTGGTAAACACAGTCTGATAGACAGTGTGGTAAACACAGTCTGATAGACAAAGTCTGGTAGACACAGTGTGGTAGACACAGTCTGGTAGACACAGTGTGGTAGACACAGTGTGGTAGACACAGTCTGGTAGACACCGTGTGGTAGACACAGTCTGGTAGACACAGTCTGGTAGACACAGTCTGGTAGACACCGTGTGGTAGACACAGTCTGGTAGACACCGTGTGGTAGACACAGTCTGGTAGACACCGTGTGGTAGACACAGTGTGGTAGACACAGTCTGGTAGACACAGTCTGGTAGACACAGCCTCATCATCCCCTCCCCTCCCCAGTCAGAAGACCCTGCTGTGCGCTGGCAGCTGAACCTGTACCGCCACGTGGTGGTGAAGAACGGAGGACCTCCAGACCCAGAGAAGACTGTGGAGAGAGTCCAGAGCATCTCTGCTGCCGTCTTCAACCTGGAGCAGGTCTGCTCTCCTTACTCCTCCTCTCAGGAACCTTCTGGAAGCTCTGTCAGTGATTACTGTGGTGTGTGATAGTGTGCTTGCTGTGTGTGCCGGGGCGGCGCTAGGTGGAGCAGCCGCTGAGGTCTAAGAAGTGTGTGTGGCAGAAGCTGCTGTCCAAACAGCGGAAACGAGCTGTGGTGGCCTGCTTCCGCATGGCTCCTCTCTACAACCTGCCCAGGTACCCTCTGCTGCACCTCCTCTGTCTCTCCCCCTCCTTCACCTCCTCTGTCTCTCCCCCTCCTTCACCTCCTCTGTCTCTCCCCCTCCTTCACCTCCTCTGTCTCTCCCCCTCCTTCACCTCCTCTGTCTCTCCCCCTCCTTCACCTCCTCTGTCTCTCCCCCTCCTTCACCTCCTCTGTCTCTCCCCCTCCTTCACCTCCTCTGTCTCTCCCCCTCCTTCACCTCCTCTGTCTCTCCCCCTCCTTCACCTCCTCTGTCTCTCCCCCTCCTTCACCTCCTCTGTCTCTCCCCCTCCTTCACCTCCTCTGTCTCTCCCCCTCCTTCACCTCCTCTGTCTCTCCCCCTCCTTCACCTCCTCTGTCTCTCCCCCTGCTTCACCTCCTCTGTCTCTCCCCCTCCTTCACCTCCTCTGTCTCTCCCCCTCCTTCACCTCCGCTGTGCTCTCTAACGAGGTCCTTCCACTCCCAGCGAGTGTAGCAGAGGTGAATTTCATAAGGTCCCTCCTTCTCAGTATAAATAGTCCACCCGTGCCAGTGAAGAGCTAGCTTTTCTGTGGCGTAGTTGGTTTGTAGTCACGCTTGTAGGTCAGAGTGCCCGGGTTTGAAGCCCGGTGTGGGTAAAGATCTGGAGGAAGCTAAACTGACGGGCCGCGCCACCTCAGCTGGCACACTCACAAAATAGAGCTAATGAAACACCAGCAGAGGAGGCCATGAGCGTTTAGCGTGTAGTTTTTCTTCTCAGTGCTAGCCTGGCTACCTAGTTGTCTCCACATCCCAACTCTCACGATGCTTCTGCTGGGCTCTGACCGTGTATTAATGTGAAGTTTCCCACCCCCACTCTGTATGACAAATGTCTTGCCTGGGGGCTGTTATCGAGGAATAGGAGAAGGACAGTAGCAATTTCATGCCCAGATGCACTGTAACTCAGTCACAGAGCGCTAGGAGGGAAGACAGGCGGGAGGGGGAAAACAATTATGTACAACCTGGGGGCGGCCATCTTGAATGTGCTCTCAGCTGTCGCCTGGCGATGAGATGACTCATTTGAGCAAGTGATTGGCTGCCTTATGGGACGAGGCTTTGCGTTATATTAAGATAAGAATACACAGGGCTACTACTTGCGCTGAGTCGTGACAGGAAGGCAGAAATGATGGTTCTGTGTATTTTGTTAGTTATGCCTGGAACTGTATATCTTTGTTGTGAAAGGTCTGTGCTCTTCTCATTCCCTAGCTCATCTATCTTCAGCTCATGTGTCTTCTGCTGTAATCTGTATAGCTGACACACTCCCATTCTCTGCTCTGCTCTGTCCTGAATGTAACCACTGGACCTCCCCTCAGGCACAAAAATAATAATTACTTCCTCATCGCCTACCAACGTTTATGGCTGGAAAAAATGTATGAGAAGTCAGACTGTGACAGTCTGCTCTCCATGCTGACGGTAATGTGATGCCTGGAGAACGTGTTCTCTCCTGCTGACCCTCCGCCTGACCCTGACCCTGACCCTGCCCTCTCCCTGCCCTGACCCTGCCCTGACCCTGCCCTGCCCCTGCTCCAGCCGTGTGCTGGGACCGTAGCTAACTCCCACACTCAGTGTTCTCAGTGGCATTTCGACTGGTCGGCCTGAATCTGAACATCTCTTGTAGCATTGACTGTGTGTAGCCTCCATTCATATACTAGGCTACTTCTATATTTGTTAGATCTTATCTTTGTTTTACTGTATAACCGATATGACCTAAATATATCTGCACCTCAAGGTGACCAGTTGGATTTGCCAGTGTCCTGTACTAACCAGTATTAACTAGTGTGCCCTCCTCCTCTCTCCACCTCTCTCCTCCTTCTCCCCCTCCCCCTCCTCTCTCCTCCTGCTCCACTGCCCTGCTCCTGTCCCTCCTCCTCCCCAGGCATCGTTCTATTAACCTCTTCCTCCTGGCCTATCAGAGAATATGGATAGAGACAGAGACCTACTCTTTTGAAGAGAAGCTAGTTCAGGACCTGGCAGTAAGTAACGTGGTACCCACTGCTCTGTGTTCCTGTGGGGGGGACCCCTCCTGTCCTCACCTCCAGTGTCCTGCTCCAGCAGCCTGGCCGGGGCTCTGGGCTCTGGGCGTCATGTTCTGCTGTGGCTCAGTGTCGCTCTACCGGTGTGTTTGTGCTGCTGTTAGACTGACGCCCCTAGAGGTCGTGCATGACATCAGCCGTGATGTCAGAGCCTGTAGCTGTGTGTTTGTGTTGTCCTGAAGCCACGCCCCCTTCCCCACAGATGAGGCAGTATTCAGAGCTCATGCTGCAGTTACTGACGACAGTCATGGAAGGCATGCTGTCTCTACTCTGACTTTTCTGCTCTCGCTTACATGCCTTTTGGGGAATTTGTTGTTCTGAAAGCTTTTTAAGGGGGCCTTAAAAGGTCTGCTTTTTTTTCTAACTTTGTTAGAGAGATTCTCTCCCCCCAAAACATCTAAGAACCTTTTTGTAAAGATCATGCATAACTGCTGAAATAGTTGTCCAGAGACAACCCAGTGATGTAGGTTGATGAGGGTCGACTGTAGCTGACTCAGACCAGGTCATGACAGAGTAGGCTGGGCTAACAAGCATGCTGCCATCACACCACACTCACCTGAACCCTGAGCCATCTGGCTGCTTTGTGTATGTTCACCCGTGTGTGTTAGTGTGTGTGTGTGTGTGTGTGTGTGTGTGTGTATCCGCATGCTCCGCTAGATATCCCATACCTTAATCTATCCGAATCATGTGAAACTGATGTGTGTGTATATGTCATGTACTGCACAGAGCAAGCATGTCCTGTTGGGGCTCAGTGACATGCAGTGGAATGTCATCTTTGGTATATCTGCCTCTTCTCATGTAGTCTCAGAGGCATGGACAGAACTGTGGTGTCCATATCGACCGACGGACAGAAACACACCAAATGTTGCTTCTGTCCTAGCCTTTTACTTCACTACCTTTTACTTTCAATGTGACTTATGTGTGTTGAGTGTAATATAAAACCTAGAAGGCTCAGCGCTCAGGGTGGTGTGGTGGCAGCTGAGAGGGCTGGTCTCACGGTGTGCTGATGTGGGCGTGTGTCTAACAGAAGACACAGCTCGAGGAAGAGGAGGAGGAGGAGGCAGACAAACAGCCAGACCCTCTTCATCAGCTCATCCTGCATTTCAGTCACAACGCTCTCACTGAGTGCAGGTAAACACGCGTCTCTCCTAGTGGTGGCTTCTTTATCTGTCCTTGTGTTTTCCCTAACCATAACCTCTCCACCCCTTCATATCATTATCATTCTAACCATAACCTCTCCACCCCTTCATATCATTATCATTCTAACCATAACCTCTCCACCCCTTCATATCATTATCATTCTAACCATAACCTCTCCACCCCTTCATATCATTATCATTCTAACCATAACCTCTCCACCCCTTCATATCATTATCATTCTAACCATAACCTCTCCACCCCTTCATATCATTATCATTCTAACCATAACCTCTCCACCCCTTAATATCATTATCATTCTAACCATAACCTCTCCACCCCTTAATATCATTATCATTCTAACCCTAACCATAACCTCTCCACCCCTTAATATCATTATCACTCTAACCATAACCTCTCCACCCCTTAATATCATTATCATTCTAACCATAACCTCTCCACCCCTTAATATCATTATCATTCTAACCCTAACCATAACCTATCCACCCCTTTATATCATTATCATTCTAACCCTAACCATAACCTCTCCACCACTTAATTTCATTATCATTCTAACCCTAACCATAACCTCTCCACCCCTTAATATCATTATCATTCTAACCCTAACCTATCCACCCCTTAATATCATTATCATTCTAACCATAACCTCTCCACCCCTTCATATCATTATCATTCTAACCCTAACCTATCCACCCCTTAATATCATTATCATTCTAACCCTAACCTATCCACCCCTTAATATCATTATCATTCTAACCCTAACCTATCCACCCCTTAATATCATTATCATTCTAACCCTAACCTATCCACCCCTTAATATCATTATCATTCTAACCCTAACCTATCCACCCCTTAATATCATTATCATTCTAACCCTAACCTATCCACTCCTTAATATCATTATCATTCTAACCCTAACCTATCCACCCCTTAATATCATTATCATTCTAACCCCCCCCCCCCAACCCGAACCCCCTCTAGCACTTGGAAGTTGGGCGAACCAGGAAAATGTACCCACAATGTCAAGTGTTTCTTTGTTCATTGTCATTGTGTGGATTTTGGTTCCCTTAAGGGTTGTAAACCAAGGCTACTCTCACACACACACATGCACACGTACTAATACATACAGACACTCACACATGCTCTCACACACACACACACACACACCTAGCCCTGCACTGCCAGTCCATCTGTGCTGTGTAATATTGCTGGAGCTTCCCTTAACAGATAAAGTGTTTCCTTAACTAAATCACTGCTGGAATGTTCCTGCCCTGTCAGAAGAGCCAGCGTCTCACTGTCATGTGTCACGTAGCTGAGACAAAGCACCTCAGACATCACTAGACAGCTGGTGTTCACTTCACAGTCATGTCTGATCTCATCCACTGTGTGTTGTGTTTCCAGCTCGTTGGAAGAGGATCCTCTGTATATTGCGTATGCAGACATGATGGCCAAGGTACACACAACAAGGTTGTTGTTCAGATGTGGTCTGCGTTGGTGCTCAGCCCTCTCACCAGCTGACCCCTCTCTGCTCTTCTCCCCCAGAGCTGTGCTGAAGACGAGGAGGAGGAAGAGGAGGAGGGGAAAGAGAAAACCTTTGAGGTTCAGAAACATTTTCCAGATCTGTATTCTGGCTGGATGAGCAGGTATTGACAGACGTGCCTGTGGTGTTTGTTGTGCAGGAGAAGGAGATGGAGAAGCAGAAGACGTTGTACCAGCAGGCCAGACTCCACGACAGAGGGGCCGCTCAGATGGTGCTGCAGATGATCAGCGCCAGCAAAGGTACAGGAGGACGCCCACACACACCGTTTGTCTATGTTTAGCATTCTTTTGGGGATCCTGGTCTCCAGGGTAGTAAAGCAAGCTCCAGGGTAGTAAAGCAAGCTCCAGGGTAGTAAAGCAAGCTCCAGGGTAGTAAAGCAAGCTCCAGGGTAGTGTAGTAAAGCAAGCTCCAGGGTAGTAAAGCAAGCTCCAGGGTAGTAAAGCAAGCTCCAGGGTAGTGTAGTAAAGCAAGCTCCAGTGTAGTAAAGCAAGCTCCAGGGTAGTAAAGCAAGCTCCAGGGTAGTGTAGTAAAGCAAGCTCCAGGGTAGTGTAGTAAAGCAAGCTCCATGGTAGTAAAGCAAGCTCCAGGGTAGTAAAGCAAGCTCCATGGTAGTAAAGCAAGCTCTAGGGTAGTAAAGCAAGCTCCAGGGTAGTAAAGCAAGCTCCAGGGTAGTAAAGCAAGCTCCAGGGTAGTAAAGCAAGCTCCAGGGTAGGGGATCCTGGTCTCAAGGGTAGCAAGGCCACACCATCATTGGTCCAGTTTTAGTGACTTCTTGTTGTTTCCCAGGTCGACTTGGTCCAATGGTGACCTTCTCCCTCCAGCTGGGCATCTCCATCCTGAACGGAGGCAACATACTGGTGCAGCAGGTAACCCTTCCACCATGCTGGTGCAGCAGGTAACCCTTCCACCATGCTGGTTCAGCAGGTAACCCTTCCACCATGCTGGTGCAGCAGGTATCCCTTCCACCATGCTGGTGCAGCAGGTAACCCTTCCACCATGCTGGTGCAGCAGGTAACCCTTCCACCATGCTGGTTCAGCAGGTAACCCTTCCACCATGCTGGTTCAGCAGGTATCCCTTCCACCATGCTGGTGCAGCAGGTAACCCTTCCACCATGCTGGTGCAGCAGGTAACCCTTCCACCATGCTGGTGCAGCAGGTAACCCTTCCACCATGCTGGTGCAGCAGGTAACCCTTCCACCATGCTGGTTCAGCAGGTAACCCTTCCACCATGCTGGTGCAGCAGGTAACCCTTCCACCATGCTGGTGCAGCAGGTAACCCTTCCACCATGCTGGTTCAGCAGGTAACCCTTCCACCATGCTGGTGCAGCAGGTAACCCTTCCACCATGCTGGTGCAGCAGGTAACCCTTCCACCATGCTGGTTCAGCAGGTAACCCTTCCACCATGCTGGTGCAGCAGGTAACCCTTCCACCATGCTGGTGCAGCAGGTAACCCCTTCCACCATGCTGGTGCAGGGGTACTACTCTGTCAGACCCCCCAGACCCTCCAGACCCCCCATGCCCTCCAGACCCCCCAGACCCTCCAGACCCCCCATGCCCTCCAGACCCCCCAGACCCTCCAGACCCCCCAGACCCCCCAGACCCTCCAGACCCTCCAGGCCCCCCAGACCCCCCAGACCCTCCAGACCCCCCATGCCCTCCAGACCCCCCATGCCCTCCAGACCCCCCCAATGCCCTCCAGGCCCTCCAGACCCCCCATGCCCCCCAGACCCCCCAGACCCTCCAGACCCCCCATGCCCCCCAGACCCCCCATGCCCTCCAGACCCCCCAGACCCTCCAGACCCCCCATGCCCTCCAGACCCCCCAGACCCTCCAGACCCCCCAGACCCCCCAGACCCTCCAGACCCTCCAGGCCCCCCAGACCCCCCAGACCCTCCAGACCCCCCATGCCCTCCAGACCCCCCATGCCCTCCAGGCCCTCCAGACCCCCCAGACCCCCCAGGCCCTCCAGACCCCCCAGACCCTCCAGACCCCCCATGCCCTCCAGACCCCCCAGACCCTCCAGACCCCCCAGACCCCCCAGACCCTCCAGACCCTCCAGGCCCCCCAGACCCCCCAGACCCTCCAGACCCCCCATGCCCTCCAGACCCCCCATGCCCTCCAGACCCCCCCAATGCCCTCCAGGCCCTCCAGACCCCCCATGCCCCCCAGACCCCCCAGACCCTCCAGACCCCCCATGCCCCCCAGACCCCCCATGCCCTCCAGACCCCCCAGACCCTCCAGACCCCCCATGCCCTCCAGACCCCCCAGACCCTCCAGACCCCCCAGACCCCCCAGACCCTCCAGACCCTCCAGGCCCCCCAGACCCCCCAGACCCTCCAGACCCCCCATGCCCTCCAGACCCCCCATGCCCTCCAGGCCCTCCAGACCCCCCAGACCCCCCATGCCCTCCAGACCCCCCAGACCCTCCAGACCCCCCATGCCCTCCAGACCCCCCAGACCCTCCAGACCCCCCAGACCCTCCAGACCCCCCATGCCCTCCAGACCCCCCATGCCCTCCAGACCCCCCATGCCCTCCAGACCCCCCATGCCCTCCAGGCCCTCCAGACCCCCCAGACCCCCCATGCCCTCCAGACCCCCCAGACCCTCCAGACCCCCCATGCCCTCCAGGCCCTCCAGACCCCCCAGACCCCCCATGCCCTCCAGACCCCCCATGCCCTCCAGACCCCCCATGCCCCCCATGCCCTGCTGTGTTCTCTCTTTAATCCTCCCTTTCCTCTCTCACAGAAAATGCTGGACTACCTGAAGGAAAAGCGAGACGCTGGGTTTTTTAAGAGTTTATCAGGACTGATGCAGTCTTGCAGGTGAAGCACAGAACACATAGTCTTACTGTACCTGGAATCGTAACATGTTCTGTACCTGAAAGTATGAGATGAATCCACGCCTGCTGTATTTCTGTCCAAACTCCCAGTGTCCTGGACCTGAACGCCTTTGAGCGTCAGAACAAGGCAGAGGGTCTGGGCATGGTGACGGAAGAGGGATCAGGTAAGTGAGAGGGGAAGGCGTAGTCCCAGCGTTGTCCCACACACCTCACACAGGAGGACTGTTATCTGTTATCAAGGTGCTGCCTAGAACTGGTGAAAGCAGTGTTAGACCTGGTGAAAGCAGAGGTAGACCTGGTGAAAGCAGTAGTAGACCTGGTGAAAGCAGTGTTAGACCTGGTGAAAGCAGTAGTAGACCTGGTGAAAGCAGTGTTAGACCTGGTGAAAGCAGAGGTAGACCTGGTGAAAGCAGAGGTAGACCTGGTGAAAGCAGAGGTAGACCTGGTGAAAGCAGACGTAGACCTGGTGAAAGCAGAGGTAGACCCTGTAATCTCTTCCAACCATTGAAATAGGAGCTCACTTGATGATGTTGTCCAATGCTGAACCATGTTGCATCACCACAGTTAGACACAACTTCCTGGTTCTTTGCTTCTGAGCTTGATCTCTAACAGCCGTCAGATATAATGAGCACATGTGAAGGACTGGTGTTTGCATCCTGATCCCTTCCCCAAACCCGACCCCCTCGATCTATGTTTCTGGTAGAAGCTCTATTTGTATTCTACATCCGTACTTGCCTAGCAATAACAGAAGCCTATACGAAAACTGTAGATGGTCAGCTATTCCTCCCATCAGCTAATGATTGGCCCATGCCTCTGTCTTGTTAGAAAAGAAGGCCTGTGATTGGCTCCCAAGACACATGGTGCAGCATTTGCACGGCGATGCACGCTCTTTTGTTTGTGCTGGAACATCTCCATTCACGTGTGTCACGCGTGTCCTCGTCATCTGTGTGTTCATCCCAGAGGGGGTCCTGTGCTACTGTATGTTGCTGTCTGAGTGCTGACGCTTACATCCCACCAAACCTGAACTGTTTGTACCCGAGCCTCCCAGCCCGCCGGGGCCTCTCCGTGGACCACTGGACCTCACAGAGAGCATACAGTAGATATGGATATGTTCTCATGCATACTCCACCTCATTCTCACCCCATGCGATCAGGCATAAGTGATGGTGACTGTTGATCCCGTACTGTTTCACCTCCCAGTCCAACACAGACTGCCAAATGGCAGAATCCTTCCTGGACAGAGTGCAGAATCCTTCCTGGACAGACTCTGTAACATAGCATGTTGATGCCCCTAGAGCCAAGCAGAGTCATGTCTGAATAACTACAGTATCTGTCTCTCTCTCTCTTGTTCCTACCTCTTACTGAATCTCAGTGTCTTCTCCTTTGCTTATGTCTGCTTTTTTTGTTTGTTTGTTTTCCTCTTATCATTTTTATAACTCATCGGTCGCAGTCAACGTGAGTGAGCGGGGTAAATACACGGTTTAGATTCTACTCATTTCGCAATGCTGCCACCCTGATTGCTCCTCTCAGCCCAGACCCTCCTTCCATCCTTCCTTCCCTCCCTCCTCTACCCCACACTCTCCTCCTCCTCCCCCCATTCTCCTTCCTGTCTTCCTTTACCTCCCACCCCCATACCTCTCCCTACTCCCCACCCTCTCCTTGTCTTGTCTTCTTGTTCTGGTCTGGAAGGAACACCTGCATGCTCTTTAATGACATCTGGACTGAACCCATCAAGTCAACAACCCCCAAACTCACTCTCTCTGTCTCTGTCTCTCTGTCTCTCTCTGTCTCTCTGTCTCTCTCTGTCTCTCTCTGTCTCTCTCTCTATACTTAAGTAAGTTAGTGCCTGTTGTCTATTTGGGGTATTGTGTGTGTCTTTATGTTGATTATACTAACCAGTACCAGTTTTGTTGAAACTTAATAAGAATACAATTCTCAAAGCTTTGTTTGTGTTTTAAGAACAAAACAAAGCTGGCCCGATTGTTTTCCTCCTGTTGTCAGTGCTTGTATGGAGCCTGTATCCAGTCACATTGGCATGATGCTGATGTTGTGCTTCTACAGCACTCTCCATGCAAGGCCTGCAGCTGGAGTACTAGACAGTAGTGCTGGTCAGGTGATGTGGTGGTTTAGAGGAGGGGTGAGCTGGGGAATGGTGGGTAGAGGCTAGAGGGTGCCTGGGTAGTAGGGGTGGGATGGGGTTGTTCAGAGGTTAGGGTGCCTGGGTAGGAGGGGTGAGGGTTGGAGACCTTCACACATTGAGGGGCCAGGCGTCAACCTCATTTCCTCTCCGCAGGTTCCAAGGTCCTGCAGAACGATGAGTTCACTAAGGACCTCTTCAGGTTCCTGCAGCTGCTCTGTGAGGGCCACAATAACGGTAGGACACAAAGATCCTTTTTACTGTACTGCATGTACAGTACAAGATAGCAGGGTAACCTCACATGCAACAGTTCCTGGATATGTTTACCCCTTTATTTGTTCTGTCTGATATTATGCCGTTCGTCTGCAGACTTTCAAAACTTCCTGAGGACTCAGACAGGGAACACCACCACTGTCAATATTATCATCAGCACAGTGGACTACCTTCTCAGACTGCAGGTACACACACACACACACACACTTAAACACCAACAGGTACACACACACACACACACACTTAAACACCAACAGGTACACACACACACACACACACTGATTAACAATAATTCACACTCTGAGGAACATGGTTGATATGTGTGACTAAGTTGTTGAAATGCTTGTTTACCCATCGTCCTGTCAGGAATCCATCAGTGACTTCTACTGGTACTACTCTGGGAAGGATGTGATGGATGAAGCAGGTCAGAGGAACCTCTCCAGAGCCTTGGCTGTAGCCAAGCAGATCTTCAACTCCCTCACCGAGTACATCCAGGTACCCTGCCTGCCTGCCTGCCTGCCTGCCTGCCTGCCTGCCTGCCTGCCTGCCTGCCTGCCTGCCTGCCTGCCTGCCTGCCTGCCTGCCTGCCTGCCTGCCTGCCTGCCTGCCTGCCTGCCTGCCTGCCTGCCTGCCTGCCTGCCTGCCTGCCTGCCTGCCTGCCTGCCTGCCTGCCTGCCTGCCTGCCTGCCTGCCTGCCTGCCTGCCTGCCTGCCTGCCTGCCTGCCTGCCTGCCTGCCTGCCTGCCTGCCTGCCTGCCTGCCTGCCTGCCTGCCTGCCTGCCTGCCTGCCTGCCTGCCTGCCTGCCTGCCTGCCTGCCTGCCTGCCTGCCTGCCTGCCTGCCTGCCTGCCTGCCTGCCTGCCTGCCTGCCTGCCTGCCTGCCTGCCTGCCTGCCTGCCTGCCTGCCTGCCTGCCTGCCTGCCTGCCTGCCTGCCTGCCTGCCTGCCTGCCTGCCTGCCTGCCTGCCTGCCTGCCTGCCTGCCTGCCTGCCTGCCTGCCTGCCTGCCTGCCTGCCTGCCTGCCTGCCTGCCTGCCTGCCTGCCTGCCTGCCTGCCTGCCTGCCTGCCTGCCTGCCTGCCTGCCTGCCTGCCTGCCTGCCTGCCTGCCTGCCTGCCTGCCTGCCTGCCTGCCTGCCTGCCTGCCTGCCTTCAACATCTCTAGGACCCCACGGAGACAGAACCGTGTGCAAGAATGTTTTGTTTCAAGGAAATGTGTGTGTTGGTCTGAGGATGATGCTGTGTGTGTTGGTCTGAGGATGATGCTGTGTGTGTTGGTCTGAGGATGATGCTGTGTGTGTGTTGGTTTGAGGATGATGCTGTGTGTGTTGGTCTGAGGATGATGCTGTGTGTGTTGGTTTGAGGATGATGCTGTGTGTGTGTTGGTTTGAGGATGATGCTGTGTGTGTGTGTTGGTCTGAGGATGATGCTGTGTGTGTTGGTTTGAGGATGATGCTGTGTGTGTGTGTTGGTTTGAGGATGATGCTGTGTGTGTGTTGGTCTGAGGATGATGCTGTGTGTGTGTTGGTTTGAGGATGATGCTGTGTGTGTTGGTTTGAGGATGATGCTGTGTGTGTGTTGGTCTGAGGATGATGCTGTGTGTGTTGGTTTGAGGATGATGCTGTGTGTGTTGGTTTGAGGATGATGCTGTGTGTGTGTTGGTCTGAGGATGATGCTGTGTGTGTTGGTTTGAGGATGATGCTGTGTGTGTGTTGGTCTGAGGATGATGCTGTGTGTGTTGGTCTGAGGATGATGCTGTGTGTGTTGGTTTGAGGATGATGCTGTGTGTGTTGGTCTGAGGATGATGCTGTGTGTGTTGGTTTGAGGATGATGCTGTGTGTGTGTTGGTTTGAGGATGATGCTGTGTGTGTGTGTTGGTCTGAGGATGATGCTGTGTGTGTTGGTTTGAGGATGATGCTGTGTGTGTGTTGGTTTGAGGATGATGCTGTGTGTGTGTTGGTCTGAGGATGATGCTGTGTGTGTGTTGGTTTGAGGATGATGCTGTGTGTGTTGGTTTGAGGATGATGCTGTGTGTGTGTTGGTCTGAGGATGATGCTGTGTGTGTTGGTTTGAGGATGATGCTGTGTGTGTTGGTTTGAGGATGATGCTGTGTGTGTGTTGGTCTGAGGATGATGCTGTGTGTGTTGGTTTGAGGATGATGCTGTGTGTGTGTTGGTCTGAGGATGATGCTGTGTGTGTTGGTTTGAGGATGATGCTGTGTGTGTTGGTTTGAGGATGATGCTGTGTGTGTGTTGGTCTGAGGATGATGCTGTGTGTGTTGGTTTGAGGATGATGCTGTGTGTGTGTTGGTCTGAGGATGATGCTGTGTGTGTGTTGGTTTGAGGATGATGCTGTGTGTGTGTTGGTCTGAGGATGATGCTGTGTGTGTGTTGGTCTGAGGATGATGCTGTGTGTGTGTTGGTTTGAGGATGATGCTGTGTGTGTGTTGGTTTGAGGATGATGCTGTGTGTGTGTTGGTCTGAGGATGATGCTGTGTGTGTGTTGGTTTGAGGATGATGCTGTGTGTGTTGGTCTGAGGATGATGCTGTGTGTGTGTTGGTTTGAGGATGATGCTGTGTGTGTGTGTTGGTCTGAGGATGATGCTGTGTGTGTGTTGGTTTGAGGATGATGCTGTGTGTGTGTTGGTTTGAGGATGATGCTGTGTGTGTTGGTCTGAGGATGATGCTGTGTGTGTGTTGGTTTGAGGATGATGCTGTGTGTGTGTTGGTTTGAGGATGATGCTGTGTGTGTTGGTCTGAGGATGATGCTGTGTGTGTGTTGGTCTGAGGATGATGCTGTGTGTGTTGGTTTGAGGATGATGCTGTGTGTGTTGGTCTGAGGATGATGCTGTGTGTGTTGGTTTGAGGATGATGCTGTGTGTGTGTTGGTTTGAGGATGATGCTGTGTGTGTGTTGGTCTGATGATGATGCTGTGTGTTGGTTTGAGGATGATGCTGTGTGTGTTGGTTTGAGGATGATGCTGTGTGTGTTGGTCTGAGGATGATGCTGTGTGTGTTGGTTTGAGGATGATGCTGTGTGTGTTGGTTTGAGGATGATGCTGTGTGTGTTGGTCTGAGGATGCTGTGTGTGTGTCTTCAGGGTCCCTGCATTGGGAACCAGCAGAGCTTGGCTCACAGCAGACTATGGGATGCAGTGGTGGGTTTCCTGCACGTGTTTGCCAACATGCAGATGAAGCTGTCACAGGTAACACCACCATCACAATACATCTACAGTCTCTGCTGTCTCTACTGCCTCTACTGTCTCTACTGTCTCCACCGCCTCTACTGCCTCTACTGCCTCTACTGTCTCCACTGTCTCTACTGCCTCTACTGCCTCTACTGCCTCTACTGTCCATGTCTTCCCCACCTCTGCTAACCCAGCTCTCCAACTGGGTGTCATGGAACCAAAGGTCGTTAAGTATTTGGTCAATGCTGTCTCACAAAGCACATGCAGCCACTAGAGGTCTCTCTCTGCTCATACATGTTCATCCTCCTGAAGGCCGTGTGCCTCGGCTCCTCCAGTTCATCTGCTCTGTTCTGCCAGTAAAGGTGCTGCTGTGTCTCTGTCCCCACAGGACTCCAGCCAGATTGAGTTACTGAAGGAGCTGCTGGACCTGCAGAAGGACATGATCGTGATGATGCTGTCGCTGCTGGAGGGTCAGCTGCTGCCTCTTGATTGGTTTAGACCACGTTAGGGAGCCAGGAGCATACACTCCCAGCATATGGCTGTTTGACTAATCAGATCTCTCTCTGCATAGTTTTCATTATAGAGAAATGTAATTCAATCAAAAAGGTTTTTCGTTATCAACTATGAGAAGAGAAGGCTCAGCTGTTGTGTGTTCTGTTAACACCTGGTGTCCTCGTGTAGGAAACGTTGTCAACGGAACAATCGGCAAGCAGATGGTAGACACGCTGGTGGAATCTTCTAACAACGTGGAGATGATCCTCAAGTTCTTTGACATGTTCCTGAAGCTGAAGGACCTGACCACCTCCGACAGCTTCAAGGAGTACGACCCAGACAGCAAGGGGGTCATCTCCAAGAAGGAGTTCCAGAAGTCCATGGAGAACCAGAAGCAGTACTCCCAGTCAGAGATCGAGTTCCTCCTCTCCTGCACTGAGGCGGACGAGAATGACATGTTTAACTACCCAGAGTTTGTGGAGCGTTTCCACGAGCCGGCCAAGGACATTGGCTTCAACGTGGCCGTCCTGCTGACCAACCTGTCGGAGCACATGCCCCACGACCCCCGCCTGGCCACCTTCCTGGACCTGGCGGAGAGCGTCCTCAGCTACTTTGAGCCCTACCTGGGCCGCATCGAGATCATGGGTGGGGCCAAGCGCATTGAGAGGGTCTACTTTGAGATCAGCGAGTCCAGCAGGACCCAGTGGGAGAAGCCCCAGGTGAAGGAGTCCAAGAGGCAGTTCATCTTCGATGTGGTGAACGAGGGAGGGGAGAGCGAGAAGATGGAGCTGTTTGTCAACTTCTGCGAGGACACCATCTTCGAGATGCAGCTTGCCTCTCAGATCTCGGAGCCGGACGCAGCGGAGCGCCCTGAGGAGGAGGAGGAGGACAGGCAGAGTGTGGGGGAGGAGGGCGAGGAGGAAGAGGAGAGTGCCCTGCTGGAGTCTTCCTCGGCCTTCACCGTGGCCTGCGGCTCCCTGAGGAGGAGTGTGTCCAGCCTGCGACAGCTGCTCACTCTGAGGAGCATGCGGCGGCAGTACCGCCGCTTCCGGAAGATGAGTGTGAGGGAGATGGTGCGAGGATTCTTCTCCTTCTTCTGGGTGATTCTCACGGGCCTCCTCCACCTCGTCCACAGCCTGGTCTGGGGGTTCTTCCACATCCTGTGGACCACCATGTTCGGGGGCGGGCTGGTGGAGGGTGCCAGGAACATGAAGGTGACCGACATCCTTGGAAACATGCCCGACCCCACCCAGTTTGGTATCCACGGCGACGTGCTGGAAGCGGAGAAGCTGGAGGCAAGTGAGCTGGCAGTGCTGGAACAGAGGGGCCTGGCGCAGGGGGAGTGTGCGGAGGCGGAGCTGATGGCGGAGCTGCTGGCCGTGCAGGGCCGGAGGGAGGGAGGCAAGCAGGGGGCGGAGCCAGGCCTGGGGGATGTGGCCGAGGTGGTGGGGGTCGACGCCCCCTCCATAGCTAGCGCCGTCAGGCAGAAGAAGGCTCAGGTCTGTGTGGGTCCTTGTCACACACACACATATACATGCTGGCACACACACACACAAACAGGACACACACATACACTTGTATTATTCCATATCAACGGTATAACAGTATACCTCCCTTGTGGATGGGCTTTGCTTGACATGAAGAAGTGAACACGCGCTGCTTGTGAACCTGTGTGTCTCTAGGAGGCTGCGAGGAGTGGCAGTCCAGAGGGAGAGGCCAGAGCAGAGCCCGAGAAGGCAGAGTGAGTTCCTGCTCTGTTCCTGACTGTCTCACCTGGTCTGCTTCCACTGTTCCAGTCTGTTCTGGACCGCACACACTTCCTACTGTCTAAGACTGTGTGTGTGTGTGTGTGTGCTCCAGCTCAGAGGATGGAGAGAAGAGGGACTCGGACAAGGCCAGGGAGGACGTCCAGACGGAGCCCCTGGTGGAGGAGGAGAGGAAGCCTCCTAAGAAGAGGCCCAGCCACAAGAAGGGAAGCCCAGAGGCCTTCATGACCAGCTTCTTCGCTGGGATGGACATCTACCAGACCAAGATGCTGGTGAGGCCAGGTCCTGAACCTGTCTGTGGATGAATGGGTGGGATTTGACTCTGGTGTGGAGAGACGGGTTCCTGAGTGATGCATTGTCTCTCCAGAACTACCTAGCCCGCAACTTCTACAACCTTCGCTTCCTGGCGCTGTTTGTTGCTTTCGCCATCAACTTCATTCTGCTGTTCTACAAGGTAAGTGACTTTTCCTCCAAGGATCAGGTGATTTGTTCTTGTATCTAATCTGATTGGCTGGTGTTGTTTCCTGTGGTGGTCAGGTGACAGGGGATGACTCTGAGGAGGACGACCCCTGGAGGGGAGATGGGGGGCCGGAAGAAAGTTCATCTGAGTACTTTGTCCTCCAGGAGAGCACTGGCTACATGGCCCCCACCCTTTGCTTCCTGGCCATCCTGCACACCATCATCTCCTTCCTGTGTGTGCTGGGATACTATTACCTGAAGGTACACACACACACACACACACACAGTACATACAGCTGTGGGGAAAAAAATTTGAGCACCTTTTTCTTTCATTTGTTGTTGTTGTGAAGGACCATTTGGAGTGAAGAAGGATGCATTTGTCACTGCAAATGAAACCCTTCTGTTCCTCACTCCAAATTGTCCTTATGACCAATTTTTTCCAGACCTGTATCGTACATGTGCACGCACACACACACACACACACACACACACACATACACACACTTAAAAACACACATGCATGCAGGTTCCCACATACACACACGTACACAGTGAGTGTGTGTTGTCTGGTAGGTGCCCCTGGTGGTGTTTAAGCGGGAGAAGGAGATTGCCAGAAAGCTGGAGTTTGACGGCCTCTACATCACTGAACAACCTTCAGATGATGACATCAAGGGCCAGTGGGACCGACTGGTCATCAACACCCCGTAAGGAGTTAACCCTAACTGACCCTAACTAACCCTAATCCTGACTAACCCTAATTCTGGCTAACCCTAACCCTGACTGACCCTAATTAACCATAATGACCCTAACCCTGCTGGTCATCAACAGCCCGTAAGGACTGGGGGAGGGGAAGAGGAGGGTAGGAGGGGGAGAGGAAGGGAAGAGGAGGGTAGGAGGGGGAGAGGAGGAGGGGGAGAGGAGGGGAGGAGAGGAAGAAGAGGGGAGGAGGGGGAGAGGATGGGAAGAAGAGGGGAGAAGGGGAAGAGGAGGGGAGGAGGGGGGTCTCAAACTCCACAGGCTGAAAATCACAGTGGTATGTTGGTTTCCTCAATTTATTTTCAATCCTCTTCTTTGCAGTTCCTTCCCTAACAACTACTGGGACAAGTTTGTGAAACGCAAAGTAAGTAGGCTTCACCCGTCCCTGTGATCTGTGTACCTTGGCCAGACAGTTAGGCCTGGTTTCAGTTAGACCTGGGCTCAGTTAAGCCTAGGCTCAGTTAGGCCTGGGCTCAGTTAGGCTTGGGCTCAGTTAGGCTTGGGCTCAGTTAGGCCTGGGCTTAGTTAGGCCTGGGCTCAGTTAGGCTTGGGCTCAGTTAGCCCTGGGCTCACGGCTGCCTGCTGTGAATGTGTAGGTGATCAACAAGTACGGAGATCTGTACGGCGCCGAGAGGATTGCAGAACTGCTGGGATTGGACAAGAGTGCCCTGGACTTCAACCCCACCGAGGAGACGGTGCTGAAGGAGGCTTCACTACTGTCCTGGTGAGGTCCCTGACAAGCAGGTCACAACCACACACTACCAAACACAACCACACACAGCCACACACTACCAAACACAGCCACACAACTACCAGCAAATGTGGTGATAAAACTAGGAAGTTTTGACCTGCTACAACCTCTACCTACAGGCTCAGCTCTATCGACACCAAGTACCACATCTGGAAGCTGGGCGTGGTGTTCACAGATAATGTGAGTGCGATAAAATAATGTGATTGTTTGACGTATGATTGTGTGTGTTATTGGCGTGCTCTGATTGTTTTGGTGCAGTCTTTCCTGTACCTGGTGTGGTATACGACCATGTCCATCCTGGGACACTACAACAACTTCTTCTTTGCTGCTCACCTGCTGGACATCGCCATGGGCTTCAAGACCCTGCGCACCATCCTGTCCTCTGTGACACACAACGGCAAACAGGTCTGGATCATACCCTGCCCTGCCCCCTTCAGCCACTAGGGGGGATTTTTAACCTGTAACTCTGTTGCTGAGGGGAGAGGTGTTACCTGTGTGTGTGTGTGTGTGTGTGTGTGTGTGCGTGTGTGTGTGTGTGTGTCCTACAGCTGGTCTTGACAGTGGGCCTGCTGGCTGTAGTGGTGTACCTCTACACTGTGGTCGCCTTCAACTTCTTCCGCAAGTTCTATAACAAGAGTGAAGACGAGGCAGAGCCAGATATGAAGTGTGACGACATGATGACAGTGAGTTGGACATGATGACATCATGACATGACATGATGACAGTGAAGTGGACATGATGACATCATGTCATGACATGATGACAGTGAGTTGGACATGATGACATCATGTCATGACATGATGACAGTGAGGTGGACATGATGACAGTGAGTTGGACATGATGACACAGTGACAGTGATGGCTGTATGTACTGTAAATGTAGGGTTCTGTTGTGACAGGACTGTGTTGTCAGCTATGAGAAGTTATTACAGCAACAACATTGTATATTTCAACCCATATTTGTGGGAATGTAACATATATCCCTGTGACCTAGTTCAGATGACATTTTTCTCCGTCTCTCTCTCTCTCTCCCCCACCCCTCTCAGTGCTACCTCTTCCACATGTACGTGGGCGTGCGAGCCGGGGGGGGCATCGGGGACGAGATCGAGGACCCGGCGGGCGACCCGTACGAGCTGTACCGTATCCTCTTTGACATCACCTTCTTCTTCTTCGTCATCGTCATCCTGCTGGCCATCATCCAGGGTAGGGTCAGAGAGTGTGTGTGTGTGTCTGTCTGTCTGTCTGTGTGGGCGTGTGTGTGTGTTTGTGTGTGTGTTTTTTATGTACGTGTTTGTATGTGTGTGTCAGGTTGATACCAGCCGTGTCAAAGTCACATCGTCTCCCATCCCTCCAATGGCTGGACGTCCCTGAGGAGAGATTAGTCAGGAGGACGAGGGGGTGTGTCAGCTTCACACAGTCACCCTGACTCTCCTCAGATCCACAGCCACCCTCAGCCTAGTTGAACCTTACAGCCCTTCCCAGAAACACCCTCCCCCCCCCAGAGCAGGAGAAGCTTCACACCTCAGAGAGACAGGGTGTGACGAGGACTCTGCTCTGTGTCCTCAGGTCTGATCATCGACGCCTTCGGAGAGCTGAGAGACCAACAGGAGCAAGTGAAGGAAGACATGGAGGTCAGGGGAAACTTTGTGAAAGGGGAAAGTTGATTTGGGTTTGTGTCAGACTAATGTCAGACTAAAAACAGGAAATGAGCTGAATGCTGAATGTTTGTCACGTTTGATCCTCAGACCAAATGTTTCATCTGTGGCATCGGCAACGACTACTTTGACACGACGCCTCACGGCTTTGAGACACATACCTTACAAGAGCACAACTTAGCCAACTACCTGTGAGTAGCACCTGGACACACCTCTCACTGTGACCATCCCTGCACCTCATGTCATTGATCCTCTACTGATGTTTCTACTTGGTTTCCATGTAGCCTGATTAATCGTACCTCTACCCTCAATGGTCCATACTACCAGTTCCCCTCCCCTCTCTCCTCCCCTCTCTGTGTGTATGAGTACAGTGCTTCTACTCAGCTAGAGTTATTCATGCTTGAAATAGCTACAGTTCCAGCAGTCAAGTGTGAAGTCAATTAAAGTTATAAAACATGAATTTAATGACATTTCCAACTGAAAGGCTGCTTTCAGCATGACCCCGTCTGTCTTCTCTCTCTGAACTGACTAGGTTTTTCCTGATGTATCTCATCAACAAAGATGAAACTGAGCACACTGGTCAGGTAAATAATCTGTGTATCTCCCTGGAGATACACCTGTACAGGCCATATACACACCTTATGTCTGACAGCAGCAGTGTCTCTCTGCACATCTGATCAGTTCCCAGCTGATCATGAAGGATGCCCTGGCTGTAACCCTTTGTCTGCATCCTGCAGGAATCGTACGTGTGGAAGATGTACCAGGAGAGGTGCTGGGACTTCTTCCCTGCTGGAGACTGCTTCCGCAAGCAGTATGAAGACCAGCTGAACTAGAGCTGCTCCACCTGGAGGATCCCTCCTGGAGGAACAGCAGATCTCAGACCTGCTGGATCTTCTCACGAGCAGCTGACAAGCATCTCCCATCGCCTGCCCGACGTCCTGAACAGGCTGGAGGAGAGGGCGAAGGCTCTCATATTCTCTGAGAAAGAGGGAACCGTTTCACATCACTGTACCCTCAGTACAGGACGACCTGAGAACGGGACTATTCTACCTGGCCCAGACATGAGTTTGTTTTCTGTTCTGGAGTTTTGTTGTTTTTGACAACTTGATGCCTTTTTCTCCACGTAACCCCAAACCATTGCACAATTTTTTTGTCTTTTTGAGAAACATTGGGTTGTGTGGGGTTATGGGACAGTGAGTGGGTCGTAATATGCACAAGATTACTACTTCAATATTTTAAGAATGTTGAAAAAACGAGACTTATGCCAAAACAGAGGGTGAGTTGATTTTACAGAGAGTAATGTGATTTAAAATAAGTTTTCAAAACATGACCATGCTAGCAGAGATGAGGTGTTCAACTGAATGACTTGAGCAGGTGAAAGAGGTTGATTATATGATGAAATGCCTAAATCAAGTATTGACTAAGTGCCTTATCAACGTTAAAAACCAAGCTATGCAAATACCATTTGGTTTTTTTCTTCATGGTATTTAAGTGCAGTAGTTATCCTGAACCAGGCACTGGTTCTAAATACAGCAGTTTGTGTTTTTTGTTTCTCATTTGAAAACAATTATGAATTTAAATATAAAAAAAGTTTATTCATTCATTTTTTATTTATTTTGCTAAAATGCAGCATTCTAACTGCAAATGTTCACGGTATAAAACATTCTAGGTGACACGTCAAAATATATCACATGTCCAAATTTATGGAACACCTCGAAACAGATAATAAATAGCTATGTATGTATGGCCCTTGGTATGTAGTAGCTTTGCTGAACCGTGCTTTTATTTTGAAGGAAAAATAAAGTAGTGCAATAAATTAATCCTATTGCTGTGTTTCCTGGTCCCTTGTCACCACGGTGACCCAGGGTCCACCTCTGCTCACACAACATTCAGACACCAATGAGTCACTTTCCAAAACTGCTCCTCCCCGTCACGTTATGGCTGTCTGGGTGCTCCTTGTGGATTCTGATCCAATAATGACTACTTTTGGCCGCGGTGCGCCTCTTCATCCCCAGGGGAGGGAGAGAGCACTGCTCGGCTGGACGGCTGATCCGCTCTGTGTCAGACTGGCCAGTGTCTGAGTGTCAGCTCTCAGCAGGGCTGGGAGGACAGGACATCAGCTGGACGGCTGATGGGAGTTTGAGCCATATTACCCACGGTGCCACCTGTCACATCCCATCACGTCACCTGTCATCTGCCGCCATGCCGGGGAGCGGCCACACCCTCCATCCAGCCAGGTCCCTGTAACCAGGCCTGGCGTGCCCACATCAGGTTAGCTAGCCTTTCAGCGGAATTATTGATTTGATTTGAACGGAACATTTGATTATCTTGTGATTGTTTTCACAGTCTTTAAAAACCATCTGTCAGTGTATAGCCATCATTCTGTACTTATGTACATGAATGTACTTAATTAAAGTCAGGGGAGTTAGGTGGCTGGGAGGTGAGGGAATCGGGTTAGTAATCTGAAGGTCGCCAGTTTGATTCCCGGCCGAGCCAAAATTAAGTTGTATCCTTAGGCAAGGCACTTCACCCTACTTTCCTCGGGGGAATGTCCCTGTACTTACTGTAAGTCGTTCTGGATAAGAGCGTCTGCTAAATGACTGAATGTAAATGTAAAGTTTACCTCAGAAAAAATACACAGTTACAGAAACTTTCCAGTCCTTCAGAGATAACAAAGAAAATATATTCATAATTCCATGAGCTATACTTTTCATTAATTTGATGTAATGAGAGCAGTAATCTTCAGATGGAAATTAATTACAGTCATTATATGTTGCCTCTGTATTTTTCTCTGTGTGAGATAATAATGTCTGAAGTGCCAGCAGTTCAAATGTTGTGTTTTGTGAGTTGATGGATGTCAGAGTGGCACAGCAGGGGGCACATTTTCTGTCCTCTCTAATTTCAGGTAATCATTAGATTTGTAAAGACACAAGCTGAAATTCCCCGGTTTAGCTCAATCCTCCCCAGACTCATGTTTAATGAACTGATTTACAGTGGAATGATAGTTCTGCGCCCTGCGCTGGTATAGCTTATAGCTTGTTAGAACAGAAGCCTAATCTGCAGCCTCTCACATGGCTGTGCTCCCAGATGAATCATCCAGCCTCCACCCTCGCCTCCAGCCTCCACCCTCGCCTCCAGCCTCCTGACTGTACCCACACAGTACATGATGATCCACTGCAGCCCTGACTGTACCCACACAGTACATGATGATCCACTGCAGCCCTGACTGTACCCACACAGTACATGATGATCCACTGCAGCCCTGACTGTACCCACACAGTACATGATGATCCACTGCAGCCCTGACTGTACCCACACAGTACATGATGATCCACTGCAGCCCTGACTGTACCCACACAGTACATGATGATCCACTGCAGCCCTGACTGTACCCACACAGTACATGATGATCCACTGCAGCCCTGACTGTACCCACACAGTACATGATGATCCACTGCAGCCCTGACTCGGACCGTCCCAGAGCACCAGCTTCCTCTCGGGTCCAGCAGCAGAGAGGGTGGAGCTCAGCAGGACTGATGACCTGCAGCTCAACGCTCCGCCAGCGGGTGCTGAGTTGGCACGTCTGCCCCCGATTTGTGACTTCACGCATCCTCGACCGCCTCTAAAAGCCTCCACATGAATCTGCCTTTTTATTCTCTCAGAGGGCAGCAGGGGTGGTTGAGATGGCGGTCAGGAGTTACCAGTCAGCTTCCTGTCACGTCCCAGTGCTGCCCAGATGACGGCTGCACTTCACCTGTTCAGTTTTCAGCAGAGATGGAAGTAGTTCTACTACAGAAGTCAGGCCCTCTAGAACCAAATCTAATTTAGGTTCTAAGGGTTCTGTGGTTAAACATTGACAATGTGTCTTATGACAGGAAGCTGCAACTGCCTTGCCTTCAGTACAAAACAAAAAAATATGACTTGAATTTTAAATCTTAATTTCAGCTATTAGTTCACTGGTTGTGAAACTCTTCCCAGGAGCTGGTGTGTGTGAAGTGTGTCAGAAACATCACAATGTGTCTGTGCCATTGTGTGTCAGACACGTCACACCAGTGACAGGTGGATCTAGAGGCAGATGGTACGGCATTCTACATGTTCCAGGATGGATCGACTGTATGGTTGGATGGATCGACTGGATGGTTGGATGGATCGACTGGATGGTTGGATGGATCGACTGGATGGTTGGATGGATCGACTGGATGGTTGGATGGTTGGATGGTTGGATGGATCGACTGTATGGTTGGATGGATGGTTGGATGGTTGCCTTTAAAGCCTTGTTGGGGGGCACACACAAAGGAAGTTTACATTTTAAGCTTTTATCTGAAGCGACGTGCAGAAGGTTTACTATAGATCATATTGTCTATGAACGTTTGTGAATACAGATCCAGCACACAGAACGTTAGGTGAGAGGCTTAACACAAATCGGTTTAATCTAATCAGGTTTAATCTAGTCAGTGTTCTATGTGCAGATGGAAACAATAACATTATGTCTGTACAGGACATCTGCTGAGGTCTATTCTAGGAAAGATGTGAAGATGTGAAACCTCTGCTCAAAACTAGTAAAGTATTGTATTTATACAGTGCCTGTTTGTGTGTGTGCGTGTGTGGGTGTGTGTGTGTGTGGGTGTGTGTGTGCGTGTGCGTGGGTGTGGGTGTGTGTGTGTGCGTGGGTGTGTGTGGGTGTGGGTGTGTGTGTGTGGGTGTGGGTGTGTGCGTGTGGGTGTGTGGGTGTGTGTGTGGGTGTGTGTGTGGGTGTGTGCGTGTGGGTGTGTGTGTGGGTGTGTGTGTGGGTGTGTGTGTGGGTGTGTGCGTGTGGGTGTGTGCGTGGGTGTGTGTGGGTGTGCGTGGGTGTGGGTGGGCAGTGGGCACAAGCTCCGTGCTGACAGGATGCTCTGTTCTCTGCAGAGCTGGCATCACCGTGGTGACAGATGTGTCGCTCCCTTCAGCATCCCGTCTCCATTATGTAGAAAGAGACAGAGGGAGAGAAGCAGGCAATGAAAGAAGGGTAGAATGAGGAAAAGGTAGAAACAGAGGGAAAGAGAGAGTCAGACAGACAGATGCCTCAGATCCCCTATCTCAGGATTAGAGATATGGGATATATCTGGACTGAGCTCATCCTGTCCGCTTCTTTATCCCATCTCCCTGCATTATGTGCAGCTTCTCATATGGTCAGTGCATTCTGAGACCTGATCTAACAGGATTGTGGTCCCGCGGTGGGTTCGATTCCAGCATCTTACAAATTGGACTCGTTACGTAAGAGCTCTTGGATCCTGTAAATCCTCACATCCGCTGGGTTCACTGCCCCTGCCACTCAGAGCAGGCCTGGGACCATGTAACCCTTGTGATGTTTGACCAACAAGTCTTTTCAAGCCGTCCGTAAGCAACACATTAAACAACCAGTGACGAATCCACAACTTATCTGTCCTCTCTCTCTGACACACAGAGAATGTGGATACTAAAGCTGACAATCTCTCTCTCTGAACAGATGTGTGACTAAGCTGTGGATTCAGCATGGTCCGGGTCAGAGGTGAGCTTCTCTCTTCTGTCCCAGGATGTGAAGCTCTCCTGCTGAGAGCTCTGTTATCACGAGTCAAGAATCAGCTTGTCTCAGCGTTATTAGAACAAAGCATCAGGGTGGAGTTATCATGTTGTCTCCGGGCTGCGATCAGACACACTACCAGCAGTAGGGTTAGACCGGGTTAGGGTTAGACTGGGTTATGGTTAGGGTTAGACTGGGTTAGTGTTAGGGATAGACTGGGTTAGTGTTAGGGATAGACTGGGTTAGTGTTAGGGATAGACTGGGTTAGGGTTCCTGCTGGTGACAGACCTGGTTTCCAGGCTCCATATGCAGGAACAGGACTGTCCGGGGAGGCATCAAGGGTGCCAAGGTTACAGACACGTGCTATGGAGATGAAACAGTTGGGATTTTGAATCATTGTGATTCATTCACTCACAAAGCAGGGAGACAAAACGGAAACACTAAAAACATTTTATCCCAACTTTACCACTGGAATACAACCCTAGCATCAGCGCTTGCTCAATCACCTGCAGCCAGACGGAACAGTGACAGATGGCCCGGTCTCTGGCAGCTCTGAGCCCAGGGATCGCTTACGTGTCCAAGGTCAGGCTGGCTCTCTGGCTGCACTGCAGGGGGGAGGAGCAGGTGGGGGGAGGAGCAGGCGGGGGGAGGAGCAGGGGGGGAGAGGAGCAGGTGGGGGGAGGAGCAGGCGGGGGGAGGAGCAGGCGGGGAGAGGAGCAGGTGGGGAGAGGAGCAGGTGGGGAGAGGAGAAGGCGGGGAGAGGAGCAGGGGGGAGAGGAGCAGGTGGGGAGAGGAGCAGGTGGGGGGAGGAGCAGGGGGGGAGAGGAGCAGGTGGGGGGAGGAGCAGGTGGGGGGAGGAGCAGGTGGGGGGAGGAGCAGGGGGGGGGAGGAGCAGGTGGGGAGAGGAGCAGGGGGGGAGAGGAGCAGGGGGGGAGAGGAGCAGGGGGGGGGAGGAGCAGGTGGGGGGAGGAGCAGGTGGGGAGAGGAGCAGGTGGGGAGAGGAGCAGGCGGGGGGAGGAGCAGGGGGGGAGAGGAGCAGGGGGGGGGAGGAGCAGGTGGGGAGAGGAGCAGGGGGGAGAGGAGCAGGGGGGAGAGGAGCAGGGGGGGGGAGGAGCAGGTGGGGAGAGGAGCAGGTGGGGAGAGGAGCAGGCGGGGGGAGGAGCAGGGGGGGAGAGGAGCAGGTGGGGGGAGGAGCAGGGCAGAGCGTGGTGAGGTGTGCTGGTGAGGTGGGCTGTGCTGATCTAGACAGGGCCAGACAGGGGGGTATGCTGCTGAACTGTGCTGAGCTGGCCAGAGCAGGGCCAGGCAGGGCAAGGTGTGCTGATGGGCTGTGCTGAGCAGGGCAGGGCGAGCCGTACTCCAGCGGTGTTTTATTGCGCTGATGCGGCAGGAAATGACCCAAGCACAACCCCAGGTTTGTCAGGAAGCCAAAATACTGTTGAGAGATCTGGACTTTGTGTGAGTGTGTGTGGGTTGTAGGGTTATTGCAGAGAGTGTAGCAGCAGTCTTGTTGAGGCTGAATAATCCCTTGACCTTTCCTGTTGGCTGTGTTAGAGAGGAAGAATCTGTGGATGTGGAATGAGCCAGGGGCCCTCTCTGGGTTAGGATCAGAGGCGACATGAGAACACGACAGTAAACATGTGAGTATGACACAGTGTATGACATAGAGACACAGTATGGCAGGTTCACAGATATTACCTCCACATCTCTGTCACTCACTCTCACGGAACAGTTGCAGAGACGCAATCATTCCTGTCTCACTGAACTCTTGTAGAGTTTACTCTACTTTGTGTCCCGACATGTCATCCAATCTCTCCACTCAACGTCCCATGGACGAGGGAGAGGTGGCCGGTGTCCCCCACAGACCGAGCTCAGAGAGTAGGGACCAGGAGAGGAGCCCATTCACAGCTCTAACAGGGGACGGCAGTGTGGGAGCAGGACCATATACCATTTTATACGCTAACAGCAGCAAATTCACCCAGTTTCCATTATCCCACCTCCTCCTTGTCCTCCTCCTGTACTCAGTGACAGAGAACCAGCAGCCTCTTCACAAACCGTGGTCAAGAGATAATACAGTACTTCACTCTGCTGCCTGGATTGTTTTTGGGAGTCAAACATTTGCAATTTGATTTTACAATGTTTAATTGCTTCGCCAAAATATCCACAGTCCCCCTCATAATCTGGTTAGCACTAGGATGATCCGAATAGATTGTTTTAATCAGGTTGAGAGGAGGAGAGGTAGAAGGGGGGTGAGCTGTGAGCTTGTATTTCACCAGTTAGTCCTGATTACGAGAGCCACATTCTCTCTGCCTCGTTTCCTGAAGCCAGTAGAACAGTAGGCGGTCTCTTAATGTTTGTGTCATTAATCATTATGTAGATCCAGCTGCTGGATCAATACAATACTGAACTGAAGGCTTGTGGAGAAGGAGAGGAGAGACTCCTAGCTCTACCCTGTCCCCTCCCAGGCCCTCCCCCAAACTCCCCCAGCCTGATCTGGCCACATCAAAGCCAAGCTGCGTGTGGGTAAATAGCAGAATAATTCTGCTCAGAATGTTCTGTAGGAGAGTCTATTGACTTGGCATTTTCCTAACAGGCTTTTGTCCAGACACCCAGACAGGGAACCCCCATGGTAAACAGCTGTCAGGGTGATGGAGGCTGTTAGTGTGGGAACACCAGGGAGGCACTGGACACCTGTGGAAGTTATCCAAGCTGACTTCTTCTGTCTCCAATCACAAGACACCCAAGCACTGTTCAGCCTCCACCAATTAGCACACTGCTCCCCAGGAAGTAGACTCATTCATTAATCATGCCACATTATTTAGAACGGTGATTAAAGATGCATGAACTCACTACTCCGAAACCAGGAGGAGTGTGACACCCATTCAGCACTCAGGAATCAAGACATGATAGGTTGAATTTCCTTCTACTTGCTAATTGGACTCTATTCTCCTCTAATTGGATGCTTTACATTGGGATTGACTGGATGAACGTTAACTCTTCCGGGTATACAGACACGGTGATGTCAGAGGAACACCAGCCCTGTCGTCAAGACCAGGAGCTGTTGCATCTGTGTTTACCTTGCATTAATGATCCCCTGCCCTCTCTCTCCATCTCTCTTTCTCATCTCTCTCTTTCCATCTCTCTTTCTCCAGCTCTCTCTTTCTCATCTCTCTCTCTCCATCTCTCTTTCTTATCTCTCTCTTTCCATCTCTCTTTCTCCAGCTCTCTCTTTCTCATCTCTCTCTCTCCATCTCTCTTTCTTATCTCTCTCTATCCATCTCTCTTTCTCCAGCTCTCTCTTTCTCATCTCTCTCTCTCCATCTCTCTTTCTTATCTCTCTATCCATCTCTCTTTCTCCAGCTCTCTCTTTCTCATCTCTCTCTCTCCAGCTCTCTCTCTCTAATCTCTCTCTTTCCATTTCTCTCTCCAGCTCTTTCTGTCTCAACTCTCTCTCTCCAGCTCTCTAAAACCAAATACATTTTGCCAGCAGGCTTAAAGATGCAGAGTAGAGCTGATGGAAACACTCCACATCCACCATGGTGACTCTGTTCCCAACACAGCCTGGTTGTGTGTGTGTGTGTGTGTGTGCTGTAGAGGTAATTTACTGGTGTTAGGTTGGGCTGGGGCTGGAGGTCTCTGGTGGGCTGAGCATGCTTGAGAAACCACATGATGAGCACTGTGTACCCCAAATACCCCCCCCCGACCCTCCATCACCCCCCCTCAGAGACTCAGCCGGGTTGCCGTGGTAACAGGCCTGCGGGCGTGACGCCATGCAGTGACAGGTCTCACCCTACTGGACAGCATGCAGTGACAGGAATGACAGGTCTCACCCTATTGGACAGCATGCAGTGACAGGCCTCACCCTATAGGACAGCCCACAGCTCCAGCTGCAGCCTCCCTATTGGGTGACTGAGGTTCCACTAGTGGCACCATGCATGCCCAGACAGCATCATGATATTTTGGGCGACACTTTAGTTAATAGGACATTTTGGTGTGAAAATACTGAGCTACTGTAATGGTGATGCAGAGGAAGGGAGATGAGATCTGTCATTATCCTTCAGATGAGACCTACAGCACGTCTCAGGAGGTGAGACCTACCGCACATCTCAGGAAATGAAAGGGCTGTGTCCATGCCCAGGATGGCAGTGCCAAGGACGGGATCTCAGGCCACAGCCCGGGCAGGCGGTCATCCTCCTCACAGCTTCACGTCTGAACGACGTGAGAAGAGGCTGTCGGCACTTCCAGAGTGTCACAGCGCCCCAGACGTCACGTGATCAGCCAGCCTGTCGCTCTCAGCGCCGGCAGGGCAGACGACGGGCACACTGACGATCGGCAGGGCTTGTGTGTCTCCTGGTGCCCTCAGAGGGGCCAGGAACTCATGGCTGGTTGTTAAAGGGTTTGAGGAAGGCTGAGTGTGTTGTGTAGTTGTGTTGTGTAGTTGTGTTCTGTAGTTGTGTTGTGTAGTTGTGTTGTCATAGATGAAGAGCAGGTTTGGATCAGTTTGATGATTGTGTTCACAACAGGTTTGTCCTACTATCATGACAGAATAACTATCGGTAAGGGTATTTTTATTCTCATCATGTAACTAATAATGCACATTTGTAAACTACACTCTAATTGTATTAATACATCATGTAATTAAATGCACATTTGTGATCTGCATTGAATTGTGACACATTTCAAATGACTGATATGGGTTTGTTACTATTTCAAGATTGAATGATGACATTTGAAAATACCAACGACCAGCTCGATCCCTTTTCATTCAGTGTTTCCATGCTCGGCAGCATGTGGCCTTTACAACATGTTCAGGATGTTCAGGAGAGGAATCAGACAATACTAACAGCTCTCTATTCAAACTCTGCAAATCCAAACACAGGTGTCTTTCATGTCTATAGCATTTCCCCACTAGGAATAACTATCCATTTCTGAAATGTCAGTTTCTTATTGTAGCAGTTAGTTAGTCCTGAGTCAGGGACAATTACTCTGACTGTGTGACTGTGACAGGAGATTAGGATTACCAGAACATACCCCATAGAACCAATTAATTTAATCATATTCTTTATTTTTCTATCTTCTCTCTCTCTTCTCTATCTACTGTCTCTCACTTCCTTTAGTGTCACATAGAGAGAGAGAGAGAGAGAGAGAGAGAGAGAGAGAGAGAGAGAGAGAGAGAGAGAGAGAGAGAGAGAGAATGAGAAGTGGGAGAGAGGGAAAGAGAGAGAGAAGACAAAGAAGATGAGTAGAATTCTACCTAAATTCTCTGCTGGTTAAATAAATAATAGCAGAGTCAGGCCCATCGTCTGAGCCCTGAGGGAGGAACCAATCAAATCTTTGATATTTACATATGGAAGAACAGCGACGAGAGCAGGTCATGAGTTTGTATTTGAACTTGATAGAAAAAGGAGACATAGTATTGTAATGATGATGATCCTTCCAGTCCTGCTTTGTTTGTGTGAGTCATGGACTTCAGTAGAATTCAGTTAGCATCAGGGGATGATGAGAGGGACCCCTGTTTCAAGCAAACACAGCTTCTGTCTGCACTGCAGATCCGGAACACTAACTTCTGAAATATGCAGCCTGTTGCTGAATAATTAGTCGTAGATCAATACGTCAATATAAACAACACATTCAAGTCAACCACCCAAACGTTCTCTTTCATCCTACTGTAGCAACAACAGCAGAACATATTCGATTAAACCACAGAGCTGGAAACTTCTCCCTACTCCATGTAATACAATCCCTGTTGATTCAATGAAGGCACCAGCTGAGGTGAGCATCAGATAGTCTTATAAACTTGCTGCTGTGTCTGTGATTGAGGATTAATTCCCCGGGAGCTATTAGAGCTGGTAGCTGGCCTGGGCCAGGTCTTGGTGAGGGGCTAAGCTGTTGTGATCAGCGTGGAGCAGCCCAGCAAGGAGATGCCTCGGACTCCCGGAGCCTGGGTTACAAGTTGGGTGTGGCTGTTCGAGCTCCCAGACCCTGACATCACCTCCCAACCAAGACTCAAGGCTGCAGGCAGAGAGAGACCCAACCAGTCCTGACATCACCTCCCAACCAAGACTCAAGGCTGCAGGCAGAGAGAGACCCAACCAGTCCTGTTCTCTGGAGCTACACTGCTGAGCCCATCCTGGGCAGCAGGTGTCCATGTTCATAGTGCCACTCAGAGCTGGAGATCTGGCATCATTCCGCCTCCCGCGCATCGTGAGTGTGAGTAATGCTTCACATCTCCAGCCTGAAAGAGAAGAAAGGAAAGTGCTTCAGAGAGGAGAACAGGGAGGAGTGAGAGCTGTGTCTCTGAGGGTGACGATATCTGTCTGACTGGAAACAGTAGAGGGACGCCCTGAGGTCACCCATGACATCATCAACTAGGACATATCGAATCACGGACTGACAACTGAGGCTGTGAGTACAGATCTCTCTTCTCAGAGAGAAAGATATGCCTCAACTCATATTTATTTGTATTTTTTCCAATTGTATGCCTCCCCCTCCCCTGTCCTGTCCTGTGGTCAGTGAGTCAGGCAAATCCACAGGGAGGGGGAGGGAGGAGAGAGAGAGAGGGAGGAGAGAGAGAGAGGGAGAGAGAGGGAGGAGAGAGAGACAGGGAGGACGAGGGAGGAGAGAGAGACAGGGAGGGAGAGGGAGGAGAGAGAGACAGGGAGGACGAGGGAGGAGAGAGAGACGGGGAGGACGAGGGAGGACGAGGGAGGAGAGAGAGACGGGGAGAGAGAGGGAGGAGAGAGAGACAAGGAGGAAGAGGGAGGAGAGAGAGACAGGTAAGGAGAGCGAGGGGAGAGAGAGTGCCAGGGAGAGAGACAGCTTTTTTTGTTTGTTTAGAAAGGTTGAAAAAATGACTTGACCTCCCCAAAAAATGGTAATGAATGAACATGATTTCAATAATAATAATTTATATAATAATATAAATGATGATTTTTTTATTATACAAATACACACACTGTAAAGTGGGTCACAACATTTCAATAATAATAATTTATATAATAATATAAATGATGAATTATCCATTATACACATACACACATAAAAAAAAAGTGGTCTGCATTATTTGGTAAAAAACTTGGCATGGTCCATTGAACACCATTCAACATTTCAGGATAAATTGTTTAGTCTTTTATGTTTGAAGTATGTCTAAATTGCTCTCAAACCCTAATGGATGTGAAGGAATCAACATTTTCCATTAGTTTAATGTTATGATTCTAACAGTATGATATGGCACATTTATAAGCAACATTTTCAATTAACAGTACAAGAGCAAAATATCTTAATTAGGATATAGTGTTTGTGTGCGCTGCACTGAGACTGTGTGGCTTCTGTTGAAGGCATGATGTCGCTCCAGCAGCAGGCATGAGAAGCGGAGCAGGTTTGGCCGGTCGCTTCGCAGCCAGGAGATCATGTTCTCTAGCCTGAGTGGCCCAGACAAAGCCCTTCATCACAACCTCCTCAGGTGAGATCCTACTGAAATCTTGCACCACACAGCCATGTCTGGTGACCTGTGTCTGAACATATCACACACGGTCCATGGGCAGATCTGTGGTGGGTGTTTTTCATCCACAGCTAACACAGCGGCTTAGTTTGGAGGTTGTTTACAGCTAACACAGTTGTGGGTTGGTTTCATGTGATATTGCGTAGGGAAGCATGTGGAGCACAGACAGCTGGAGAGAGACTGCTGGGTGCTGACACAGGAGAGACTGCTGGGTGCTGACACAGGAGAGACTGCTGGGTGCTGACACAGGAGAGACTGCTGGGTGCTGACACAGGAGAGACTGCTGGGTGCTGACACAGGAGAGACTGCTGGGTGCTGACACAGGAGAGACTGCTGGGTGCTGACACAGGAGAGATGTAACATGTTTGATAGATTGAAGATCTGGTCAAGCAGAAGATATGTGAAAAAGTCATTGTGATTGAGCATTTGGAAAATCCCCTATACATCAAATCCCCTATACATCAAATCCCCTATACATCAAATCCCCTATACATCAAATACACCAGGGTGGTGTTTCTGAAATGAGAAATACTCCAGCATGCCGCGCTTTACATCAGCTCACTTTGAGTTTTTCTGTTGGAATACAAAGCATGCGGCTGGCATCAACACATGCTACAACTATTGTGCTGATAACAGAGGAGTGAGCCTCTAGTAGCAGTGACTCAAGTATTGAACACAATTCTAAAGCTACTATACAAAAGAGAAGATTCACTTTTCATCATCGGCATCAACAGACATTGTGGCTCGTTGCTTATGGCTGCAGAGACATGGTTTTCAGTAGAGGTTACCTCAGGACTGTCTCATTATGTCCAGCATAGCATGTGAATTATTCTGCTGTCTTCCAGAGAGACATCAGAGTCATCAAGGATTTAGAGACCATGACATGCAACACTGCAACAACAGTTGGGTACAATGGGACAAAATGCGATATTATGTAAAAAATGTACAAATTGTCATGAACATGACAATTACTCAAATTTCACATTGTAAATGAGACGTTTATGAGAGTCTACAAATCAAATTATAATTCAGACACTTGTGGAAAAAGAAAAGAAAAAGCTTTTTTTTTTCTTCTCATCTTGGATCTCTAAATGAATATTCTGGTTCACCTTCCTCTGCTCTGATCAAGAAACTCTTTCAGTTTTTCTTTGTTTCTCTCTTTGATTGTCTGCTTCAGAATCAGACAGTTTAAGTCAAGCTTGCATGTGGTACTTATCTCTGTCTGAACACAAACACACTCAGACTAGGGTTGGTCCAGACAAGGTCATTGGCTTTGACACAGGACCTACAAAGCAAGGCTGGTGCTGAGTGTCTTAAAAGAAGAGCCAACGTCTCAACAACAACCAAACCAGCCACAGCCACCACCTAACCTCTTTTGTTAAGTAATCATCAAATGTTCATTTGGAAGGGGTGTAGTTTCCTGGCACGGTACCCCGCGGTACCCCGGTGCTTGGGTAGTTTGAATGTAGCCAGTTAGTCATCCACTTACTATTCTAGTGGTTCAATGACTCACTGGTGTTTTGTTTGAGTTCAAATTCTAATTGTGGTAAGCAATAAGATATTCATGAATCCAGAAATAGCTTCCTTTTAACAGCTTTGCTTCAGTGGTCAGAGAGGGCACCTCGTCTGTCACCTCTTTCATTTAAACAAGAAAACAAGACAAAGGCAGTCACAGGAAGTGTTTCTCAGGACCAACCAGCGGGCCGGCAAACACCGAGGTTGAAAGCTGGTTAGTCGACAGGGGATTTGTAAATCCACTGTAACAGGGCGAGGCTATTGATTAATCAATACGTCAAAAGGAGTTGTAGCTTGGAGGCTGAGGCAGGTTGGGGAGGAGGCTGAGGCAGGGTGGGGAGGAGGATGAGGCAGGGTGGGGAGGAGGATGAGGCAGGGTGGGGAGGAGGATGAGGCAGGGTGGGGAGGAGGCTGAAGTAGAAGAACACTAGCCTGGATCACGGCACATCAAAGTGTTGATTAGTGGAAACCTCTCTCTGTCTGGTATCCAGGATTATTAGCCTGTTGGAGAAACCAGGTAGTGATGCATCCACTTTGGCTAAAGTAAACCCCTTGATCATGTAAGTGAGGTCTGTTGCTCCCTTCTTATTGATGCAGTGGCATCTTGTTAGTCTGGTGGGCCCACAGAGGAGGACAGGCTGGTCTGTTTAACATGCCATGTTTCAATATTTCAGTTACTGCCCTGAGCAGACACAATAACTCCCATCAGCTCACACAGCAGAGGGCAGTGTCAGTGACAGACACAGAGTGGAGCCCTGAACTGAAGGGCAGCGTTGCCAGAGAGGAGAAGCAGCACGAGACGTCCCCAGAGAGAACAGAGCAGGAGATGGTGCACAACTGGGTCAGAGGAGAAGTGAGTCCCTGTGGAGCGTGGGCAGATGAGATCAGTCTGGAGCAGCATGGACATACCTTTCCCTCTGCCTCTGCCTGTCTCCTCCCTCCCTCCCTCCCTCCCTCCCTCCCTCCCTCCCTCCCTCCCTCCCTCCCTCCCTCCCTCCCTCCCTCCCTCCCTCCCTCCCTCCCTCCCTCCCTCCCTCCCTCCCTCCCTCCCTCCCTCCCTCCCTCCCTCCCTCCCTCTCTTTCTCTCTTTCTCCCTCCCTCTGCTTTTCTCTATTTTTGTCTTCATCAATTCAGTTAAATAATGCTTTAATGGCCTAATTGAGCATTGCTGCCAAAGCCATGTCAAATTCAGAAAAATCAAATATCAAAAACAGAATACATGAATTATGATACACTTACATTTGTAAAAATGAATCAGTTTACCTTTCTGTCACTCTTTCTCTTCGTATTTCTGTCCCTCCTTCTTGCCTCGGGCACTGGCAGATCAGATCAGAGGGGAGGGTAGGGGAGAGGAGAAACTGGACGTCATGAAGAAGATCTGATCTGGCTGGTTGTGATGATGTTGTAGCTCACCTGCACCATGGAAGGAACATGTATCATTTAGACATGCTGACTGTCTGGTCCTTTATTTGACCCTTTATTGAACAAGCATTGGCCATTTAAAATGTTCAAAAAAAATTTTGAGAAAGATTTGAACAATAAGTAATGTGTAATGTATTTTTATTGATGGCCATTATGGAATATTGAGCAACTTTGTGGACATCAAGTTGAATGTAATGTCAGTAACATGTGAGTGTGCAGTAGAGACCATGCTGTCCCAGTAGAGACCAAGCTGTCCCCAGTAGAGACCATGCTGTCCCAGTAGAGACCATGCTGTCCCAGTAGAGACCATGCTGTCCCAGTAGAGACCATGCTGTCTCCAGTAGAGACCATGCTGTCTCCAGTAGAGACCATGCTGTCCCCAGTAGAGACCATGCTGTCTCCAGTAGAGACCATGCTGTCCCCAGTAGAGACCATGCTGTCCCAGTAGAGACCATGCTGTCCCCTGTAGAGACCAAGCTGTCCCAGTAGAGACCATGCTGTCCCCTGTAGAGACCAAGCTGTCCCAGTAGAGACCATGCTGTCCCCAGTAGAGATCATGCTGTCCCAGTAGAGACCATGCTGTCCCCTGTAGAGACCATGCTGTCCTCAGTAGAGACCATGCTGTCCCCTGTAGAGACCATGCTGTCCCCTGTAGAGACCATGCTGTCCCAGTAGAGACCATGCTGTCCCCTGTAGAGACCATGCTGTCTCCAGTAGAGACCATGCTGTCCCCTGTAGAGACCATGCTGTCCCCAGTAGAGACCAAGCTGTCCCCAGTAGAGACCATGCTGTCCCAGTAGAGACCATGCTGTCCCCTGTAGAGACCATGCTGTCCCCTGTAGAGACCATGCTGTCCCTGTAGAGACCATGCTGTCCCAGTAGAGACCATGCTGTCCCCTGTAGAGACCATGCTGTCTCCAGTAGAGACCATGCTGTCCCCTGTAGAGACCATGCTGTCCCCAGTAGAGACCAAGCTGTCCCCAGTAGAGACCATGCTGTCCCAGTAGAGACCATGCTGTCCCCTGTAGAGACCATGCTGTCCCCTGTAGAGACCATGCTGTCCCAGTAGAGACCATGCTGTCCCCTGTAGAGACCATGCTGTCCCCAGTAGAGACCATGCTGTCCCCTGTAGAGACCAAGCTGTCCCCTGTAGAGACCATGCTGTCCCTGTAGAGACCATGCTGTCCCCAGTAGAGACCATGCTGTCCCCAGTAGAGACCATGCTGTCCCAGTAGAGACCATGCTGTCCCAGTAGAGACCAAGCTGTCCCCAGTAGAGACCATGCTGTCCCCTGTAGAGACCATGCTGTCCCCTGTAGAGACCATGCTGTCCCAGTAGAGACCATGCTGTCCCAGTAGAGACCATGCTGTCCCCTGTAGAGACCAAGCTGTCCCCAGTAGAGACCATGCTGTCCCAGTAGAGACCATGCTGTCCCCTGTAGAGACCATGCTGTCCTCAGTAGAGACCATGCTGTCCCCTGTAGAGACCATGCTGTCCCAGTAGAGACCATGCTGTCCCAGTAGAGACCATGCTGTCCCCTGTAGAGACCATGCTGTCCTCAGTAGAGACCATGCTGTCCCAGTAGAGACCATGCTGTCCCAGTAGAGACCATGCTGTCCCCTGTAGAGACCATGCTGTCCCAGTAGAGACCATGCTGTCCCCTGTAGAGACCATGCTGTCCTCAGTAGAGACCATGCTGTCTCCAGTAGAGACCATGCTGTCCCTGTAGAGACCATGCTGTCCTCAGTAGAGACCATGCTGTCTCCAGTAGAGACCATGCTGTCCCCTGTAGAGACCATGCTGTCCCCTGTAGAGACCATGCTGTCTCCAGTAGAGACCATGCTGTCCCCAGTAGAGACCAAGCTGTCCCCTGTAGAGACCATGCTGTCCCCAGTAGAGACCATGCTGTCTCCAGTAGAGACCATGCTGTCCCTGTAGAGACCATGCTGTCCTCAGTAGAGACCATGCTGTCTGTGTGGAGCGACAGCAGCCAACATGTTGACCTCAGAATGCACTTGACCTCAATGTAATATACATTAGAGTATTAAAAGCAACAGATTACACAATCGGTTGAAATTTAATAACTGGAGTTGGTTTCCTAGACCTAGTGAGTTTGTTCCAGTCACTCAAAGAACACACGTGTTGTATTTTGCTATCTGACAAGAGACAAGATCTCTTGTATTTTTGAGTGAATTTCAGTGATCTTGTGATGTTTGCTGGTGTACTGAGGGTGCTGGTGTCTGATGGGGAAGATCAGGCCTATCATCAGGATTAGAGACAGAAGGGCTTTAACCTGATAAAGCCCCTAGCTATCGCCCAGCATATCCCCCTAATACCAAACAAATAATTCCTGTCTCTGCATCAAAGCACACACTCTCACACGCAACAATGATCTCTCTCTCTGTGTCTCTCTCTGTCTCTTTCACACACACACACACACACACACACACACACACACACACACACACACACACACACACACACACACACACACACCCACACACAGTCCCAAACACACAGGTTCCAGAGAAGATCCTTGGTGCTGCATCCCAGTGCTTATCTGTTCAGGCCAGCGCTCCTGTGAAAGGAGCGCTTTCGTTTGAGCATGGTCATATAGTAGGTAGCTACAGATGGTCACTGTGATACCTGACATTGGCTTACAGCTGTTCAAATAGAGGAGCAGCCCATCCCTGGTGCTGCCCTGGGACCTATGTCAGGGCTGTCCAGAGAGCAGACTGGGCCGTGTGTCTTGGAGTGATTACGTAACGGTCTGGTTCAGCATGACCCTCCTCTGATGGCCAGCAAGGGAGGATTCCTCCAGACACTCCTCCTCTCCTCCTGTCCTCCTCTCCTGCTGTCACCTCCTGAACCTCCCTCCCTTTTCCTGGTTTTCTCTCTCCCTCCTTGTTCTTTCAGTCGGAGGACAGGGCTGCTCACTGTGCTGAAACATGATGAGCCATTCTGCCCTGTGGGACTCCCTCCTCCCTCCCTCCCCCTCCTCCATCCCCCTCCTCCCTCCCCCTCCTCCCCCTCCCCCCTCCTCCCTCCAGCAGCGGCTGCATCTGTGTCTGTCAGTAGTAGCGGCACTCGCAGCCGAGAAGCAAGCTGCATCTCTCTCTCCCTTTGCCTCGCCCTCCTTCTATCTCTCCTCCACACAGACTTTCAGAGGCGACTCTACTTGAGGGAGGAAGGCAGCATCACGCTCGAGGTCAGGAGGAAAGTTCCTCTCCTGTCTGGAAGCTTCTGGTCTTCCTCTACAGTGTCCTGAGTGTTCTGAACGGGTCTCCTGGCAACTTGTGGATACTTCTTTGTGTTGGACTGCAATGTTTGTTGAATGTTTCCGAGGAGGTTTTTCCTCAGATAGTGTCTGGGTCTGAGCGGTGACGAGGGAAACCCTGGTCCACCTCTTCTACTCTGAGATGGCTGGTCATCTGGACTCCTGAGGCTGATCTGCTGTGTGGAAATGTTGGTCCTGTCATCCGCCTTACTCTGTCCTCCAGTGTTTTGATTCTGGTTTTCAGCCCCCTACTTGACCTACCGGGCTGGAGGCAAAACAAAGGGATTAACATGAAGAGCCTCCATGATAAGGAGAGGCCAGCCCTAACACAGACGGGCTGTGGAGGAGGGCAGCGGTGAGTCCATATGTCTCTGTTGTGGTTCTGCTGCCATGTCCTGGGGAGCTGTGGGGGGCTCTGGGGGGCTGTGGGGGGCTCAGGGGGGCTGTGGGGGGCTCTGGGGGGCTGTGGGGGGCATGGGGGGCTGTGGGGGGCTCTGGGGGGCTGTGGGAGGCTGTAGGAGGCTCAGGGGGGCTCTGGGGGGCTGTGGGGGGCTGTGGGGAGGCAGGCTTCTGATGATGCACAGCAGCATGGCCTTGATGCAGACGAGTGCTAACCCTAACCCTAACTACATCACGTGTGCACAGGAGCATGTCTGTGAGTCCTGCCATGTATTTTTAATGTCGCCTTTTAAGTTCATGAAAGACAGAGAGAAAGAAAGAAAGAAAATGTGTTTGTTTTTCCTGTGAAAAAAAGGCATGGTTCCTGTATGATCACTTCACGGCACAGGTTTCAAATAACAAGACGTACACACAGTATTGTAAGAGTTTTGACTGTGAGTCACCACTAAAAGACAGCAGGGAGAAACAGAACCACCTCCCTATCTGTTTACATCTCTAACACTGTATCTGTTTACGTCGGTCTTCCCTTCCATCTCTCCCTCTCTCCCTCTCTCCCTCTCTCCCTCTCTCCATCTCTCCCTCTCTCCCTCTCTCCCTCTCTCCCTCTCTCCCTCTCTCCATCTCTCCCTCTCTCCCTCTCTCCCTCTCTCCCTCACAAGTCTCTGTTTGGTCATGTCTATTCCTCACACTCATTTACACAAAACCCTTTTTCAATTCCTACAGCTTACCTTACATTTATTACAGTATCTTTTAAAAACTCTTTAATGTACTCTCTATCATTCTGTATTTTATCTTCTCTGCGACGCATCTCTGTTTGCTCCCATGAGGAGCACAGGGGCTCCACACCACACATAATCAAACACCTTTATTCAGAATGAACCTCCAACCAAGATCAGTTTTGGGGGTATTTCTTCACCTTGATGTATGATTTAAGTATTCTTGTGTTTTTTGACGAAAGGAAGAATTTTTGGAAAATACCTGGAAAAATTAGGATTGGCTTCATCCATTTAAATAGCCACTTGTCCTGAGTCTTTGTCCCACTTTTTGTGACTGAACGAAAATGACAAAAAAAAGGATTAGCAAGTGAAGCGTGATTTTAACGAGTCCTTGCGAGACCCTTGGTCAGCGGAGCGTTAAGGAGCTCACGGCTACTGAGAATTTGGGGGAAGGTAGCCACAGAACAGGAAACATTCTCCATGCTGAGAGGGATGATGACTGTCAGAGCCTCAGTTGTGAAGAGCTGGTGTTCCCTGTAACCAGCGAAGCCTCACGTGATGATAACATAAAGCCTCAGTAGTTATTAGGAAGCAGTTAGGAATGGTGTCTAGGGAGCAGACAGGTCTGGACTATATATGACCAGACCTTTAATGCCTCACCTCTCCAGCACTCTCTACTAAAGATGCTGCCAGTTTCTCTTTTTTCCGGTCTCTCTGATGATTAGGCGGTATGTGAAACCTGATCACATATTTGTTCCATGTTTCATGCAGTACATCACTGTAATAGGGTCAGAGGAGGCAAACTGCGAGCGTGTTGAGAAATTGAGATGTCGACCTGAATTTGTTGACTGTGTCCTTAAGCCCTTTACAGGCCTTGGCAGACGGAGTGAGTGCATGCCTGTGTGTGTCAGAAAGGAAGAAAGAATGTTCGTATTTGTCTGTGTGTGTGTGTGTATAAGTGTGTTTCAGGGAGGAAGGAAGGGAGAGAGAGAAAGAAAGACCTGGGAGGAAAAGAAAGAGTGACTCGGCTCTTGCCTGATTGGGTAGTATAATGTTCAAACTGCCCCCACTGTGTCTCCGAATGCACTGAACCAATCACAGTGTTTCACACAAACAGCATCTTGTGCTGGTCTTGTTTTGGGCCTAAAGCAAACAGCAGGAATCTAGGGGTCTTAACAACATGAGAGAGAGAGACAGAGAGAGAGCAAGAGAGAGATAATTCATTTGATTGAATTGAAAGAGGGAGTCAGAGGGAGAAAGAGAGAAAACTGACAGAGAGAGAGGCCCCAACTCTTCATCATTTACCTCCTTCCCCTTGGCAATATCTTTCGCAAATTCAACATTCACTTTCACTGTTATGCTGATGACACCCAGCTCTATTTTTCTACCAAACCCTCGTCCACTCTCCCGCCCTCTTACTGAATGCATCACTGAAATAAGAATCTGGTTCACCCAAAACGTCCTCAAATTAAACAGTAATAAAACCAAGGTTCTCCACTTTATCCATAACCGACAGTTTTTCTCTCATTATTGATAACTCCTCAGATTCACCATCCCCCCAGGTTAAGAGTCTGGGTGTCATCCTTGACAGCACACTATCTTTTCAGCCCCACATCAATAACATCACCCGGTCCGCCTACTTTCATCTGCAAAATATCAACCGTCTCTGCCCCTCCCTTACCCCCCACACTGCCGCCATTCTTGTACACAATCTCATCACCTCCCGTTTAGATTATTGCAACTCCCTCCTTTTTGGTCTCCCTCACAAATCCCTCCATAAACATCCACAACCTCACCCTGTATGTGTCAGATCTCCTCCAGGGTCCCACTACCTCCCGCTCCCTCAGATCCTCTTCCTCCACACACCTGTCTGTCCCCTCTGCCTGTCTCACCACCATGGGGAGTAGAGCATTCAGCCGCTCTGTTCCCTGTCTCACCACCATGGGGAGTAGAGCATTCAGCCCCTCTGCCTGTCTCACCACCATGGGGAGTAGAGCATTCAGCCCCTCTGCCTGTCTCACCACCATGGGGAGTAGAGCATTCAGCCACTCTGCTCCCCGTCTCTGACATTCTCTGCCACCCCAACTCAGAAATATTGATTAATTCCCCCATTTCAAATCACAACTCAAAACACATCTCTTTACTGCTGCCTATTCCACGTAATGTCATTTGCACTGCTTACGTCTGTTGTTTTTAATGTTGTAGTTCTAATTTTTCTTCTGCTTTTAATATTTTTTATATACCTCTGTATGGTGTCCTTGACTGCTGAGAAAGGCGCCTTGGAAAATTTAATATATTATTATTATTATTAGAAAGAGACAGAAAGAGAGACAGAGTGAGAGCGAGAGACACCTAAAGAGAAAGAGACCAAGAGAAAGAGAGAGAGAGGCTGGATCTGACCATTAAGACACAGCAGCACTGGACAGCAGTACATAATGTCCAGGTGTCGTATCCAACTAAGAGCCCTAACCCTAAAACAGAGACATTATAGGGCCCTATCTTGCACCCAGCGCAATTGACTTCGTCAACGACGCAAGTGTCATTCCTAGTTTGCACTCGACGCAAAGCCGACATACTATCCACAACCGAAGTGTGTTACACAATGCTGTAAGATCAACTATACTGTGCATTGCTCTTGGTACCCAGAATGCCCTGCGGCAAGCTGAAAAAGCTACTAAGTTAAGGGCATTAGTTTAGTTAAATAAGCGTTGTTTGGAGTTCTATTGTTGACTTTGCTCTGTTTTGATATGTGTAATGCTATGGTCTATAGTTTAAATAATTCGAGTGTTCACCTTCATTGCAAATGTTGTCTAGTTACATCGGTATCCAAGCTGTCCGCATTTCAGTGCGTGTGGGCAGGCCCGACGGTAATGTTCTTTGCTAAACGTGTGACCTGCTCCTCCGCTTCACATAAACAAAGGGCTCATTTTGGGGGTTTGCACCTTATGGGGGTCAAAACATTGGTCTTTGCCCAGGGCCTCCATTTAGCTAAACCGCCCCTTTGTAAGCTTGGCTCATGCGCACAACTAGCGAGGCCAGGGTCAGAATTTGAATGAGCAGCATGAGCGGGCAATTTAGTGCAGTGAGAAAACTGCTCTGCCTTTCCCATACAATGTCATCTCTCAATTTTTTATGGACCTGACAAGAATGTCGGTCTCCTCGGCTGTGAACCGCTCCTGGCGTGCGCCTGGCAAATCCGCTATTTTAATAGCAATCCGCCATGGAACAAGCGCTGCTCTTAAAGGGAATGTGAGATGATGCTCTGATTGGTTTATTGCACGTTACGCCCAAACCACACCCATTAGTAATGTAGCTCCTTCAGACCAACCCATTTTAGATTTGCGCCAGACGCAAAGTCATTTATCCTGCCGGTATAATAGCAACAGCGGTGGAGTCCCGCCCACAAAGTTACTTGCGCTTTGCGTTTTGATACTTGCGTTTCAGATCGTCAAAATAGGGGGGTATATCTCACATCTGAATACAGAGACCATCACACAGTTTGTGGTGAAAATGGCATTGAGTGCTGATGAGAAAATAAATTAAATCTGAAATCTATCACATTGCACAATGGAAGATAATAACGATTCTATTGTATGTTGAGAATGGTGAAAGAAAAACAAGTTTACTAAGATTTGAGCCAAATATAAATATATACATACATTTCTATTCAAATTGCTGTTTATATCTAGCTGCACATGAACTGTGTCCAGATTCATGCGGGCACCATGTATTTGTAGAGTACTCTGTCTCTCCACCACCCCCCCGGTCAGGAGGTCATCTTCAACATGGGTCACTGGGGCAGCTAGGCTCTGCCAACAAGCCCACGGCAGGGAGGGTGGAGAGGGCAGGGAGGGAGGGAGGGTGGAGGGGCCAGGGCAGAGAGGGTGGAGAGGGCAGGGCAGAGAGGGTGGAGAGGGCAGGGCAGAGAGGGTGGAGAGGGCAGGGCAGGGTGGATGGCTGAGAGCCAAAGAGAGGCCTTTCATTCGCTTCACTCTCCCTCCTCTAACCTGACTCACACTCTCCCTGAACACAGCAGGAATTCTGTTATGTCTCTCGTAAACAGAAACTCCTCAAGGACAAACTACTGTCATAACAATATACATCAAATATCTGGTTACAAACAAATTCTGAAATATCCATGTAGCCTCAAAGTTGAAGTGAAGGTGGAGAGAGTTTGAACCAGCCCAACTTGTATATCTTCATGTAAGGGCTTTTTCCTCAGAGCCAGACAGGGTTATTAGGCTAAAGTATTTCCTCTTGTCAGACTGAATACCACTCAAATGTATAGAAAACGCAGACTAAGGTTCACGATGAGAAGTGCTGGTGCCAGCTCTACCATGTGTTGGGCAGACCAGGTTCTCCCAGTGAAAGGCTGTTATGAGGAAAGTGTTGAGCTGGTGGAGACTTCCTCTTTTGAAGCCCCATCAGACCAGCTGTGAGCAGCAGCCATCCATATAGGCACTGTGAACATCTCCAACAGTAGCCCAAACATTTAGGAAGTGTCAGAAAATGAAGGAAATGGTTGAAAGTAGCTGCTCTTGAATGTATTTCTTTGTGTGTGTGTTAGCCCTCATTCCCGTGTACGTCTGTGTGTGTGTGTGTGTGAACACCTCACCTCTGCCTGTCCATGTAGAAGAGTCATGGTTCATTCACACATCCTGGGATCTCCTCCTCAACACCCCCTACCACCAGGAGACGTCTTTCTTCTGGAGCTCCTTCTACTTACGATACAAGGGCCTATTTTAAAGCATGGGCTTTGTGGTTGAGATTGTTTAGCATTTTAATGAAAGAGAAGTGTTTTTTGTTGGAAGACTTTTGGAATAATGACACGTTGAGAAGCTGAGAATGTGGTGTGGTTTCACTCCTCAGATTAGAGGTGTATTTTTTGCTCGAGGTAGCGACACATGCTGCAAGGAGGGAGTGTGAAACAAAAAGAGAGAGATGGGGGGGAGAGAGAGAAAGAGAGAAAGATCTATATGTAGTAAGAAAACAGAAGGAGGAAGTGAGATAAGTTAAGAGATTACGTTGTTTTTTTACGACAGTACTTATAAAAAACAGATGACAGGGGTCACAGGGCCCCCTATGGAGGGATGCTGATTGTATGAGTGATATGATGTGAAATGCCACAGTAATAAGCCGAAGGGCGATCAAGGGCCTGGACAGGAGTCCTGTGGAGAGGGGAATGTTATTTGAGCATGCCTGAGGCTGGCACAGGTAAGCCTGCCAACACAGGAGCACCGACTGAATATCAATGACTGTTAGGGTTACTGTTCCATGTGATGGAAGGAAGGGATGAGAGGAAGGGATGAGAGGAAGGGATGAGAGGCGGTCACACACAAGAGCCTACATGGAAGACTAAGAACGAAAAAGAGAGAGAAAGCGAGAGAGTGTGAGAGACAGCCTGAGAGAGAGAGAGACAGCCTGAGAGAGAGAGACAGCCTGAGAGAGAGAGACAGCCTGAGAGAGAGAGACAGCCTGAGAGAGAGAGACAGCCTGAGAGAGAGAGACAGCCTGAGAGAGAGAGACAGCCTGAGAGAGAGAGACAGCCTGAGAGAGAGAGAGAGACAGCCTGAGAGTGTGAGAGACAGCCTGAGAGAGAGAGAGACAGCCTGAGAGAGAGAGACAGCCTGAGAGAGAGAGACAGCCTGAGAGAGAGAGACAGCCTGAGAGAGAGAGACGAGGGGGGGAGACAGACTCCTCCTTCTGAAGCTAAGGTGATGACAGATGAGTTCTTACAGCCGACTACACATGCAGGGTCAGCAGAGTGGAAGTGGGAGAGCATCTCATTTAGTTACATCCTTTTAATAGACAAAATATGCTGAAGTGACTCATAAGCCTCCCTCTAAAGGCCAAGCAGCAGGATGCAGCGTACTCAGGCTCTCTAGTGATGCTAACTTGCCTTGGAGGAGGAACGGCTGGAAGGAGAAGATGGCTCATGATTCATGCGCCTATAAGTGGTCCCAGTGGAACCAACAACTCATCGCCCAGATGCTCTTAGAGGCTGTAATATCTACCCATCATCCCTGAGCAGGTGTCAACAATTCTCTTTCTCTGTACACGTCAGTGGTCCCAGTGATGCCTGGCGTGGTGCAGCCGTCTGTCCGTGTTCCAGACCTGCGTGGTTCAGTGCAGGAGCCGTCTGTCCGTGTTCCAGACCTGCGTGGTCCAGTGCAGGAGCCGTCTGTCCGTGTTCCAGATCTGCGTGGTCCAGTGCAGGAGCCGTCTGTCCGTGTTCCAGACTTGGCAACTGTTAGCTCGTCCTCACCTCTTGTTTCTCCTTTTGGAACAAAATGGACATTGAAATCAATTAAATCCACTGATAAAATGCAGTGTCATTATTTAGTGGGGCCCTGAGTTTGATTTTAGGGGCACTGGGAAGACTTCTCTCTGGCAAATGATCGTTTGAAACATTGAAGTGAGTGAGCCTGAGAGTAGCAGCAGCCAGGGACTAAGGCCCCAGCAGGGCTTGATCGCCTGTCAACACGCCTAACCCTAACCCTAACGCCCCTAACCCTAACGCCCCTAACCCTAACACCCCTAACCCTAACCCTAACCCTAACGCCCCTAACCCTAACACCCCTAACCCTAACCCTAACGCCCCTAACCCTAACACCCCTAACCCTAACACCCCTAACCCTAACCCTAACACCCCTAACCCTAACGCCCCTAACCCTAACCCTAACACCCCTAACCCTAACGCCCCTAACCCTAACACCCCTAACCCTAACCCTAACCCTAACGCCCCTAACCCTAACGCCCCTAACCCTAACACCCCTAACCCTAACGCCCCTAACCCTAACCCTAACACCCCTAACCCTAACGCCCCTAACCCTAACCCTAACACCCCTAACCCTAACGCCCCTAACCCTAACACCCCTAACCCTAACGCCCCTAACCCTAACGCCCCTAACCCTAACGCCCCTAACCCTAACGCCCCTAACACCCCTAACCCTAACGCCCCTAACACCCCTAACCCTAACGCCCCTAACACCCCTAACCCTAACGCCCCTAACACCCCTAACGCCCCTAACACCCCTAACCCTAACAACCCTAACCCTAACCGATCGTTGTCCTGCACCAGCCAGCCCTACCATCGACACAGTGTACTTCACTTCACAACAACATCATCCATCGTCTCAACCCTCATGTCATGTCTGGTATCCACAGACACAGAGAAGTGAAGGTTTATCCATATGCTGTCCAATGTGATTGAAAAGGGAATGGAAAAATGACAGCAATCGCACCCATTTGTCTCCCCTCATCACTGGGGTGCTGCTACACTGACACACTGCAGTCTGGGATCATTAAAATGCACACTCTGACAGGAGAAATAGGCATAATGTGACAGGGCGTCTCAATGACTGTCCTCACAGCAAGAGTGTGTGTGTGTCTCCGTTTGGAGGTCACCTGTTACAGGGGACTGTCTGGTCTGTGGACTCTCTGGAAACACACCCTGCTGGGTCAGAGAAAGGATTTCAGGACATAAATTATTTGTCCATCTCCTTTGATAACTCTGTTCTCCTCTCTCAGTTAGCGCGTCTGATGATAGTTCAGATGGTTCAGGACTTACTAACCAATGTCAGGGGAAACCAGGAAGCAGCTGGTCACCCTGGCTGCGTTCAGACCAGTGTCTCCACAGCCCCGGCATATACAGTCAGTCCACACCGAGGCGAACAGACACAGATTTATTTGCTTTTATCAATCCCAGTTGTCCCGTGTTTTCACCCGCGGGGCCGCAGGCTAAGTGACCGGAGCTGTTTCAGTAAGAGGAGGCTCTTTCCTGGGGAAACAGCTCTGGCACGCACACACCTGGAACAGCAACTCAGACAAACCAAACATGCCCTTGGGACAGACGCGGCCGCCTCCTTTGTCCGTGTTGATTGTTCCCCCACTCAGCGTCTCTTTATACAGATTAATATCCATTCTCACCGTAAAACCAGCCCTTGACTGTTTCCATGGTAACATTGAACGACACAGATGTCATTTTCATCCCATTTCGACTGTCACAACTAGAACTAAACAGGAGTTAAGTATTAGGAGGCGAGGAACTGAGTTTTGCGATGACCTGGATATTTCTGGATGTGCCACAGCTGTTTCTGAAGAGTGCTTGAGAGACCCCACATGTGCTTCAAAGTGTAAACTGTTGTGGAGCTGCAGAACGCTGTTCATTTCATGTAGCAAACCATCAGAGACCCTAAATCTGTCTCTTGTCCTTATGTAACGTTTCTGTGTCTCTAAGCAACACATTCTGTGCAAAATTCTGACCAACCTGTGATGTAGGATAGACTTTATTAAAACACCCTGGACCTGTATGCTACACTTAACTGATGAACGTTATTGCCCTTTGATTTAGTGTTCCTGATCTACCCTCTGCTTGACACAGTGCATGCTTTCTTACAAATGATAGCGGTGCTCCGATTGACAACAACATGAGGACATCTAGTGGTTCATGGTGGAACTTCTCCGTGTGTGTTTGGTAGTTTATAGACAGAATCTATAAGAATATATTCTTCATCTGACTGGCTTTTCCTTTTCTTTCCAGGACCCCCCATTCAACATGAATCCCCTCCTCCCAGCTGAGGCCCTGTAAGGAGCATGGCGGGCGCGAGTCTCCAGAATGCCTCGTGGACCAACAGCAGCTCCGGCCTGCATCTGGTCCCACACAGCCTGTGGGAGGTGGTCACCATCGCCACGCTGTCTGCCGCCGTCAGCCTGGTCACCATCGTGGGGAACGTTCTAGTGATGCTCTCCTTCAAGGTCAACAGCCAGCTGAAGACCGTCAACAACTACTACCTACTGAGTCTGGCTGTGGCTGACCTTATCATTGGTGTTTTCTCCATGAACCTTTACACCTCTTACATCCTGATGGGCTACTGGGCGCTGGGGAGTCTGGCCTGCGACCTGTGGCTGGCTCTGGACTACGTGGCCAGCAACGCCTCGGTGATGAACCTGCTGGTCATCAGCTTCGACAGGTACTTCTCCATCACTAGGCCCCTCACCTACAGGGCCAAGAGGACCCCCAGGCGGGCCGGGGTGATGATTGGACTGGCCTGGCTGGTGTCCCTCATCCTGTGGGCCCCGCCCATCCTGTGCTGGCAGTACTTTGTAGGGAAGCGAACCGTTCCGGAGAAGCAGTGCCAGATTCAGTTCTTCTCTGAGCCTGTGATCACGTTTGGAACGGCCATTGCAGCCTTCTACATCCCCGTGTCGATCATGACCATCCTGTACTGCAGGATCTACAAGGAGACGGAGCGCCGCACCAAGGACCTGGCTGAGCTGCAGGGGCTCAACTCCTCCACAGACCCAGTGGGGGTCCCCATGCCCCAGAAGAACACCATCATTACTTCCTGTTTCAGCTGCAAACCGGCAGGTGGGCCCCAGGACCGGGCCCAGGCCTCCTGGTCTTCCTCCAGCAGGAACCACGGCCCCAAACCGGCCGCCGCCAGCGACGAGTGGTCCAAGGCTGAGCAGCTGACCACCTTCAACAGCTACGGCTCCTCGGAGGAGGAGGAGCGTCCAGTGTCCCCAGGGCCCTTCCAACCGTCCTATCAGATGCAGGCGTGCGGGCGTGGGCAGAGTGTGGCGGGCAGCGAGCAGCTCAGCAGATACGAGGACGGGTCTCCCCCCAGAAACACCTCTCACAAAAGCAGGAAGTGCGTGTCCTATAAGTTCAAACCCGTGCCGCCAAAAGACAGCGGTGCCCCTCCGAGCAAGAACGGGGGGGACGCCAAAACAGCTTTCTCCTCAGCTGAGTCCATGAGCGCGCCGTGCCCCTCCTCCAAGCCCACGGACGTCACGCTGAAGATCCAGATGACAAAGAGGAAGAGGATGGTGCTGATCAAGGAGAGGAAGGCTGCCCAGACACTCAGCGCCATCTTACTAGCCTTCATCCTCACATGGACGCCCTACAACATCATGGTGCTCATCTCCACCTTCTGTTCGGACTGCATCCCTCTCTCACTGTGGCACCTGGGATACTGGCTGTGCTACGTCAACAGCACGGTCAACCCCATGTGCTACGCGCTCTGCAACAAGACCTTCCAGAAGACCTTTCGCATGCTGCTTCTCTGTCACTGGAGGAAGAAGAGAGAGGAGGAGAAGCTCTACTGGTATGGACAGAACCCTGTGGTCAACACCAAACTCACATGAAACCTCTCACTTCATCCTTCTGGAAAGACATCCACGACTGTGGTGACTTGGAGTCAGATTCTTTGACCATATCACTGAGGTGCAGGAGGTGTAGGGCAGGCATATCTCCCACTGGAGGGTCTTTCTGAAGGATGTGAAGCAGGGGTTGTTCTGGGGGGGAGCGGGGGCAGGGGCCAGTCCCCCTGTGACAAGTTTGGACTCCCTTGTGGCCCCCCTAAATGAAGAGTCTCAATCATTTTTTACTTGATCTTTTACTTGTTAATGCCTGCAATGTATCAGTGATGAAAACTATGTGAAAATAATGTTTAATGTAACTGGCCCCTCTAACAGTACAACTGGCCCCTCTAACAGTACAACTGGCCCCTCTAACAGTACAACTGGCCCCTCTAACAGTACAACTGGCCCCTCTAACAGTACAACTGGCCCCTCTAACAGTACAACTGGCCCCTCTAACAGTACAACTGGCCCCTCTAACAGTACAACTGGCCCCTCTAACAGTACAACTGGCCCCTCTAACAGTACAACTGGCCCCTCTAACAGTACAACTGGCCCCTCTAACAGTACAACTGGCCCCTCTAACAGTACAACTGGCCCCTCTAACAGTACAACTGGCCCCTCTAACAGTACAACTGGCCCCTCTAACAGTACAACTGGCCCCTCTAACAGTACAACTGGCCCCTCTAACAGTACAACTGGCCCCTCTAACAGTACAACTGGCCCCAGCTTGGCCCCCAGTTCAGATGGTTCAGATCCTCTCCTGATGGGACAGGGAGCAGACCAGACAGACGTTAATCAGCAAATGCGTTTCTTTAATCAGTTGTTGATCACAGCTTAAAAGGTATAGAAATGACAAGATGATCCAGACCCAGTATAAACATTCACATTGTACATTTACACGACGTTAACACTGAAATCAATTTACATCTGTAAGCATAAAAAATGACATGGAAGTACATGTACGCATTGTTTTAAATGTATTGTGTTGGTATTATGCAAATGTGGGTATTAGTTTAGTTTTGAAGGGCTCTAACTGTGTTGATGTAAGAGCTGGCTTGCTTAGAAATGATTGTACAAGCCTGTTCCACGTGTGCCATTCATTCACATCCGGCACATACAAACTTGAACATCTGAACACAGTCTACTGCTATATATGTTTTAAACAAATAGAAAAGCGAATTTGTGTGTCCCAGTTTGCTGATCCTGGCCTGACGTTCCTAATCCCTCATGGTCTCTGTCGTCAGAGGGAATTCAATGTGCTCTTTGTTATTTTGTGTTGAACCTTCTTCATGAACACAGAACACATGTTCTGACTAGGCCAGGAACTCAGCTGTCAGTTTACTTCATGTTCATGATGTCATTAAGGTATCAAAGTATAATCACTTCATGTCATATACTCCTGACACCCGTCCATACAACATTCAACAACACCTGAAGGAGTCCAAATACTGATTTGCAAAAGCTTTTTTACATCTTTAGTAAACTATAGTACGATGGCTTGACAACAACTTTTTTTTGTGATAAAATAGAAACACAAAAAACTGCGGAAAGGAGTCTTGTTGGTGTACAAAGTATCACAAAAAATGGATACACCTTTTGTTATTTTGAAAAATGTGCAATGAATACGTTGATACAGTATGTTTACAGTATTATGTGATCATATGTTTCTGTATTTTAATTAATGAATTAAACTTGTTAAAGCAGGAACACCTATCTCAGATTGTTGAGGGTCACTAAACAGCAGCTCCAGTCCTGCCTCACTAGCTACCCAGCTATCTTCCTTTGGTACTTAACTATCATTTTATTAACTAGCTGGCTGGGCTTGCCTCTCTGCTTTCAAAAAAAGAAAGAAGAACTTGTAATTAGTCCTTGTTTTAAACAATATTCAAAATTCCTTCAATCTGTTATACTGTAGTAGGCAGGGCCGGCCCAAGCCTTTACGGGGCCTTAAGCAGAATTGATTTTAAAAGTTTTTTATTTATTTATTACAATTACATTAAACTGTAATTTTATGTGCTTTTGGGGGCCCACCGGTGGCCACGGGGGCCCTAAGCAGCCACTTAGTTCACTTAAGCTTTGGGCCGGCCCTGGTAGTATGTATACTGTATACTGTAGTAACTGAATCCGGCCTCCAGTCCCCTACTCCTTTACAGCTCATCCTTCTTGCAGTCTCCAGTGTGGACCACCTTCACAGTCTCCGAGGGCCTCACCATCATCCAGGCGTACTTACACAGGTGCTCCTTGTTGCAGTCCTTCTGCCAGTAGATCACATTCCTGCGGTTGAGGTTGGCGCCAGCGCAGGCATCATACCACCACCCACCCCCCGCCACTCCCTGGAACTCCAGCTTGGCACAGTTCTGGAAGTAGTTGTCGTTGTCGCGGTCCTTGGTGGTGAACTTCTGGTTGTCGTGGAGATAGTTCTCGGTGTCCTGTGTGAGAGCGTCCAGGGCGGTCCCCTGGAACAGCCCTAGCCTCAGCCTGTAGCCCGCCGCCTCCCCCTCCACCAGGAAGGGATCGTACTGCCCCGTCTTGGTGACGGCATCCTTGTCCACCAGCTTTATCCCCAGTGTGTAGTGGCCTGGCCCCCGGGTCAGCTGATGCAGGGCCTGGTTCCCCAGCCAGTGGTCCCCGGTCAGGAGTCCGAAGCCCTGCCTGTACTCAGACCAGCTGCGGTCAAAGTCCACGCTGCTGTTGACGGTGATGTGTTGCACCACGGTCCAGCCCCCCTCCTGCATGGCGCAGTAGGCCAGGATGGGGGCTTCCCCAGGCTGGATGAGGTACACGCCGTCCCTGGCCTGGTTCCCTGAGCCCTGCCACAGCTCATGGCAGTCCCTGGGGGCTGCAAGGAACACACTGATTAGCACTCTAGTAATGTTACACAGCACAGATAGCAGAGTCAGTTTAATGTGATTACAGTTGTAGTCTGAGTTTAAGGTGATTACCCTTGTTACTGTTTGATAAACTGCTTTTTTACCTATAGCTTTATTTTGTATATATATTGTATGTTGATGAACGAAGGTGATTAACCACACCTTGTCCTATTAGCTATGACCTCTGTGACTGAGTGGCAAAGATACTAACAGGCAAAGAAACTTAGTTTGTTTAATATAATCTCATGAACATAGACACTCATTCATGTACTTTCATGTTATTATATATTTTTCACATAATCACTAGCATTGACATATGGTCTTTCTCTGCAGAGTCACTCATCATGTCTTGGTCATTAAGCCACTAGGTCTACGCTGTGGAATTTGAACCTTGAGCATCAAAACAAAACAGTGATAAGACAAGAGATAGAGTACTTCACAGGAATTTTTGAGGTTTCTCTGAAAAGCTGAGATAATAATGAGTATCATTAACTAAAATAACATTTGATCGCGCATAGCAAAAAAGCCTACACGTGTGTATCCACACTTGCTACATGTAAAACTCTACAGGTGTGAAATGTGGTTGTGTGGGTGACGCGGGTGGCACCTTTAAGGCCCTTGTTGAGGAGCAGGCGGTGGTCCTGCGAGGGCAGCAGGTGAAGGTTGCTGGCCTGCAGGTCAATGGAGAAGGATCCTTTCACACACAGCAGCACCGCTGCAGTCAGCCAGCAGATCTGACCAGCCATCCTGCTGCTCAGCTGCCCTTCTCACACACGCACACACAGGCAAACACACGCACACACACACCATACACACACACACACTTTTGTTGAAAACTCGTCAGGCAGTCATCATACTCTGTAGAGAAACTAGCTAACAAAAACCTACTGAAATAATCAACTAATTCAATTTAACTAGTTACCAATTCAAGAACCAAAGTACTTACTCTGGGCCTTGTGAGTAAGAAGTGCTTCCTAGGTCTCCTGTGGTGTGGACCCTCACAGAGCTCTACACAGGAGAGAGAGCTACACAGGGAGAGAGCTCTACACAGGGAGAGAGCTCTACACAGGGAGAGAGAGAGAGCTAGAGAGCAAACAAGAATCCAGTGTGGCTCTACCACCCAGCCCTCCAGAGTCCAACACAGCTGGACTTCAGCACCTACATCACTTCACTATTAAAAACATCAAAGGTTGAAGACGAGATTCTGCTTATCTGTGTCAAGATGGAGGATTACCTCATAACCCTCCCTGACTAAGACCCCCTCCTGGCAACCTTTGTCTTGGTGTTGAAATGACTGTCCTAGTTCGGTGTATTTGAACTAGTGGAAAAACAAACAAGGTTCTTCTACTACTGTTGGATAACTCACATGGCTGTGGAACTTGGTTATGGTTAATTATATTGAAGTGCTAGATATCAAAGTTAATCACCCCGGGTTTACAACAGCAATGAATGCTAGTGCCCTCAATCCAACCAGTGAGCATGGACACTGTTGGACCGTTCATCGCTTCCTGTTCAGGCATGACATCATCACCAGCAGTGCTGACATGAGTCAAGAGATAAACAGGAGGGAGAGAAGAGAAGAGGGAGAAGAGAGAAGGAGAAGAAAGAGGGAGAGAGAATAGAGAAGAGAGTTAGAAATCCAGAAAGGATCATTACAATTTTACACCCATTTAAAATCAAGTCCTGAGGAAACCCTCCAATCTAAAGCCCTTGCAGTCCATGAAGGTAACCCTGAGAGGAGCCCCCTGTGCCAGCTGGTTATGAGACTAACAAACCAGCTACCGCCCGGCACACCTCCTTCTCCTTTACTAACACCAAACAGAATCAAACTAATCACAATTATGAAATGGCTGAATATCTATATATTAGAACATAAAGCAGAGACAGCTGCTCACTTAATCCAGAATGAGTGACCACACCCTCGCAAATGAAAAAGGAAGACATGTGGGCACTGTACAGCAGGGGAAATTGAAACTGAAAAAATGTTCTACTTAAATGTCACAAGTATAAAAGTATAAGAGATCAATATCTGGAAAATGTAACCAGTTAATTGAAAACTACACAGAGCTTGATATAAAATAAAATAAGGATATCTCTGGGCGTAGGGCCTACTGCAAGTCTAGTCCTTACACTTCTTGTTAAATGTTATATGGATGTTAAGATGTCCAATCAATATGGACTGCTTTGGCAATACTGCTCAACCCGAACTGTCATGCCAATAAAGCATACTGAACTGAACTGAGAGAGAGAGAGCGAGCGAAGAAAGTGTCCTTTATTTAATCACCGACTTTAATGTTTTGTTTTCACTACAGTAGATAGTAACTGGGTAGTTTTCTATCACACAGTTCTTCAACCTAAATGGACACAATGAAGTCAATATCTGTATTTTCACAGGATCGTTAATGTATGCATGATTTATACATATTCACGATGAGAAAAAAGGCACAACTGTCAAGTAAAATTTAAACATAATGAACAATCTCTTTGATTCTGATGAGCAGTCATAATCTGATGAGGTTTATACTGTATATCTAAAAACATTTAAGAATAGCAACGACATCTGCTAGTAAAGCCCTCCGGTGAGCATGCGGTTGCTTCTCGTCAGGGCAGGTGAGACAGGTGAGACAGGTAGGTGTGTATAACCTGGGGAGAGAGGAGATCATCAGTACTGCGCTTTGCTTCAAGCCATCTTCTCCTGTCTGGCCCCCCAGTGGTGGAATCAACTCCCCACCTGCATCAGAGACACAGACTGTCTCTCCACCTTCAAGAAAAGGCTCAAGACACACTTGTTACGGGAGTACAACGGTACTTAGGAATGGTTTGCTTGACCCAATGCTAGTTTCCTCAAGGGTCACAATGACTCTTGCTTAGAGACTTGTTGCTCTTGTGGTTAGTGGTAACTGATTAACATTTTTGTACTCGCTGTGATATCTTCTTTTTATTATTGTTGCTTGTTTTTCTACAGGTACACTTGCACTTATAGCGGTTCATGTTGTTTAATTGTAACTTGTTTAACTACATGCTCTTATGGTTCTTCCCTTTGGCACTTATTTTGGTTGTTCACAATATGTGCTTCATGTTTTGGCTACTCGCAATGTTTTTGGGGCTATCTTGCTGTTATTATCAGTGACCTATGCACTTTGTAAAGCTCTCTCTTGGAAGTCGCTTTGGATAAAAGCGTCTGCTAAATGAATAAATGTAAATGTAATCTTGGTGACCAACTGGTGAGCCCCTTACCGCTGCTGCAGCCCCGGCAGCCCCAGGGGCCCCAGGCCAACACGCCTCCTGGGTCCACAAGGCCAGTATTTGCTGTTTAAAAACCTGGATATTTCTGCAACATACGTTAAGGACATGCTTTCAGTTTCTACATAGGTGTGACAGCTTCTCAGACACAACCCACATTCACACATCTCTCTCACAACCCAGTAAACACACCTATCTGATGATTGGGTGCCAGTTCCACTACAGCCACAGGCAGCCAGATCCTTCCATCTGGTCTTCAGGACAGACTCCAGCCAGCTTAACCCTGCCGTCAAATACCTGGATGATAGCATGGGATCAGTGCAGATGGGCTCATGAGTCCTGCTATTGAAAGCAGAACTGGTGATACAGTACCTTACTCACCCTTCATAAGGACTTTTAAGGGCTGTTCTCACAAGTGGTAAAAGGTCGACACAACAGCCAATAGAAAGGAGTGGTGACTCTTCTTTAATGCTGTAAGGATGAACAAATAACACAAGTGCAAGTTTATTTCAGGTCTTGTTTATTTCTAGGAATACTGAACAGTCGTCCTACTGGGCCATAAATCTCTTTTGTTTAATTGTAACTTGTTCAACTATGCTCTTATAGTTCCTCCCTTCGGGACTTATTTATTTTTCACAGTGTATGCTTCATGTTTTGGCTACCCGCAATGTTTGGGGCTATCTCGTTGTTATGATCAGTGACCTATGCAATTTTGTAAAGCACTCTTTTGGAAGTTGCTTTGGATTAAAGCGTCTGCTAAATGCATACATGTAAATGTAAATAAATAAGCAGACGTGCTGTGGTCTGCACCCCTGCTCCTGACCCCACACAGGCGTGCTGTGGTCTGCACCCCTGCTCCTGACCCCACACAGACATGCTGTGGTCTGCACCCCTGCTGCTGACCCCACACAGGCGTGCTGTGGTCTGCACCCCTGCTCCTGACCCCACACAGACATGCTGTGGTCTGCACCCCTGCTGCTGACCCCACACAGGTGTGCTGTGGTCTGCACCCCTGCTCCTGACCCCACACAGACATGCTGTGGTCTGCACCCCTGCTCCTGACCCCACACAGGCGTGCTGTGGTCTGCACCCCTGCTCCTGACCCCACACAGGCGTGCTGTGGTCTGCACCCCTGCTCCTGACCCCACACAGGCGTGCTGTGGTCTGCACCCCTGCTGCTGACCCCACACAGGCGTGCTGTGGTCTGCACCCCTGCTCCTGACCCCACACAGGCGTGCTGTGGTCTGCACCCCTGCTGCTGACCCCACACAGGCGTGCTGTGGTCTGCACCCCTGCTCCTGACCCCACACAGGTGTGACGCTTCAGTACCTTTCAGTGATGATAGGAAGACAGTCAACAAACACAGCAGTGTCTTGGATTCTGTGGGAGGAACCAGCGTCAGGATGCAAATCAGACCTAATCAGACCTAATCCAGAGAACTTCTCTGACATTTGAAACATTTTACCTTACAAGGTATGTAAGGAATTCTCCAACATTTCTTCTCCACAGGGTCATCGCTATAGTCAGTCGCAGGTTCCTGCTGAAAAGCACTTCAATCATAGCGCTGTGATTCCTGGACATCTACAAAACAGCGTCACAGTGACGGGATCCATACATCACCTGACATCACATTTCTGGAAACTTCCACATCCAAGACAGAAAAACAATTTAGAGTTGATCACCATGCACCTCAGTGAAGTAGTCTGTGTTTCTGGAGCTTTCCGGTCCAGGACTTCCTGGGTGACTGGCGTGTGGGAGCTCCCAAGGGTCCATGTGGAAGATCTGGTCCTCCTCAGGGGCTGACTGGTCGTGCCTGCCAGCCGTGTCCCCGGCCCGGCCCGGTCCGTTCTGCTTCCTGCGAGCCACGACCAGGCGGTGGGTCTTCCTCTTGCAGGAGACCACCCTCTTCAGCCTGCTAGCGCCTGGCCGGCCAGCTGGACACCTGGGACACAGGGAGGAGGTCAGCCACACACACATGTTATACCTTACAGCCTCAACGTAATACTTGATGTCAACACTTGTTAAGTTGGTGATACTGCATCTGTATGGTGTGGGCATGAACCTCACCTCTTTTTGTTGGTGTCTTCCATGAAGTCGAACTAAAGGTGGCAATAACATAACAGAAAACGGTACAGCTTAAATTAAAGGCATAAGTGTTACTTATACATTTTTATAGATCATAAATACATACCTTCTCTGTGTTCCTAGCATGAGAGTAGCGTACTCTGTACTGAACCATGTCGCGAGGCAGGCTGTCCTCAACACTCTGGTACTCCCCCTCCTCACTGTCTTGCTCCTCTGATGCCATCACCAACGGAAAACCTGGAAATATATTAATATTTTTAAATACATGCATGGCCTTTTACAACACAGGCTACTGGCGCTTTCAAAGCACGACAGAAAACATTAGTGGAGGTGTACAAGTAGGCCTACACTCCTGCCGGCTTAGGTTTGTTTTGGGGTTGTAATGTGTAATCACATGTACCTAACCAATTTAGCTTATGTACCAATGAAAGGACAAGTAAACGTTTGTTTTTCTACTGCGATTCTTACTGTTGTCCCATGCTGGAATCCCATGCTGGTCACCTCAAGCGCTTTAAGAAGTGATCTTATTTACCCACAATGCGCGCATCACGTGAGTGTTGTTATGGTATAGAAGCAGACAGGTAAGTGTTGTTATGAATATCGTGTTGTCTACATTAACCATGATACATACAGTACTTTAACAGCTGCAGTCCTCGGTTGGCAAAAACAAAATAGAAGCTACATTTAAACTCTCAAAAAGATCCTAGGTAGTTAAGTTAGCTTAAGATGTTGTGTTTCTAAACCTTGTCGACGTCTTTCTTGCTAACTTATGCTAGCTGACTACACAAAATGAAAGGATTAGCTAAACAACAGCGCTAGCAGTAGTCAGGCATGATCCAATTCAGGTACTTGAAGCATGAAATAACATTTCTAAATGCTGTTGACTAGTTTACCCACGAATTAGTAAACTTCTACCGATCTGTGTATTGACAGCTCGTTGCTCATTACACATGAATGCATTGCTATGTACCTCATTAGACTGTAGAAACTGAGTTGGTATAATCACATATTGCCTTCTGGTAATCAACTTGACATTAATTTACAAATATTGGATGGCTAGTTAGGTAGTTAGGTCAGATACATCACCCTAGCTATCCGCTGTGTTGCTGGGGCTACTGTACACTGCCCATTTTCCTCTAGCGGCCAGATGATACTGTACAGTGCCCATTTTCCTCTAGCGGCCAGATGATACTGTACAGTACACATTCAAATCCAGACTGTTTCACTATCGTGCTGTTTACTACTTCGTAGTCTAGTTTTATCTGAGCTAACTATTATTTATGAAACATGAAAAAAAGAAGTTGATGGATAATAAAAGGAACCTTGCAACGACTACCATACTACATTTACAATGCTGATCTTTTGAGACATAACGACAAACTGTAAAATATGATAAGAGCACAGTCCCGTAGCTCCTACATGATTGAACAAGAATAATGTCAAACAAGAACATCAGCTGGTTTTTACTAACGTTCCTGCTGACAAGGCTGCTTTTGTGTGCTGTTTGATGAGACAACACTCTGTGTGTGTGTTTGTGTGTGTTTGTGTGTGTGTGTGTGTACGACTATAATACTGCAGTCAGCTAAAGAGACAGCTCATAAAATGGTCAGGGAGGGACTTACATTTTGGAATAATATCATGTGACATTTTGATAAGAGCTGAACATGTCATGGGACTACTACTACTGGACAGACACAGTTTCATCCGTGTCCCTGACCAGGAGCAGAGCTGAGATGGAGCGTGTGTGTGTGCTGCTGGTGCTGCTGGGCGCTCCCGTGTGGGGGCTGGCTGTGCCTCCTGTGTGGACCCAGCCAGAGCAAGTTCACCTGTCCTACCCAGGTAGGTGTGCTGTTCAGGTGGAGGCATTCACATGCAGGCCTCTCATCGCTGGTAGGAGGTTTTGTTGATGGTTCTGGCTAGGCTGTATCATGTGTGACGTGTGTACAAGGCACTGCTAGCCACCGTCTGACAGATTGGCTACATTTCTATGTGGGAAAGCTGATCAACTAAAATGTTGTGACATATTAAGAAGTCATGTCTGATGTGTCACCTATGATGGTGCAGTACAGTACAGATGCTGTCGTAACTGCATCTACCAACTAGAGTATGCAGGTCAGATGAATGATTCTAGGCCTCTTGAAAAAGTAGGTCATATATCTTATTATTGTTTTTATCAGCTTGTTAAAAGAAAGTTCAAAAGCACCTCTACCAGAACTGTCTCACATCATCTTAAACCAGTACGAGCAGTTAGCAGCCCAGTCAGACTGTGTTTCTGGGGATCTGCTCCTTTTCCCCAGGAGCGTCTGGCTCCATGCTGGTCACCTGGACCACATTCAACCAGACAGAGAGCTGGGTGGAGTATGGGCTGGGGGGGCAGCGCGTGCTCCAGAGGAGGGCCCAGGGCCGGGCCACGCTGTTCGTGGACGGGGGAGAGGAGAAGAGGAGGATGTACATCCACAGAGTCACGCTCACAGACCTCAGACCTGCGGCAGCCTACGGTGGGTCTGTGGCTCACTCTCTGTGACTCGCACTGACACGACTAGAAAAGGACTTCTTCATTGACTTCTCTGTGAGGTTTTCGAACTAACATTGTGTGTGTGCCTGCTTCCCTGTGCTGGCTGCAGTGTACCACTGTGGCAGTGACCTGGGCTGGAGCGACAGGTTTGCTTTCACAGCCTTGAATGACAGCAGCAGCTTCAGCCCCAGGCTAGCCCTGTACGGGGACCTGGGCAACGCCAACCCCCAGTCCCTGGCTCGTCTCCAGAAGGAGACCCAGCAAGGCATGTATGATGCCATCCTGCACATAGGTGAGTCCACCTAACCAAGACGCCAGTGAAATGCATGTCAGACTGGGAACACTTGAAGTTACACAACCGTGAATCAGTCGGTGTCTATAATAGTTGTGCATGATCGACATTATGTTCTTTTGTCTTCTAGGGGACTTTGCATATGATATGGATGAGGTAAAATACTCTCTCTTATCTTTTTATGGCACTGGCCCAAATGAGTCCCTTCTCAAGGCCCCCCTGTCCCCAGGCCCCCCTGTCCCCAGGCCCCCCTGTCCCAAGGCCCCCCTCTCCCCAGGCAACCCTCTCCCCAGGCCCCCTCTCCCCAGGCCCCCCTGTCCCAAGGCCCCCCTCTCCCCAGGCCACCCTCTCCCCAGGCCCCCCTCTCCCCAGGCCCCCTCTCTCCAGGCTCCCTCTCCTCAGGCCCCCCTCTCCCCCAGGCCCCCCTCTCCCCCAGGCCCCCTCTCCCCAGGCCCCCTCTCCCCAGGCCCCCTCTCCCCAGGCCCCCTCTCCCCAGGCCCCCTCTCCCCAAGCCCCCTCTCCCCAGGCTCCCTCTCCCTCAGGCCCCCTCTCCCCAGGGCCACCATGACATTACATGGATGTTCAGCTGTCATCAACATCAGTCAAGACTAGCTAATGTGTTTTCCCTGAAATGGGGAGCAGGATTGCTGCCTTGCACCATTCATACTAGTACTTTAAAGTAAAGACAAATGCTGCAAGCTCAAAGCAGACAACCACAGAAATGAATCGCTGTAATTCATGTAATTTCTGTTGGAATGTCTACCTCAGTCCCTAGACTCATTGATATTATAAATAGAAAAACTGAAATAAAGATTCTGTCTGAAAGCTAATCAAGGGCCATGGCAACTTAAACAGAGAAGACAGCCATTAACCACAGAGTGTTTTTAAGATCAGTGGCACTATTTGAATATTTAAGAAATAAGTGGTTCTGGTTTCATAAGACATGGGCATGCAAGTTTCATGGGCATGTACAGTGCAGATGGCACATTCGGAAGTTGTCTGGAAAATTGATGTACCAGATTCTTATAACCAAGTTTGGCTTCATATCAGTGAATGCAGGAAAAGTCAGCTTTGATCCTGTCAGCAAAATAGAAGCTACACTGACATAGTTACATTAACAAATAAATATGTTAGCCTGGAATAGTGTGTGTGTGTGTGTGTGTGTGTGTGTGTGTGTGTGTGTGCTGCGTAGTGACCAGCTGTTGGTGTTCCAGGATAATGGCCGGATAGGAGATGAGTTTATGAGACAGATTCAGTCCATCGCTGCCTACCTGCCCTACATGACCTGCCCTGGCAACCACGAGTCCTCATAGTAGGTGGAACCTTTACTCACTAATTGTTCTGCCTTACTGTTTGTCTGCCTGTTTGTCTGTCTGCCTCTCTCTGCCTGCCTGTCTACCTGTCTGCCTCTCTCTGCCTGTCTCTCTGCCTCTCTCTGCCTGTCTGTCTGCCTGTCTGTCTGCCTCTTTCTGCCTGCCTGTCTGTCTGCCTCTCTCTGCCTGCCTGTCTACCTGTCTGCCTCTCTCTGCCTTTCTGTCTGCCTCTCTCCCCTCCCCTCCCCCTCTCCCTCCCTCTCTCCCCTCCCTCTCTCCCTCCCTCTCTCCCCTCCCTCTCTCCCCTCCCTCTCTCCCTCCCTCTCTCCCCTCCCTCTCTCCCCTCCCTCTCTCCCCTCCCTCTCTCCCCTCCCTCTCTCCCCTCCCTCTCTCCCTCCCTCTCTCCCCTCCCTCTCTCCCCTCCCTCTCTCCCCTCCCTCTCTCACCTCCCTCTCTCCCCTCCCTCTCTCCCCTCCCTCTCTCCCCTCCCTCTCTCCCTCTCTCTCTCTCCCTCTCTCCCCTCCCTCTCTCCCCTCCCTCTCTCCCCTCCCTCTCTCCCCTCCCTCTCTCCCCTCCCTCTTTCCTTTTACTCTGTTGCACACACACTCCAGACGTGTTATTCAGGGCTACGTCAATAACTGATAATGATAATAATCAATAATAATTATAGTGTGTTATAAATAGTTTATACTTCACATCAACAGTGAGCAAATATTGCTCCTTTTCTGCTCCCTGTTAGCAAATGTTTTGGTGGATTCCACACAGAGCACGCGTGCTGAGTGCTATTATTAGGGTTTGGGCTGAAACCCAGAGCGTGCTTCTCAGTGGTAAAGGGCAGACTGCACAGTATCCATGACCTGCTGCTGTTGCACCGGGAGGACCACTGGAAGCTCAGAAAAAACAATCTGCACGGTTGCAGCAGAGAAACCACAGATTTTCCACTGTAGAAAACAGTCTGGCTTGCAGAGAGCTACAGTACGCCCTGGAGCAGATGGGAGCTGTTTCCCTCAGAGGCGTCAGGAGCCCACCACCAACATCTAAACAAGGGAATGTTCTCCAAAACACACATGAGCGCCTGTCCAGAGGGTCTCATGGTTACTCAGGAGCTCCCTGAAGTGCTGCTTGTTTGTCTTGGTTCTCTTCTTCTGTGTGTCGCACGTCAGGGGAGGAGGAAGGCTCTGGAGCAGATCACAACTAGTGACTGTGTTGCTGTGTATCTTTATCGATGAATGTAATCCCACTGTCAAACCAGGGCTCCAGACTGCGACCAAATGGTCGCATTTTGCGACCAGTTTTTGAGACAGTGCAAGCATTTTTTACAAGCACTCGCGCATGTGCGACCTACAAATTTTGAATTCATTGGGTGTGCACAATGTCAGCACACGTTGGCAAAAACGCAGATACAACGTTCTAGTAAGACAGCGATATCAGCTTTCCTTCTGCATTAGTACCGTAGCTTAAAGTCTAGGAAAGTTGAGGCTATTTTTCGCTAGGTACCTATAAACCTAGCTAAAAGTCTTGGAAAGTTTAGGATATGTTTCACTAGGCTCCTACGAACATGTCTTAATCTGCCAGACAAGTGGGTTCCCCTTCGTTGTTTTGGTGAGCAGTTTCACGAGTCTTTCTTACCCGGCGTCATGGAGCCGGGCAGCTAAATACTTATTTAGCACTAGCATTGCTACTGTATCCCTGCCTGTGTTTGAGCTGTTGCGCTGTTATACTCGGCAAGTATCGTGTTGTGGTGTCGGAGGACTGATCGAAAAGTGCATCATACATTTGAGTCATTGAGCTAAGACTTGCATGTACAGTACGTAATGTCACATTAAATAATGTATTTAAACTCAAGCTTATATGGTGAGTTGCAGGGCCGATTCTAGGATCAGACCTTTAGGTGTGCTCAGCCCCCAATGAGAATGTGACATGAATACAGTGTCTTGCAAAAGAGCTAAACGTAAACCCCCTTGCTAATATAAATCCCTAATTTCACTGGATAACAATTAATACATTTATGTATTATTATGCAAAATATTGAATGAAAAAACTAAGGATGTCCCTTTCTTCATGAACTACCAGCATCAAATGATAATAAACAATATATTTAAGAAAATATTTTAAAAAAATATTAGGAGTGCTTGAGCGTCTGTTTAACTTGGCCCCACCACCTGACAGAAGATCCTGAGATCTAAAAGCAGCAGTTTACATGCCCGTGTCCCTCAGGGCACCTGCAGGGGGCAGGGGGGCTGGATTAAGGTTCTTTTTGGGTCTGTTAGGAGTGGCCCTGGCCACCTGACAGGACTGAAGCTTTGGAGCGTGTCAGGTCACATCTCAGAGTGTCTCCCTGCAGCAGAGCGTCTCCCTGCAGCAGAGCGTCTCCCTGCAGCAGAGCGTCTTCTTGCAGTAGAGCGGCTCCCTCAGACTTGAACAAGATCTTCTTTCTATTAAATTTAATTTAGACAAATCAAACCAAAATAAGCATATCATTCTAAAGCATATCATATCATATGTTCCTCTGTTGTGTCGGACCTCTGTAGTCAACGTAATGTTTTCCACAACAACTTGACTGGAGATCATCCCTTAGACCCAGGAATAGCCTTTGTATTAGAGCTCCAAATCAAAATAAGTAACAACTTCTGTTCAGTTTCGACTGTCCTGGGCCTCCTAAATGTCTGTTGCCGTATGAATCAGAGACTGAAGGGCCCCCTGAACCTGCTGGGCCTCACACCTGCTGGTTCCCTGCTGGTTCCCTGCCCAACCACAAGATGGGGATGTGCACCTGTGATGTGGGTCTGCTGGCAGGCAGGTGCTGGAGCAGAAGAACACATGCAGCTCCTGACTGCTGTCTGAGATCAGCTACCTCCACACCAGCACTGACCACATTCATCTGGGGTTGGTGTTTGCTATGACAAACACAGTTTTGGGCTCTGAGAATGTTGATCGGCTAACTCATTCATAAAAACAGAGGGTGCTTACAGGTTATTTTAAGTGCTGCATCTGTAGGTACAGTAGCAAGCTTGTGTTAATCTGAATAATCAAATAATAATCATTGAGTTCAAGTGCAGGTCTGTATATGCTAACTTAGGACACTGCCTGGAAATCAAATGCCCATTGGCCAGGATCTGTCACAACCTTGACCATGAAACCCTGACCTGAGCACACACCAGGGGTGATCTCGTTAGCTTAATTCCTGTCAAACACACAATCCACCACTAACCCTCTCTTTTCTTCTGACCTCTGACCCCAGCCCTCTCTGGTTACCCTAACCTTGCACTGACCCTGTCATATGACCGTCCAGTTCCCCTGGGGCGAACTTGTCTGTTCCCAACCCCGACCCTCAGACATGAACGATGACAGGACCATTGCACCATGCACCCCTCCTTCTCACCTTAGTGGAGGGAACATTGGCTTCCACTTTTATGGGGGAAATTTAAATCACCGACCCCATAAAGAAAAAGCACAGGTCCCAGTATTCGTTTGGGACTGCTTTCCTAGAAAGACTTTTCCTTCTTTTCAACACCGGTTTGGCCAACTGAAATATTTAGAGACGGGCACTTGTTGGTCAGGAACCTTCTGCCTTACGGGAAGCAGCTCTGTCTGTGTGTGTCCTGGTCCAGAGGTTTGGCCCAGTGTGTTGGCGTTGATACATGAATAGTAAAGACTGTTGGAGGGGGAGGAGGGAGGGTGGGGTGGGGTGGAGGGTTGGTCGGGGAGGGTGCTGGTGGGGGAGGGTTGTGGCAGGGAGGGAGGATGGAGGTGGGGGTGGGCAGGGAGGGATGGTGGGGTGGAGGGTTGGTGGGGGAGGGAGGGTGGTGGTTGTGGGGGAGGGAGGGTGGGGAGGGTTGGAGCAGGGAGAGAGGGTGGGGAGGGTTGGGGCAGGGAGAGAGGGTGGGGAGGGTTGGGGCAGGGAGAGAGGGTGGGGAGGGTTGGGGCAGGGAGAGAGGGTGGGGAGGGTTGGGGCAGGGAGAGAGGGTGGGGAGGGTTGCTAGAGTGTTTAGGGAGGCTTCAGATGGTCCTAGTTAGGCTGCAGGAGTTCACCAGGATAAGGTTACCTTCTGGCTCAAGGCTAGCTGTGCTTCATACAGGGTTCAAACCCATGCTTAGCTCCTGTCACCACAGCCTTATAGCCTTCTCCTGTGATCGATGGGACTCCTACACACAGGAGAAGAGCAGAGGAGAAGACACTGGAAAGGCGCCATCGGCAGCCTGTTCTAAACAAAATGGCAGGTCCTTAAGTTTCTGGATGAGTGCATTGTTTTATTCTCCATTGTGTGTAGTTCGTAGTCTGAGATTAGGTTTGTTTACGAGCGCTGGCAAGCAGACCACAAAATGATAGAGGTCTGTGGTGCTAAGTGTGTCGCTAAGATATTCAAGGCATGCAGATTGCATGAGGATGTGTGTAGCTTGGTGGTCAGAGCTTTGGCCGCAGATCATGGTGTCACAGGTTCAAATCCCTCGCTGTATGTTGCTTTGATTAAAGTGTCCGCTGAGTGGATAAATCATTGTGATGGAGGACCAAGCTTCCCTCACTAACAGGCCTTTTCCTGTCTCTTGTTACAGCAACTTCTCAAACTACAGGAATCGATTCAGCATGCCCGGCCAGACAGAGAGTCTGTGGTACAGGTAGGACAAACACAGCCTCTCTCACAAGACAGCCTTTAGTTACTTAGCAGCCCCATGCTACACACACACCTACTGTAACCATGTGTCACAGCCATATATCACATTTCAAGGGAAACCCTCCTTAACTCCAGGTTTGTAATAAGTAGCGAGAGGAAAGAGAGGGTGTTGTGGAGGAGAGTTCTTGTGCCAGGGTCACGTGCAGATGTCCAGTTCCTCCTACTGTACGCTAGCCGGTAATGAACCGAGAGCCTCTCCAGGAGAACTGGGCACAGCAGAGAGAGCTCCGCTCTGAGGGAGCTGCACTGCAGAGAGAACTCTGCTCTGAGGGAGCTGCACCTCAGAGAGAGCTCTGCTCTGAGGGAGCTGCACCTCAGAGAGAGCTCTGCTCTGAGGGAGCTGCACCTCAGAGAGAGCTCTGCTCTGAGGGAGCTGCACCGCAGAGAGAGCTCCGCTCTGAGGGAGCTGCACAAAGGAGCTCCACATCCGACAAGAGGCTGACATAACACACCGTTATGGCCGTTTGCTGAGACAGTAAGAGGATCCCTCCACAGACCACAGCTCTGCAATGGGGAGGAAGGCCGCCTCTCAGCCCAGGAGAGAGACAGGACGCTGGGCCAAGACCCTCAGCACGTGCTGGGGGAGAGGGCTGTTACCTCCACACGAGGAGACATGGAGGGGGGGTGGTGGGGACACACCACTGTAGAAACTGTACAGGCCAGCCACAGGGAAGGAGCCACGTGCAGACACCGGTCCTGGCCCTGGCCCTGGCCCTGGTCTGGTCCTGGGAGCTCAAAGTTCAGAGCCTCAATCACACACACTGATCCCATTAAACAAGCTATCATGCAGTCATGTTAGTCAATGTTTGTGAGATCAGTTGCTAACAAACAGAGATTATTGCGAAGCAACAGAATTATATAATTAAGCTGGGCACAGCATCAAATAGCAGTTTTCTATGCCAATACCTGCTGAGGTTTTAGTATAACTGGCAGTTTCAGGGCAGTCTGACTGGAAATGATGGTACACATTACTACATGCTCTTATGGGTCTTCCCTTTGGCACTTGTTTATTTTTTCACAATGTATGCTTCATGTTTTGGCTGCTCGCAGTGTTAGGGACTACCTCGTTGTTATGACCCGTGACCTATGCTCTTTTGTAAAGCTCTCTCTTGGAAGTCGCTTTGGATAAAAGCGTCTGCTAAATGCATAAATGTAAATGTACACAAGGTAGGATGAACATCTGCTTCCACCCAGAGGTTAGTCTACTCCAGTCCAGAAGGTTGATCTTTGTAATATTGTATGTCTGCAGCTGGAACATAGGACCAGCCCACATCATCTCCCTCTCTACAGAGGTGTACTTTTACCTCTCCTACAGCCAAGAGCTCATCTTCAAGCAGTATGCCTGGCTGAAGATGGACCTGGAGGTTCCCTCACCTACTCACACTCTCTCACTTTCATTATATTCACTCACTCACACTCTCTCACACACACACACACACACACACACAGACTTAATTCCTGTGGTTGTGTCTCCTCAGGAAGCTAACAAGCCAGAGAACCGCATGGCTCGTCCCTGGATCATCACGATGGGACACAGACCCATGTACTGCTCTGACGACGACCAGGATGACTGCACCAAGTTTGACAGCTTTGTACGTTCTGTCCAGAGCATCCCCCCTGTCCAGAGCAGCCCCCCCCCCCACTGTCCAGAGCAGCCCCCCCCCCCACTGTCCAGAGCAGCCCCCCCCCCCACTGTCCAGAGCAGCCCCCCCACTGTCCAGAGCAGCCCCCCCCCACTGTCCAGAGCAGCCCCCCCCCCCACTGCCCAGAGCAGCCCCCCTGTCCAGAGCAGCCCCACTGCCCAGAGCAGCCCCCCCCCACTGTCCAGAGCAGCCCCCCTGTCCAGAGCAGCCCCACTGTCCAGAGCAGCCCCCCCCAATGCCCAGAGCAGCCCCCCCCCAATGCCCAGAGCAGCCCCCCCCCACTGCCCAGAGCAGCCCCCCCCCACTGCCCAGAGCAGCCCCCCCCCCACTGTCCAGAGCAGCCCCCCCCCACTGTCCAGAGCAGCCCCCCCCCCCACTGTCCAGAGCAGCCCCCCCCCAATGCCCAGAGCATCCCCCCCCCCTGTCCAGAGCAGCCCCCCCCCCACTGTCCAGAGCAGCCCCCCCCCCCGCTGTCCAGAGCAGCCCCCCCCCCACTGCCCAGAGCAGCCCCCCCCCCACTGTCCAGAGCAGCCCCCCCCCCTGTCCAGAGCAGCCCCCCCCCCCACTGTCCAGAGCAGCCCCCCCCCCCCACTGTCCAGAGCATCCCCCCCCCCACTGTCCAGAGCAGCCCCCCCCCCCACTGTCCAGAGCAGCCCCCCCCCAATGCCCAGAGCATCCCCCCCCCCCCTGTCCAGAGCAGCCCCCCCCCCCACTGTCCAGAGCAGCCCCCCCCCCGCTGTCCAGAGCAGCCCCCCCCCCACTGCCCAGAGCAGCCCCCCCCCCACTGTCCAGAGCAGCCCCCCCCTGTCCAGAGCAGCCCCACTGTCCAGAGCAGCCCCCCCCAATGCCCAGAGCAGCCCCCCCCCTGTCCAGAGCAGCCCCCCCCCCACTGCCCAGAGCAGCCCCCCCCCCCACTGTCCAGAGCAGCCCCCCCCCCTGTCCAGAGCATCCCCCCCCCCACTGTCCAGAGCATCCCCCCCCCCACTGTCCAGAGCAGCCCCCCCCCCACTGTCCAGAGCAGCCCCCCCCCCCCACTGTCCAGAGCAGCCCCCCCCCCACTGTCCAGAGCAGCCCCCCCCCAATGCCCAGAGCATCCCCCCCCCCCTGTCCAGAGCAGCCCCCCCCCCCACTGTCCAGAGCAGCCCCCCCCCGCTGTCCAGAGCAGCCCCCCCCCACTGTCCAGAGCAGCCCCCCCCCACTGCCCAGAGCAGCCCCCCCCCCCCACTGCCCAGAGCAGCCCCCCCCCCACTGTCCAGAGCAGCCCCACTGTCCAGAGCAGCCCCCCCACTGTCCAGAGCAGCCCCACTGTCCAGAGCAGCCCCAGAGATAGAGCAGTCTCAGCCTGTCTCCAGCCACACTGTTTGTCCATATGTTTCTCAATTCCAGCCAAATCCTGCCAAAAACTGATGGGAAACCTTTAGCAACAAGAAATCTGAGAAATAGGAAATCTACATAGTATAACATTTTGTATTACTGTTTGTACATACATAACGGGCCCTAAATCACATATGGTGTAAATCTGGCCAGGTATCGTTAGGACATTGCAGCTGTACAAAGCAAGCCTTGGCTGTGTTCCGTTGTTACGTCATGAAGACTTGAGCAGAGGTAGTTGTCCCCTGCGTGGCCAGCCTCAGTGGTGGCAACAGCATGAGGCTGTCAGGAACACACGGCCAGCATGGTCAGCTGGTCTCCAGTCAGACCTGGTGTCTGGGGGGTGGATGGGTGGGGGACAGGGAGTGTTTGACAAGATGCTTTAAGAAGGTTCAAGATGTTTTTAGACCCTCAAAGAAGGGTCAGACCTTTAATTCCAGTGCATGCATTCTATCTCCCTAACTCCCTCTCTCTCCCTAACTCGCTCCCACATCATTATCTTTCTTTTCTCTCTCCCTCTGTCTCCCTCCCTCATCTCTCTCTCCTCTCCCAGGTCAGACGGGGGCGGAAGGACATCAGCCCACCGGCCCCCGGTCTGGAGGACCTCTTCTACCTGCACGGTACTGCTGCTTCCCTGCCCTGCACACTCATGGCTGTCACACACAAGATCTGACAGACCAACGTCTTAGCACACGCAGAGAAAACCAAACACATCCTTTATTACAACAGCAGACGTCTGGCTTGGCCGGCATCCCAACAGCCCTTATCCAAATGTTTCCATATATCACATTTCTCCAAGTTGTTTGTTGCTGTCAGAGGGCGTCTGGAGTAGGGAGCAGCTTGGGGAGTACTTATGTAAAGTGTTCAGAAATGAGTGGAAAATCTGTTGGTGGGCAGAGGATGAGAGAGCCAAGTGTCATCCATCCAGCTTCACCTCTGCCCTGAAAGAGACCCACACAAGGACTTCTGTTCTCAGTATAACTTCAGTATAACTTCAGTATAACTTCAGTATAGCCAAATGACAGATGTCTGTAGCATGAGGCATGTGCAGGGAGGTATGATGACCTGGGACGTGCCTGTGTTGTAGGGGTGGACGTGGAACTGTGGGCCCATGAGCACACCTACGAGAGGCTGTGGCCCGTCTACGGTGACAAGGTCAGCTCCAGTGCTCTGTCCTCATCTCCTCTTTTCTCTTCCTCTCCTCTCTCCTCCCTCCTCTCTCCTCCTGTCCTATCACCACTCCATGTCAAACATGGAAAAATTTTAGAATTTGTCATATTTTTTCCAGAGAGAAATCTCCTTCACCCCCTCTTTCTCTCTCTCTCTCTCTCTCTCTCTCTCTCTCTCTCTCTCTCTCTCTCTCTCTCCCTCTCTCCCTCTCCCTCTCTCCCTCTCTCCCTCTCTCCCTCTCTCCCTCTCTCCTCTCTCTCTCTCTCTCTCTCTCTCTCTCTCTCTCTCTCTCTCTCTCTCTCTCTCTCTCTCTCTCTCTCTCTCTCTCTCCCTCCTTCTCCCTCTCTCCCTCCCCAGGTACTGAATGGGAGCACTGATCTGCCGTATGTGAACCCCAAGGCTCCTGTCCACATTATAACAGGCTCTGCTGTAAGTTTAGCGCAACACCAAACGCAGACTTTTCTCACGTCCATCATCCACATACCAATACTCTGAGCCATCAGCCCCTGGATAATCCCTGTATGACAATGCAAACATGCTGATGACCTGTCCAGTGACACACACAGCAGACACACACACACACACAGCAGACATACAGACACACACACACAGCAGACACACAGACACACACACACACACAGCAAACAGGGCCAGCATCACAGCTTCAGTCGTGCCTTCCTCACATCACCTTCCTCACATCACCCTCCTCACATCACCTTCCTCACATCACCCGGGCCTGCAGGACCTCATGAAGAACCAGGCTCCCCACCATGCAGACAGAGGAGACCCATAGAGGAGGGCTGTTGAACCCTTTGGTCTCTCCAGAGAGGATGGGTGGGGACTGATGCTGGTAAACTCTTTGGTCTCCAGGGCTGCAGAGAGAAACACGACCAGTTCAACCCCAACCCTAAAGACTGGAGTGCCCTGCGCAGCACGGACTACGGTTACACACGCATGCAGGTGGTCAACCACACACACCTGTACCTGGAGCAGGTGTCGGACGACCAGGTGAGACGGCATACACTGTCACACACACTGCAAGCACACTCACACTGTCACACACACTGCAAGCACACTCACACTCTCACACACACTACAAGCACACTCACACTGTCACACACACTGCAAGCACACTCACACTGTCACACACACTGCAAGCACACTCACACTCTCACACACACTGCAAGCACACTCACACTGTCACACACACTGCAAGCACACTCACACTGTCACACACACTGCAAGCACACTCACACTGTCACACACACTGCAAGCACACTCACACTGTCACACACACTGCAAGCACACTCACACTGTCACACACACTGCAAGCACACTCACACTGTCACACACTCAGATACTGCACACACTGTAGAAACAGCTGCTTCCTCCCTAACCCTGCTGTTCCTGTATTCCAGCATGGCCAGGTGATTGACAGCATCTGGGTGGTGAAGGACAAGCATGGCTTCTCAGCCTGGTTTTGAATCGTTCTCCTGGTTCTCAATCGTTCTCCCGGTTCTGAATCGTTCTCCATCCCAACCCAAAATCTACTCCACTCCGGAAACGCACTTTTAATAACCTAAAAAGTTAAACTGCACTTTAACTCCTATCAGAGCAATCAAGAGACTGTGATTCCCCAAGAATATAACAGCTGATTATGCACTGTGGCTGATGATCACCCACAGCTGTAATAAGGTCCATGTGTTTATTATTGGGGAGGAGAGGTCAGAGGAAACTGCTTACATTTACATTGTTTGCTGTACTTTAGGAAACAGGAAATTTGTAATTACCAAACTCAGGATGAATCAGTTTGACCCACTTGGAAATCTGAAGACCTCTTTATCTTCTCCAAGAATGCTATCATTCTCCCCGAGGCAAATAGGGTAAAGTGCCTTGCCCAAGGACACAACGTCATTTGGCAGGTCAGGGAATCGAACCAACAACCTTCTGATTAATAGCCCGACTCCCTAACCGCTCAGCCCTCTGACCCCTATCATAATTCCATGAACCTTAAAAAGATGGATGCCAACAGACTCTAACCTGATCAGGAACCTCTGTTTTAAAGTCTTTTATATGTTTTTCTATGTCTTCTTTCATGTGTGTCAGAATGGGACCAACAAGCTTTTTATAATCCAGTGAAGATTAATGTAAATCATCCAGTGAATATGAATAGGAATGTTAATGGCACTACAGCTCTGCTGTCTGTGAATGTTGTGTTATAAACAGTGCACCTCAAATCTGTAGCATTATTTGTAATGAGCCTCAATACATTCTGCTGCACCATTTTTTGTATTTATTCTTATTTCCAGTGATGGCCTGGCAAAAAGCACAAGCTTTTTGAGGGGAAGGGGGCTAAGGAAGAAAAATCAGGTTAAAAAGCACAACGGCACACAAGCACAGCAGTACAACATAGAGTAAAAAAGCTTTAAAAACTAAAAAAAAAACAAGCAGGCTAAACAAAGCAGGGCATTAGTAACATAGGGAGTCAGGGGGGATAAAAATGTTAAAAGCACAAAGCAAGGCACAGAGATTATTTACAACAACCCCAATCAAGACAGACTGACACGAGTAGGTGTGAACAAAGGATACAGGCAGGAGAACAAACCAGGCAGCACAAGTACAACAGGAGAACAAAACAGGCAGCATAAGTACAACAGGAGGACAAAACAGGCAGCATAAGTACAACAGGAGGACAAAACAGGCAGCATAAGTACAACAGGAGAACAAAACAGGCAGCATAAGTACAACAGGAGAACAAAACAGGCAGCATAAGTACAACAGGAGAACAAAACAGGCAGCATAAGTACAACAGGAGGACAAAACAGGCAGTTGGCCACAGACAAAAGACACGCCATGGGGATGAATAGACAACAAGATTCTGGGGTTAAAAGTCGAGAAAAACAACAAGATTCTGGGGTTAAAAGTCGAGAAAGCATTTACAAGGTTCAGTGAGGATGCGTGAAATGGTTTCTTTGAAGGCAGGGATGGAAATGAATTTGTCCAGTTTGAGGTGTTTTTGCAGAGCATTCCAGTCAGAGGCTGCAGTGGACTGAAATGATGCAAGACCGAGGGTGGATTTAAGTTCACCTCCAGAGAACTCAGCCTAACTTAGCCTACTGGGCTCCAGTAACCCAGACCAGCCAGCCTAACTCTGGGCTCCAGTAACCCAGACCAGCCAGCCTAACTCTGGGCTTGTATTTGTATACTGTGATTAGTTAACTGCAGTGACCACATTAATAAATCCTACAAAGCAGAACTGTTTTCCCAGTCAATTATCCAGCTGTAATATACAGCACATCAGAGGACAGTATAATATATCTTCTTTAAAAGAGAGGGGAGGTGTCTTTCTGTAAGTATCATGTGTTGTACACGTGTCTTTGTCGCTGACTTCATGTGACTTTCAGCAAGCAAAAGAGAAAAAGATTGATCACAATCCAGGAAAAAAAAGGGAAGAGAGAAAATAACATGTCAGTTCACATTGCACGCCTGTTTCTGAAATACTATGTGCTTATTACCGCTGACTGGCGGTATACAGCAGGTTTGCGGCCTTGCGGTCAAAGGTCTTTGTTGACAGAAATCAGTTTTGCTTTTTTTTTTTTTTTATGGAGCCCTGTATTTTCAAGCAAGACCTTGTTATCTCTCACTATACAGGACATTGTGAAAACCAAGGATGGAAATAGCTTTGGTGAGAAGACGGGAGTCATTAACATCTCCAACCTGTTTGGATCTAATCTGTCTGATCAAAGATGTTGTACATGTGTCTCTATCTATTTCCACTTGAGCACAAGCAGTTTAACATAGCCTGACCCCTTCTGGCCCCTCCCGGCCAGTGTGGTGTCGTAGTGTGAGAGAGGTGCAGGGGATGCTGGCCAACTAAGATACTCATCAATGAGGCACAGGAAGTGAAAAGGATCTCCTTGCTGTTTGATTAGGCTCAAGTTAACCAACCAGATAGTGACTTGATATCCCTCATAGTGCCCGGCTGCAGGAACAGGACTGGCTCAGCGTTAACGTGATAGTGTGAGACAGCGGGCTCTGTTGTTATGCCTGTGGACCCTGCACAGGCCTGGGGCTGGATCCACATCTCTCACCAGGACTTGGATTGTCTCTGGGGTAACCTGACTTGAGACATCTGCAGCCTAACGTTTCGTCTGTCCTAGAGGGGTTCACACTCCAACAGGAGGGATGGAACCAGATACACCACATGACAAGACAGAGAGGCACATGTCCTCCCCCACTACTGAAATCAATCAGACCAGGCCTCTTCAGGCCTCTTCAGAGAGCAGCCTCAGGCCTCGTCAGAGAGCAGAAAGAGGGGTTTATCCAGGGTGATCTCCTGTCTGTGTGTTGAGACTGGGATGTGAGTTTAATGACTTCAAGCCTTCTGGTGTTGTTCTTCTGGGAGACTTCATCAGTCTAGAGGCCCACAATGCATCACTTCCACAGACCGCATGGCCACTGTTCTGGAACTATCTTTCTCCTCAGCCCACTACAAAGCAGCGGCCTGGTATGCGCAGCACATCTCCGACATTCTCTCCTGTTAGTAATAACAATCCCACTGACTCGCAGGATCCTGGAACATCTCAGCACGCACGCTTTGAAACGTCGACCTCCATGCTAAATCTGAAACTGACTCGTCTGCTGGCGGAACGAAGAAAGGACAGGCTGCGAGCGCCGTGTGACCATTTCTTCCTGTTTCACTGGGAAAAGACCGTGAGAGGATTGCAAAGAGAGGTGGTTTTAATGAAAACAGTTTATTATCCCAGAGGTTGTGTGAGGTACGCACGGTCAAAATAAGGACTGTGTGGATGTGTGTGAGTTGAGAGAAGGGAGGAGATTGTCTAGGGCCCATGCAGTGTGCTTTCTATCAAATCAAGCTGCATGTAGAAAACCTGACCTTCCGTGTTTGGAAGAAGCAAAATCGGAAGTTGTTTCCAACTTTGCAATTATAGTGAAGATCCTTCACAGATGGTTGTTTCCACACAGTTCAGTCCACAGAGACAAGACAGTGCAGCTCCAACATAGAGAGGAGCTTTGACTATCACAGCACATGCAATTAACCCCCCATCTTGGTCCGTTATGGATCAGGGAAACATTACTTTAGTTGTTGGACAATCAAGAACCCAAGTGCAACAAGAACCATTAGAGGAGCCCCATTATCTTTGCCACAGGCAGGTTAACAGGAGTGTAACAGGATCTGCCCCCAGTACAGCCCTTTAGAGGAGCTGGAGGATCGTACCGTAGTTAACTATGGAGCCCTTTGTGACAGTTCCTGTAAAAAGAGATCTACAAATACAAAATTGGATTAGATTTGATTGGTCTGTTTTGGACTGTGACTAGAAATGATTGTCCATCCACAGAGCTGAGTTGCAGGAGGTCGTCACCGGGTCTCGCACCGTCACATCACAGAAAAAAGGTTCTGGGTTTGATTCCTGCATGGGGCATGGTTGGCAAATTCTCCCCCAAAAATGAACAGAACAGGTCTGTAGGGCGGACACAGCCTACACACGTGTGAGTGTGTCATGCTGAGAAACATCTCTTCTACAACAGGAGCAGTTGATGAATGTTTGGATTGTAAAGAGGGGAGAGTAAACAAGTAAATGCAGTAAGAGCAAACACGTAATCAGTCATTACCAAGTATACTTGTTCCCATTTGGAAGTAAAAGCTAAATAATGCCAAATAATGCAGTAATGCTGTAATTATGATTAACAGCATGTGAATGTAACAGTGCTTCAAATGTTCATCTGAGTCCTAAGAGAGACTCCTGGCCAGGACATAACTGCTCTATTCATTCTGCAGCTTCTCTCAGGGCTGTGTAATGCCTGCAGAAATAAGTGACCTGGCTCAGACAACCCGCCTGGCCAAGCTGGCTCCTCAGGGGTTGGCAGGGACCAGGATCCACAATGTTGCCATGGAGGACAATGTCCACATTGTTATGCCCACCATGAACTAAATGTTGCAAAGTAAATTCATCGTAAAAGAAAGCGACATTCTAACCTATAACGTTTGCCTTCACAGATATTTACTTGTGATCGTCCACACCCTGTCAACCCACCTGTTTTGCCCGACAATGTTCTTGAAATGGCCCAAATTATTTTGATACGAGAAACAGCATAAACAGCTACATGCATGTTCTAGAGGCTAGTTTATCCCTACGCGCCTTCATACATCTGAAGCCAGATGTCCCAGTCCTGTTACATCTGAAGCCAGATGTCCCAGTCCTGTTACATCTGAAGCCTGATGTCCCAGCCCTGTTACATCTGAAGCCAGATGTCCCAGTCCTGTTACATCTGAAGCCAGATGTCCCAGTCCTGTTACATCTGAAGCCTGATGTCCCAGCCCTGTTACATCTGAAGCCAGATGTCCCGGTTCTGTTACATCTGAAGCCTGATGTCCCAGCCCTGTTACATCTGAAGCCAGATGTCCCGGTTCTGTTACATCTGAAGCCAGATGTCCCGGTTCTGTTACATCTGAAGCCTGATGTCCCAGCCCTGTTACATCTGAAGCCTGAATGGATGAGGATGTGATCCACGTCAGGTTACTACTGGTCTAGGTTACTGTCAGGTAATCGCAGTTTGGTAACAACTGCATAACAGGCAGACCAGAGGAGATCTACTCTGTCAGGCTGGAACAGAGAGAGTCACACCATCCCCCTTCATGAGTCTCATATTTGAAAGCCGTTTAGATAGGAATGACCCGATAAAGTGTTTGTGACTAGATTACTGTAAGAGAGCAACAAGTCCCTACAAACCACAAAGCCAGCCCTGAGGAACCAGCCATGCTCCCGGAGAGAGTGTCTGAAATCTGGACTAAACATCATCATCGTCATTTTTCTCTGCCAGGAATCGAACCGGCAACCTTCTGATTAATAGATCGATTCCCTTACCGCTCAGCCATCTGACTCCTCAAAACAGGAAACGTTACAGAGTTGTCACAACCACAGGGCCTTTGATGCTGGAAGCTCTACAGCAAAGCTCTGCTCGTGCCTACTGTCTGACAACATCTTACCTGTCTCTACGGTCCCAGCAGAGCCCACCAGGGCCTCCAGAGCCGTGAGAGTGTCGACAGAGACTAAAATGACACCAGGCTTGAGGGAGGTTTCAACACTTCATTCTTAATGGGTGAGGTCTTGTTGACGGTGGTTCAATGACATCTCTGTTTGACATGTCTATAATCCTCATGCTGATTCTCAGAATCAAATCAATTTTTTTTTGTCTTTGCATGCAATGTTTCAGAGGGCTTCACAGACACCCACAGAACTGCAAATAACCAACCTAAAACCCCCAAAGAAGACTAGGAAAGTAACTCTGGGAAAATTTGAAAGCTATGCCAGGTAATTCCCAAGATAACTCTGGGATGTCAAAGCTGTCCAAAAGGAAAGCAAACACTCTTCTAACCCTTCTCCTCTTCCTGAAGTCATCAGAACCACAAACACTCTTCTAACCCTCATCCTCAGACTCATGCTAACAGACCCAGGCTAACAGACCCAGGCTAACAGACCCAGGCTAACAGACCCAGGCTTACAGACCCAGGCTTACAGACCCAGGCTAACAGACCCAGGCTAACAGACCCATGCTAACAGACCCAGGTTTACAGACCCAGGCTTACAGACAGGCAAGAGAAGCAGGGGCTTGTGGAAGTTGCTCCAACTTTTACACACCAGGAAGAGGCTGTGAAGGTAATGATCATTTAAATGTCGGTTTAAACCGCATCACATTGACCAAGGTGGTGGAGATGTTTGGGGAGGTTTTTGGATCCACAGGAAGGAGTGGCGTGGCTCTCCAGTGGACCAGGATCATCCTCTCAACCACAGGAACACAGATGTCGGGCGTCTGGATGAAGGTATTTGAAGAATGTGCCCGACAACAACAGGAGTATTTGCCATTAGAGCATGTGGGTCTTAGGTCCTGTGACATGACCAGGGCCTGTCTAGCCAGACTGAGATAGACAGGTCTCGTAAGATATGGCTGGATGTCTAGACCAGGTTGTTACATTAGCCCTGGCTATCTAAGCAGGGCCTGGACAGTTTACTTTGACAAAGCTATCAAGTATTTTCAAACGTTGTTTGAAAAAAACGATTGTTGTTCATTGAAGATTCTTCAGTGTTGAGTCACTTAGGACAGATGATTATCAATATAATATATATAATTTTGTGGTAATCTCCAGCTAAATCTAACTGGCCGTGCTGACAACAGCCTGGGGAGGCTGTGGTGGTCCAGAGCTCTGAGGAGAGGAGCTGAGGGGGGAAGGGTTGAAGAGAGGAGAAGAGGAGGAGAGGGGGGGGGGAGAGCAGGAGGAGAGGGGGGAGGGGAGCAGGGTGAAGGTTGAGGAGAGGAGGAGGAGAGGGGGGAGGAGGAGAGAGGGAGGAGAGGGGAGGAGGAAAGGGGGGAGGAGGAGAGGAGAGCAGGGTGTGGGTTGAGGAGAGGAGGAGGAGAAGAGGAGGAGGGGGGAGGAGAGGAGGAGAAGGGGGAGGAAGAGAAGGGGAAGAGGAGAGGGGGGGAGGAGAGGATGAGGAGAGGGGGGGAGTAGAGGAGGAGGAGAGGGGGGAGGGTTACCAGCATCTGCTAGCTCAGGGGAAGGAGTCGTGTGAGACAGTCGTTCTATCCAGCACTTCAACTTCTCTGTTAGTTTTACTGTAAACTGAAACCGATGGAGTTACACGACTGTGCCTCCAACAAGACTCAGAACTGTTTATCCTGACGCCTGACCTGTTCCTTCCTTTCCACCCTGTCATCTCTAGTCAACCCTGCGGCAGAGACAGAGAGCAGCAGGGCTGGAACCTGACGGAGAGCGCTCATGTTTTTTTAAAGTAGTTAATTGGTGTTGGGTCTTGACAATTACCTTACACATTTTGGGAAATACATTTACTTGTTTGATTTGTCATCCCCAGAAGTTCTTACCAGTCAGCAGAGTAAACCTGCTGACCACCTGAATTTACAAATACTACTCTACTCGCCAAGTTTTGTATATATTTTATAATGTATTCATTTTGGCTCTGACATATAGGCCCTGCTTAAGTCAAAAGTAGGCCATGCTACTACATGTTTTAGTGTCACGCTGGACCTCACATAACAATAACAACAATACATTAATACAAAAAGACTATATTGAAAATATTTATCAACCTTTATAAGAACGTTTTTCAACCTTTCAAACCTTTTTTTCAAAAACTTTTTCTAAAAAATATTTTTTCAACCTTTAAAAACGTTTTGGTCAAAAACTTTTTCTCAAAAATATATTTTAAACCTTTCTTTTTTTTAAAGAAAGAGAGAGAGAGACAAAGAGAGAGAGAGAGAGAGAGGAAGATAAGTAAAAAGAGAGGGTTGAAAAACATTTCAGTGCAAATTCAAAATCCGACTTCTGGAGCTGATTTAAGGCTTTCCCCGTCTGTATAACACGAAATATCTTCTTCATTTCGTCTTCTGAGGAAGCAGAAACACTTTTACACTGTCTGGTCTTCTTTGCTTCTGTGGTTATTCTTCTAAAATACTAGAATTATAAAAAAATATTCCTTTTAGTTGTTTTACTTAATTCCAGAGGTCTTTGGAAATTCACACTGATCTCCCTGAACAAAAAATAATCCACATGAGAAAGACTCATGGTTCAGGTAATTACTGAAATATCATTCAGATTCTGCAGAATAGATATTGTCGAAAAACAGATGTACAGTTTATTACAATCTGTCATTCTGTGAATATAATAGAATGCCATGCGTTAGCTGAGGAGTGAGGGACATTTGCCTTTCACAAAATATCAACACCATGTCAGTTCATCTCACATCTGAGTTTCAGATCCCCACTGTGTGTGCTGCGAGCTCCTGGCTACCTGGGAGCCCAGACAGGGGAACATTTCGGCTTTACACAAAAGTGAGATATTTCTCTGATGTTTGGTTTTGTGCTTCTTCTCTGTGTGAGATGTTCACATTCAAAGTGTGTGGTGTGTCACACCTGGGTGAACTAAGGCTGGTTTTCACTGTCACTGTCTATTTCCTGATATCACAGTTCCTTATGTAAACAGTGTTTTCTCACATAATAACTCCTGAAGTTATGATATTTCTTACTGACAGAGGCCCTCTTCAGTCACAAAAGGTTACCCAAATAAAAACTAAAAGCCACAAAATGTAATGTTTTGTTAGGTAAAAATTATACATATATTTTGTTTAAGAAAGCTGTCTGTCAATTAATCAAATGGTAAAGCTTATTACACAACCATGACCTGAACATGACCGTTGGTGTGTCTGGCTGTGTGTGTCTGTGTGTGTGTGGGATCACCACACACGTTTGTAAGTCAAGTACACACAGTCAGGCCTAAGGATTTCCCCTGCTGTGTATCCAGTCCAAACACCAGTCAGCCAGCCCAGATCTGGCCCATCAGTCAAGCCTTTGTGCTGGGATTGTAAACTCTGCAAGCGTGGACCTTCTCACCAGCGTGGACCTTCTCACCAGCGGTCAGCTGTGGAATTGTACACAGCTGCAATCAGACACACTCAGAAACATCAAGGATATGTCTGTTTGTACCAGTCATCATCTGCTTACAATATGGAATATAAGGAAGTAAAGTAAACATGACTCAGTGCTGTATCATCACTGGTTCTGTATTCTCCTCGGAGTCTAACAACCCTTGGCAGTGAGACAAGCTGAGCATCTGCATGTCAACTGTTAGTTCTTCACTGTAGGAACGTCCTTGACTGGACTGGGTTTCTGTCTACAGTATGCATGAGAAAACCTTAAGAAACCTCTTGAGAATTACTTTTTAAAATGGTCCCACACAATATTCGTTTATTTCATTCATTTTTACAGGGACAATGCACATTGATCAACATTTCAGTAAAAGTGCCGGTTTTAGCCAGTCGGCTAATTTTCAACAGCAGTCCCTGGGATATCATCAGAATGAGAACCCATGGGTTAGAGAGGACTAGATGACCAGGGACAGGTTCTGGTCAGGGTTTGGGGAGAGGTTCTGGAGACCTGGGGTTTCTCATTCCTCTCCTTAGTGAGAAGAGGGGAAGAGGAGAGCAGATGTTTAGGCTGCTGCTGCCCTGAGGGCTAGTATCTCTGACAGCCCGGCCAGGATGCTTATTGAACCACTATTGATCTGGATTACGCAAGACTGACAAAACAGGATGGCTTTTGTCTGCCTAAACCTGCAGGGAGCTCACAGACTTGACTGGGATGGATGAATCAGGGTGTGGGGCTGTTTTATTGAATGAGACATTGCCTGGATCGCACAAGGAAAAGTGTAATGATCCAAGAATCTTCATGCACATGGGTTGTGGATGTTTGATTCTGGCAGTTGAGAAGAAACCCCAAGGACATCCTGGAGCTGTGAAGTCACCTCATCAGTTTGTTCTCCTCAGCCAGCCCATCCTGGTGCACATAAACTATGAGAATCCACGATGGAATCACACAATTCAAATGAGGGAGGAAAATAAGTTGGCCCGGAAACCTGGTCTCAGAGGCCCAGTAACACTACAGCCCTGTATGGGAAGACAGGGAGGGGCCAGGGATGCCAAAATGATTCCCTCAGGAACCCCTCACACCTTCCAGCACTGTGACTGATACCATCAACATACAAGAGAACATGGGATGAAGGAATAACTTCATATCTGATTGGACCTTGGAGTCGTCGATGTCCGTAGTTTACCTACTGAGCAACTAAACAGTCAGTTTTGAGTCAGCGGTAATGAAGATGTGCTAATGATCAAAAGGTAAAGTACACAGAGAGTCCTGGCCCAGAAGTGAAACAGCTCTTCACACAGTTTAGGCAATAGTCATTTGCAAGAACGGGCTCGTATGTTTGTCTGGTATCCAAAACTAAAAACTGTTTATGGAAACTAATTGTATTTTGGCATGGCACAGTTTAGTAGTTGATCAGACGGGTGTGGCTGTGACAGGCTTCTCTCAGGACTGTTTCACTGTCAATACAATCAGGAGTGTAAACACTCATCCACTGTGCTGGCACACAAACAAAACCAAACTTTGGATTAGTTCTGTGTTTTAGGTGGTTACATCACTTTGGCCACAAGTTAACAGTTTTTTAAAGATAATTAAAATGAATATAAAGTCTTCTGTCAAAATGAAAGAGAATGAGTACCAGAAGGAGGTAGGGGAGGGGAGAAGGAGGAAGAGGAGGGGAGGAGGGGAGATGGAGAAAAGCTCAACTCCAGCTTGCATCTCCAGGTATCGCCAGGTCCTTCAACCTGTGTTTACTCTCCAAGCCCTGACTGATCTGACCTCACCTCAGTGTTCTGACCTCACCTCAGTGATCTGACCTACCCTCAGTGATCTGACCTCACCTCAGTGATCTGACCTCACCTCAGTGATCTGACCTCACCTCAGTGTTCTGACCTCACCTCAGTGTTCTGACCTCACCTCAGTGATCTGACCTCACCTCAGTGTTCTGACCTCACCTCAGTGATCTGACCTCACCTCAGTGATCTGACCTCACCTCAGTGTTCTGACCTCACCTCAGTGTTCTGACCTCACCTCAGTGATCTGACCTCACCTCAGTGATCTGACCTCACCTCAGTGTTCTGACCTCACCTCAGTGATCTGACTTCACCTCAGTGATCTGACCTCACCTCAGTGATCTGACCTCACCTCAGTGTTCTGACCTCACCTCAGTGATCTGACCTCACCTCAGTGATCTGACCTCACCTCAGTGTTCTGACCTCACCTCAGTGTTCTGACCTCACCTCAGTGATCTGACCTCACCTCAGTGTTCTGACCTCACCTCAGTGTTCTGACCTCACCTCAGTGATCTGACCTCACCTCAGTGATCTGACCTCACCTCAGTGATCTGACCTCACCTCAGTGATCTGACCTCACCTCAGTGGTATGCCAGGTCCAAATAGAAGGGACAGGATTCCAATCTGGCTCTCAGAACAAGCAGCTCTTTCTTAGAGGAGAGGAAGAGAGGGAGGAAGAGGAGATGGAAAGAGAGGAATGGGAAAGCTAAATATGTAAGTTTAAACGTTGAATAGAGGATTTTCCTCCTTTGTAACAAGATATAAAAAATGCTATAAATTAGAAAGGTTTTCAGGGTTTTTGATGAAACCTATAAATAGGTAGTTGAGTTCCATGTCCAGTGATAATGTGCCAAGCTAGGGCTGTCTCCCCCCTAGGGCTGTCCCTCCTCAAACACTCCCCCTGCCCAGCAACCTGGAGGGGTGAACCACTCACAGCCTGACCATATGCTCAGATTTGATCTGCTGTCTTCAACAGCACTGCTTAAACAGTGGGGTTATCTATTCCTCCTGAACACCTCAAATCGAGTATGTAATCACAATCCAAACATACAGGGTACAGAGTGCACAAAGATTCAGCAAAGGAACATTTACTGCTCATAATACTGCTGCTGTGTTAGTGAGTGTCTGTCTTCTTCTTCTTCTTCCTGGGGACATGCCCTACTGCTAATGCCTGTCTGGTCTTGTGGTGGGTTTCCCAGAGAAAACACATGTGATCTCCATGATGTAGAACTGGCAGCAGAGAAAACACACTGGCACGCAGGTCTTCAAAAGAGATGGTAAATCTAAGGATACAAGAATGTGCAGCATTGTGCTTTTCTAACTTCATGGAACACAGGGTTTGTTTAGACAAACCTTTAAAATGTCGAGATCTCACAGAAAAATAACAAAGAACACTGATTTATTGGTCCTCGCCTTACATTTCCATGACTTTAAACATGGTACCAGAAGGCTGCAGTCCTGAATAATGAGTCTGGATCCTCAGTCCTACAGAGAAGTCTGTTGTGGACACGTCCATAAAAGGAAGAAGAGGAAGTGACGATGCTGTAAGAGTCTTCTGTGGAATGAGGTGAGGGGCGATGGAGCACAGCTGCTGAGAGTGACTCAATCAGCAGGGAGGAGAAGGAGAGGAGGAGGAGAGACAGGAGGAAGAGGATGGAGGGAGGGAGGGAGGGAGGGAGGGAGGAAGAGGAGGGAGGGAGGGAGGGAGGGAGGGAGGGAGGGAGGGAGGGAGGGAGGGAGGGAGGGAGGGAGGGAGGGAGGGAGGGAGGGAGGGAGGGAGGGAGGGAGGGAGGGAGGGAGGGAGGGAGGGAGGGAGGGAGGGAGGGGGATAGAGATAGGAAGAGAGACAGGAGGAGGACGATGGAAGGAGACCAGCTATGCTCCAGACAGGAGACAGACGCAGCCAGCTTGACATGGACACCAGCCTAGTTAGACACACATTTGTGTTCGAGCAGAAGCCTGTTCCTCAGCTGTGTACGCCTCTCTACTGTATGTGTGTGTGTGTGTGGTAATTGTAGATAACAAGTGGCAGACTGGGGTCTCTGTCCTCTCAGGGTAGAGATCAGGAACCCTAACTAGACACAGCAACTGAACCCTGATGAACCCTAACACACTAACACCATCAGTCAGAAGAGCAAGACTCTGGCCCCAAACATCCTTGGTCCTGGGCCTCTCTCTCTCTCTCTTTCTGTCTTTCTGTCTTTCTGTCTTTCTGTCTTTCTCTCTCTCTTTTTCTCTCTCTCTCTCTCTCTCTCTCTCTCTCTCTCTCTCTCTCTCTCTCTCTCTCTCTCTCTCTCTCTCTCTCTCTCTCTCTCTCTCTCTCTCTCTCTCTCTCTCTCTCTCATGTAAAAGGACTTGGATGACAGAAGCATTTTGTAGCTCCTGGATTCATCAAGCGTTCCCCTGCAGCATGATTCCATCTAGATTTGAGATCATTTTAGATGTCATCCCTCTGATGTGTGCAACACAGATACAAACACAGCCCTCTGGGAAACAAGCCATTGCTAAAACACTCTTAGCATTGTACACCCTGTTTATATTAAGTATATCCCTTCCCTTGAGCTGAATCTTAGGAATCCATCAAATAAACAGTCATGGTAACTCAGCAACAGCCAAAGAAACACAACGTACACAGTAGTGGATCTGAAACTAAACAAAGTATATCCCTCTGCCACACACACACACACACACACACACACACACACGATGTACAACAGCACTGATAGAGAGGGTCAGAAGAAGAAAGACTGTGAGTCACTGACCAGATACCAGTTCTGCCCTGGGACTCTTCGAGGAAGCGCTCTGACGAGGCGAGGTACACTTCCCTTATATGGCAGCTCGCTTCCTCGCTGCTGAAACCCCTCTGACAGACCCAGCCAGTGCTGAGCAGCATTACGAGAATCCTGGGGAACAGTTAACATACACAACAACTTTGGCTACGGAAGGAACTGCTAAAGCCCTCATCTGAACCTTGGACGTGGGATTTGTCAATGGAGTGGGTTGGAATGCGTAGCATGGCTTGGCTACTGTACTTCAGAGTTGCTCTAAGAACAGTCTGCTGTTTGTTAATCCACGGGAACCAACAAGCCAGTATTGTTCTCCCTGGTGAGCCTTCAGCTCTACTTAATCAGAACACTGTGAACATGAGGATGATCACACAGTTCATTATGTGTCTGTATGTTGACTTTGGTCATGTTGGCATGGATGCGGTGTTATTGTGAAGTCATGTCAGTTCAGCAGTGCAATTATGACATGATCACAGGTTTTTAGAGCTTCCTGTAAGATCAAAGTTGTCAAAAGACAAACGACCTTATTCCACACAACTGGCTCCCCCTTATGAGGCTTTCTGTGTGTCTGATTGTTTGCCGAAAAAGTTACATAAATACACAAGCCAAGAGATCTTGCCAAAAAACAGGAGTCTGGTTTTGATTAGAAGTTTAGTTTCTTTGATTATTGTTCAATGTTTGGGTCAACACTTACGGCCATTTTCAGCTCCAGTATTTCATGGACCTGAGAAAGGGATTTGTCATTTTAGAAGAACAACAATATCATTTTATGTATATATATATATATATATATATATATATATATATATATATATATATATATATATATATTGTGGCATCATGGGAGGCTTTACCACTGAGCTGGGTGCAGGGAAGTGCATAATCAACAGGACAGAGCAGGCAAAAGTGTTTTTAAAACGAGGAATCCGGTTTATTCACCAACACAAAGTATTTCAGGAAGCAAACAATAAAGTTCTTCAAAGGCAAAACATAGGCTTCATAAAGTTGCTCCTAACTTAAGTCCTACCAACTGTGGTTGCAAACTCAAAGCTTGTCCGTCCAGGTCCTTCCCGGCTTGGGGCTAGCCTTCCCCCTTCCGGATGGGCTTAAGCAAGCGCTTCAGCAAGCACCTCAACAGAGGCTTCACCCGCGAGTCAAGTGCTCTCTGTTCTCCCTCCTGGCTCTCTCCGCTCTCGTGGCTCACCCCTTCACAACAGGCACCACCTGTGTTAAATGCTTCTTCCATCAGGTGCCTTAAGCACCTACACCTGGTTGGGTGCTGCTGCATTCTGGGAGATATACATATGTATATCTATATATATATATATATATATATATATATATATATATATATATATATATATATATATATATATATATCTATATATATATATATATATGCAGAAAATGGATGTATATATATACATATGTATATCTATATATATATATATATATATATATATATATATATATACATGCAGAAAATGGGGGCCTTGCTAGTTTGTTAGTGACAACAGTCTATCGTTGCATCATTCATCTGTTATTTTGCATCAATAAAAATAATGTGTGTAGTTAGAAAGTGTCTGTCAGACAATATGCACAGAATCCCAACATTAAAAGTGATAAGTAGAAAAGATCTACTGTAACAGGAAATACAAACATACCAGGAGAATGAATCCTGTAAACCTGTTTAATGACACACACTCCTTGTGTTCTGGGAAACATCCCAGTTAAGGATTGTAAAATTCTGTTTTTGGCCCACAATACCAGCCTCTCCCCTGAATACCATCCGAAAATGAAGCATAGCGCAAGTTCAGTCAGGCAAGACCGATCCCTGCACTCGGGCGAACTCAATAATGTACACTACTCACTCCTCCCGCTAAGAGCGCTCTACTTCCTCTGTTCCTCTGTCGGGCAGTAATCTGGGTTCAATTCAAGTTGCGCTCCCGTCTATCAATTAACGCTGTCACATGATCCCGCGCCTTTTAAATACGAGTCTCTCCCTGTGTAATTTGTCCATTCTATCAAGTGCGCGACCCTCCACCCCGTCACCACCCTGTTCCTCGTCTGCTCTTCGACTTGTTGGTCGTCGGCTGCCGCCACCGCCACCAGTGTCTGGACTCCATGGGGGATTCTTCTTCAGATGTTGGGCAGGCGCCCGTTGATCTATAATTCCCCGGGGTCTAAGCTTTAAACACTGTAGTACATTTATCATTCTGTAAATAAACATCTTTCACTCATACCAGGTCTCTCCTGATTAAACTACAGTGTAGACCGGCACTGTATGTTGAACTGCTAGTAGGATTTACTGTGGCCTGAGGCCTTCAACCCTTAAACCTTTGTTAGGTGCCAAGTTGAAGCATTTTGATTTGATTTTTAGGCCTCCAATGGTGATAATTGTATTTTTTTGCTTCCTGTTTATGTTTGGAATAGTTTGTTTGCATCTTGTTTTCCAAACCATGGAAACCCTTGGTCAGGAAGGACAATGGGAATGTGTGCTTGCCTACTAGGTTCCACTCAGTCCTTCCCATCGATGTTGCCATACTCTGGTACTGTGTACGGCCCTGTACATGCTGTCAGTCAGAACATGGCTTTCTTTTGTCCAAAAACGTTTTATTGAATCTGTAATCAGAAGCAGACTAGATTGGACATAACGAGGTTTCATGTGTTTGAGCAAGTAGCTGTCCTGGAAGCGCAACGTTACCCAACTAGTCTGTCAGTGAACAGTTAAATCTTTATGTGCAATATTCAATAGTCATTCTGTTGGAATTTGCCATGACACACACAAGTGTTTGGAAAGAGAGAGTGAAGCAGGCCTTCTGTCCAGTGTTTATTGATGACTGGAAATGCACATCCTCCAGTTAGACAGACTGGACCAGAAGTCAGTCAGAGGTCACACTGTTCTTCTAATGCTGATTCATCTGGTTGCGGGGATGAAGGACTGTCTTTCATTAGATACAGTACAGAAAACTGAACTAAGTCAGGCCAAACTTTTCAGGGAGTTACATTTACATTTAGCAGACCCTCTTATCCAGAGCGACTTACAGTAAGTACAGGAGGCAAGTAGAGTGAAGTGCCTTGTCCAAGGACACAACATCATTTGGCAAGGCGAGGAATTGATCTGGTCACCTTCTGATTACTAGCCCGACTCCCTCACCGCTCAGCCATCTGACTCCCAGTCTTTTTAAGTTGCAAGTAAAATAAAGTGTTTGTGACAGGTTTGTTTTTTTGTCTTGATCCTATCTACTGCTGGTGGAACCGGCTGTCTGGTACTGGTGGAACCGGCAGTCTGGTGCTGGTGGAACCGGCTGTCTGGTACTGGTGGAACCGGCTGTCTGGTGCTGGTGGAACCGGCTGTCTGGTACTGGTGGAACTGGCTGTGTGCTGTCGGTTGGGATTGGGCCTTTCTGGAGAGCTTCTTCTGCTTCAGACAAAATAACTGAATAATAAAATAACTAAATAACTCACCTTTCAAAGAATTGTAATAATTGCAGTTTATCACAGGAAAATTGCGTAGGGAGTCAGCATGGATTTTGCAGAAAATACCTAACGTAAAATAGTAACGTCTGGAATATATGGAAAGTACTTCAATAGTTCAACTGTATTTGTCTTTAGTGAGTCAGTGTTGTGTGCTGTGGCTTCCCGACACAGAATGTACTACAAACCCAGACCTGTGACTTTGCACTCTGCAATGGGACTGTGAGAGGAAAATAAAACAAACCTTAGTGATCTGGACTCAAATGGAAGATTTGTTTATCTTGAGCCTGTCTGTCTGTTTTCATAACTGTGGGTTACCACAGTCCCCATGCTGGAAGCACACGCATCCCATATCTGCAGGTCTGCAGCCCATATCTGCAGGTCTGCAGCCCATATCTGCAGGTCTGCAGCCACTACTGAAGCTGACAATATTTTTCAGTCAGTCCAGATGTATGCACCTTTCAATATCCCCACTAACACACCAGATGAACAGAAATGATCACAACAGGGATTTATAAACATTTACCATCATTTTCTTATTTTCTTACATCCGATTGAAAGCCTTGAATGTTATTAATTTCATTATTTTGTATGAATCGCCATAATATCACTCATGCTGTTCATTGTTATTCTTACTTTTATATGTATTTTATATTCAAATATTTGTATTCTTTGATTGTTTAGTTCTTAGAAAGCGTTTAACTTTTGTACTTCACTTTATTTAAGATTTGTATATGTTTCGTGTTTTGCACCTCCCTACCACAACAAATTCAATTTTTGTATAACATACATGGCGAATAAACTGAATTCTGATTCTGATTATGGCATGGTGTCTGCTGGGAGGGCACCATACTCACTGTAAGTCGCTCTGGATAAGAGCGTCTGCTAAATGACTAAATGTAAGTAATCTTAATTTATTGAAAAAGCAGATTTGACATTATCATTGTTGTAACAGATTTTTATAGAGATTATTAGAGAACATTATGGGGGGAAATACAGCCCTTGGTCAGATCTGGTCCTGTGTGAAAATATGCTTCTCAGCGTCATATCCCTCCCAGCAGACACCACGCCCTCCCAGCAGACACCACGCCCTCCCAGCAGACACCACGCCCTCCCAGCAGACACCACGCCCTCCCAGCAGACACCACCACCTCCCAGCAGACACCACGCCCTCCCAGCAGACACCACGCCCTCCCAGCAGACACCACGCCCTCCCAACAGACACCACGCCCTCCCAGCAGACACCATGCCCTCCCAGCAGACACCACGCCCTCCTTCAGGGGAGGGTGGCAGTATGCACCTTGACACTTTCTTCAAAGCTGAATTGTGAGTAAAGTTTCTGTCTTTGACACTGGTGCTTTGATGGGGATGTTGGATCAGCAACATAGCATAAATATGCTTCAGACTGAATCATGTTTTTGATGTCCAACTGTCTTCCCAGAGAGGAAGCATCTCGATGAACCTGCTTTTGGTGGATCAACAGCGATGCACAGGTTCCTGACTTCCTGTGTGTGATCATGGGCACTTCTGACAATTAATAGAAATGGACCCTGAAAAGACTGCTGTTTGATATGTTAGATAGAAATTTGCCAAAATAAGCATTTTAGACTTTCAATGGTTTCTGAAATGTGAATATTTCATAAAGAGGATTGAGTAACAGATGTCACTGAGGTATTTTTATGCAAGTAATACAACCCTTTTATTTCATGTATCCATAATATTTACTTAGGCAATCGAGATGGAAGGTTGCAATAACTAAAAATCTTTAAGTATTCTTTCAGTCAATGCTTCACTGAGGACTCAGTTATACTAAGAGTGAGGTTCATGATTTAAATTTAAATTAGAGCAGGGTGACATGTTTATTCCTCACTTAGTGTTATAAAAGAATGAAAAATGTTTCAAATTTAACTTTCAAAAAGACTGTTGTGCTTGTTGCCAGGCAATGAAGGGACACGTGCTATTGAAAAGTAAGTTTTATATTGTTTTAATATTATTGACACTAATGACTTTCTAACATATCGACCTTAGTGAAATTGTCAAGCAGGGTATCAGGTTTAGCTGAAGCACAGATGTCTATTGGCCTTTTTTTAATATTCCCTGTATGTGTTATTATAAGAAACACTCACTGTAGCCTACATGGCACTTACCTACTAAGATACAAGATGATGTCTTCTATCTGTATTGCTACGAAGATTAGTCAGTAATAACTAAGAAATAATCAGAAGAATATACATTTTTGGTAACACTTTTGCATCATGCTAGAAAGTAAAAGTCCACCAGTACTGAGATGAGCATTACTGGCTCCCACTTAGTGAAGACTCCCACTTAGTGAAGACTCCCACTTAGTGAAGACTCCCACGCAGTGAAGACTCCCACGCAGTGAAGACTCCCACGCAGTGAAGACTCCCACGCAGTGAAGACTCCCACGCAGTGAAGACTCCAACGCAGTGAAGACTTCAATATTAATGAGATGAGCAGCTCGTTCAGGTGCAGGGGTGAAGGAGAAGCGGATAGGTTTACATAAGTCATTACTTTCACTTGGTTAACACTTTATTCAGCACTTTCTGTTAAACCAATGTTTTCTAATTAAAACAAAAGCTTCTGCGAAACCAGTACTTATGTAATAGATTCCTCCAGACTTCTCATTTAAATTCCTCAGAAGCTGCTCATTATTTTTAGTCCCACTAGAGACACGAAGCATGCCAAGGACATTTTCCTGATAAAATTGGGTGTGATTTAACAAAAGCCTGTTAAGCCATGGAAACTCTCTCTTAACGGCCCTCAGCGGTCATAGTGCTCTCATTCTTCTCCACGGTGCAGCTTGTTTACCTGCAGAGCTTTACTGACACAGTAACTCCTGGAAGATTTGCTCCATCTTCCCGCTCCTCTGTCAGAATGTAATGTTCTTGAATATCCCACTGGGTTAATAAAGGGAATAACTCGCAATTACCCTCCATTCGGAGAAAAATATTTTCACACTTAATGCACACAGTAGGGAGCTGTCATCAATCCCTTGTCATTATCTTGATCTCCTGATTACGTGATCTCATGATCTCCATTTGAGGGATTTTTTTGAATAAATCACTCAAAACATCTGGCCAAGATGTCACTTGAGGTACACATTTGTTTCAATTCGATTTGATTAAACATCCTAAATTAATCAGATCAACCATATGCTTCAACTGAAGAACTGGCAGCCAGTTTCATCCCTACCCTTCCTTCCATTTAGAAATACTTGGTGTTTTATCAGGACAAAGATGATGCTACCCAGTGACATCTTAAGAGCATTTTCAGTCACATACTCGTGATATTGAAACTATGACATTACCATATGTTTAAAATATCAAAAAGATGATAACATTACCACCTTTGATATTCTCCGTTCATAGCCAACTTGAAGACGTCTCAACCAAACACTGAAGCCGTCCAAACGTGGTGTCCTTTCTCCAGACTGTTTATATAGAAACCACAGGATGGAAAAAGAGGAGGCCAGGACTGGCCGTGTGAGGGGAATGCTGCTTTCCAGATTGCTCACAAACAGTCGCCGGTATGAAGCAGTCTGTCTTAGCCTCAGACCTGGCTGCTTGGTGAGAACCTGGACACGCAGAATACTTTAAATCTCCTTTAACAAGCTCCTCTGGCTGACCACAGGGAATTTGTTGGAGAATAAAGACATGATCTAACACGCTAACATTTTCTTGCCTGTCAGGTCAAAGTTTTACACTGCCCAGCCAGGAGACCACTTAGTGATATCATCGTCAGATAAAAGAGAGGTTGCTTTTCGCAAAGACTTACATGTTGAATTGTGTGGCAGTTACATTTAGTCATTTAGCAGACGCTCTTATCCAGAGCGTCTGTTACCAGCATCACTAGTTTTTCCAGGTGATATATATCATTGAGGAACAGCATTCTAGAATTCAGTCTCATCCATCCATGGGGGTAAACTGCAGCTTGTGGTTTGCCTGTCTGTCTACCTTGTCACTCTCCAGGGCCAGCTCAACACCAACATTCTGTCTATTGGCTATTTATATGCTAAGTGTTTCAGCAGAAGGAAGTTACTTGTCTACAGAGATATGCCACAATGGTTTTGTATGATCACGTAGAAGTTCCCCATATGCAATTGTTATTTACATTGTCTTGAAAAGGGCCCAGGCAAATACAGCCCTGCAGTCATGTGCCACCTTTACACCGAGAGAATCGAATAGCTCTACCGGAGAGGTATAGCGGCTCACCGGAGGGATGCAGAGGTTTCCTCCTGCAATGCGCGTTATACCTCTCACAGGACTCTGCTCAGTCTCGTTCCGAGACAGCAAAGGTGACTTTCCTAATTTCTTTACTAACTGGCAAGGTGCTTGAGTGGGCAACGGCTGTATGGGAACAACAGGGTTCGGAGACAGATAACTATGCCCTGTTCATGGATCAGTTTGGGGCAGGGTTTAATCACCCTGAGGAGGGCCATGGGGCCGGCGAAAGTTTGCTGAAATTACGGCAAGGAGACAAGACGGCTGCAGGGTACTCGTTGTCTAGGGATGGGAGAACGATGCCTTGTGAAGCTTTGGTGGTTTCTTCCGGATTGTGCCGGCCCAAAGAGCTGAACTATTGGCGCATTGAAAATAAACAACATCATCAAGCAGCCGTTTAGACTTGCTGAATGAGGCATAGTGGTTGTCTCCGACGGTAGACTACCCTATGTTATTTAATATTTTAATTAAGGCTACATGTGTTCATTTTGATCTGATATTAGTGCTCACATATAAAAATGTTGTGATACATCTGTAGGCCGTTAGAATTGTGTTACTTTCTCACAGTAAAGTTAAAGAATAACGTCTGAGGTGCCCTGCACTGGGGCGTGAACTCAGTTATCCAGACTCGCGTCAACCATATGTCGTCAGACATCACTTTAACCAGCAACACCACTGAAAAAGCTGTTACTTGTTCATGTGGGTGGACAGTCTTTACACAATACGGCATTCATATCAATTAAGCTAAATTACACTGATGTTTTCTTATTTGTCATTGTGACACACAATGAAAGTGTATTCTGAAATCTCTGGCATGGTAAGGGAACAGAAGAGTTTTCACACCACAAAATATATCTATATCATATTCATGCAGGCCTGTACGAAGCATTCGTCAGCATACTTCTGAGGAAAGATCCTGCGGTGGGAACAAAGCTAACAGGCTGCAGGAACCTTCTGGTTCCATGAAAAGTAGTTCTGGGAACCACACGTTCCGAGCTTGCAGTGAAACGCTGCTTCAAGTGTCCAAACTCTCCTCGTACCACCTGAGTGTTTTTGGTGCTTCTCAGACAGGTGCTCTGCACATGTGGATCCCTGTTCTTCAGGCAGGGTAAGGTATGTATTCCTTCAGGCAGGGTAAGGTATGTATTCCTGGCTTGCAGAGGCCAGAGAAGATGCTTGACAGGAACAGAAGTACACCTGAGTTTACATCTGTAGATTTACAGCCAGCTGGTGGTAATGCTTCTGAAAAGCAGATTACATTCCTGACAGAGAAGGCTATGACACAGTTTTGTTAGGTAAAGGTGGCCATGTTGAACTCTCATAAAACCTGAGGAACATGTTTTACACGTATAAACATTTTGACCATGAAAGGATCAAAGATCAAAGATTTGATCCACAAGACACATTAACATATACAAATGTATCAATATTTGCAGTTCAGAGCAAAGCTAACTCAGCAAAGGTGTCTGGTGCATGCCTGTGTCTGGTACATGCCTGTGTCTGGTGCATGCCTGTGTCTGGTGCATGCCTGTGTCTGGTGCATGCCTGTGTCTGGTGCATGCCTGTGTCTGGTGCATGCCTGTGTCTGGTGCATGCCTGTGTCTGGTGCATGTCTGTGTCTGGTGCATGCCTGTGTCTGGTGCATGCCTGTGTCTGGTGCATGCCTGTGTCTGGTGCATGCCTGTGTCTGGTGCATGCCTGTGTCTGGTGCATGCCTGTGTCTGGTGCATGCCTGTGTCTGGTGCATGCCTGTGTCTGGTGCATGTCTGTGTGGTGGGGAGTTGATTCCAAGGATGAGAAGTTCTGTTTTGGCCAGGTTCAGCTGGAGGTGGTGCATTATCAACAAGTAGGGACATGCAGGGAAAACACTGTGTGATGGTCTCTGTTCACCATGAGCAAACTGAGCTAAACAGATGTCATGTGGCACCATCCTACTTGTTGATAAATCCATGATCTTCACTTTACCCTTCTGGTGTTTGCTTTTGCACTTGATGATAACTGCCATGCAATGAGGACAGAGCTCACTTCCTCAGCAAGTCTGAAGGCTTACTGTGAACTCAGTGACCTGTTACATCTGGCACCTAATCCACTGTTGACTTGATGAAATGTAGTCACCTTACATGCTTCCAAATACGACAAAAGTGGACAGGGGAAAGCCAGAGAGAAAACACGAATTTAATAGTCGTTGTTTATGACTTGCATGGAAGCATATTCTCTGCCATGAGAATAGCATCCAGATCATGGCTAGTCAGCAACCTTTACTGTCTCCTGTGACGAGCAGCACAGCTCCACAGTGTGCTGTTTAGTTCATCTTTCCCTCACGTGCACTAGGACCATGGGGCGATCACTGCGGTGGGGACATTTGCAATGCATTCTGGGGAAAATACACAGCATGGCCTTACCTCCCTGCTGGTTCCCACCTGGCTTGTGCATCAGACTCAGCTACTGCCTGGATACTGCCTGGATACTGCCTGGATACTGCCTGGATACTGCCTGGATACTGCCTGAATACTGCCTGGATACTGTCCCAGGACAAACTTAATGGCTGCAAGTTAAGGCAGGGGTATTGATGTGATATTAGTTAAATGTTTCTCAAGATAAACATGTGTTATGAGGTGAATGTATAATTTTGCACATCTCTAAAAAAACAGTTTCTCTCTAGGTAGATTTTCAGACAAGGTCTCTTAACCTGAGAGCAACATAATCCAGGACTGGTCACTTGGGTGCTGCTCCTGGTTTGTCGTCCAGTTCCCCACACTATCAGCCCAGCCCAGGCTCAGGCCGGACCACAGGGGGTGTTGATGTCCTCACCACTGCATCTGAAACATGAGATGGGTTAAGTCATCTCAGACAGCTACAGGAAGAGGCCGGGATCCTGAGCTGGGATGAATGATCCACATTCAGTTTATGACTCAGCCTTCTCTGGAGGATTGTGGGATCAGGTGTGAAGCGGGTACAAAATCATTGGAAGCTGTTGAGTTGATCACAGCATTAATTTAACTCATTTTTCTTTCAACATGGTCTGGGTTTATTTTTATTTATCATTTAGTTTTTTTTTTTTGCTCAGACCCAGCTCTCAGGCTAGCTGATGATTTAATGTCAGTAGGTAAATAGCGCCTGCATGGTGTTGTCATGGTGATGGGGTTTGTACCAGGCTGACCATGCACCCATCTCAGCTACAAACAGACTATCCCGTCTCCAACACAACTTCCTGTGTGATATTCCTTATCTTTTTACAACACACAATGTCCAAACTAAACATAAAGTAATAAATTACGTTCCACACAGACAACGTGTGTATTTATTCAATTAAATCTTTTCTGTACAGTATGAGTTACAGTACGCACTCTTCAGAAGACAGGGCTCACAGCATACTCCAGGATAAGGATTTACATTACCAGTCCTATGTCTCAGGTACATATCCAAACTCTTAAGTCAACACTGCCTTGATGGGATTCCAGCATGCTGCTGCAGCACGCTGAACGCTTCTGCAGAACAGGAGAGCCGTTCTGCTCAGACGGATCTGCCCTCTGCAGCAGTCAGCAGGTTTCTGCATGGGTCACTTTCTCCTGGATTCAGAGGCTGGGGTGGGAAGGTTCGAGTCCCCCCTGAGCCCCACACGCATGCACACTGCAGCCTCACACTGCAGCCTCACACTGCAGCCTCACACTGCAGCCTCACACTGCAGCCTCACACTGCAGCCTCAGCAGGATAGCCGCTCCCCACTCCTCCTTCACAGATCCCAGAATGGATGCAGATTTAAAACCACTTATAATCATTATAAAAAAATAAAGAGTGTATAGATAAAGCAGATCTATGTCAGTGTAACATGATCCATGAGGCTGAGGAATACTGCACGAACCAGGTGATATTCTGGACACCTGGCAACATTTTCTGAGCAACAAAAGAAAGACAGAAAACGAGGCCTAGCATCATTCAGTTGGCCACTCTAGAACTGGACAATTCAACATTGAGATTTCCTTGGCTCTCTCAGAGGGATGCCTCTGATATCTCATATTAGATATTGAGTTATTGAGACCCAGACTTTAGGGGTAAGGTTAGTGGAGACCCAGACTTTAGGGGTAAGGTTAGTGGAGACCCAGACTTTCGGTCTCTACCACAACCACACCATGTTTGGATCCCAACTGGATTACTAGTGGTGTGGATGTGGTGGGCTTGTCAATATAAAAATTCTGTTCCATGAGTCCAAATCCGTAAGTGGTTCTACAGTTCTGAGCAGGATGTTGTCCCAGGTGATGTGTGTTCAGGATGTCATGTGTGCCCAGGTGATTGGCGATCTGGCTCCGCTGGTTCGGAGTAGAGTGTGCAGTCTAGTTATTCTGAGAAACCCATATAATACTATTATGACAGACATTGGGCAACATTGAGTGATTTAATCTTCAGTCAAATATAAGGTTTGTTTTGTTCTTTTTAGAGATTTCCAATCAAAACATGCTCTGTCTGTTTTCACGAATACATTCAGGTTGACATATTTCTCACTGCCAATAGATGTATATGATGTAAACAGTACCACCACCAAAGCTCTAATCATCATCTATCTGTTTACACACATCTGCAAAGGAAATGAAACATGCAAAAAATATCCAAACAAACTAAACACCTGTGTGTCAGAGAGAAACCTTATTCCTAGAAACCACAAAGTGAGGCAAAGTGTTAGTTTCAAAACTGTTTAGAGCCCGTTAAAGGAGACCATCAATGTTGGTTTTCACAACACAGCCTTTTAAACTAGCCAGCTTCTGACAGATAGATGGCTTTGTTTATTTTCCAGAGAGGGTCGTTTCAGAAAACAGGAGGACAGGAGGAAGGAGGAGGGAGGTGGACAGTAGGAGGACAGGAGGAGGACAGGAGGAGGGCAGGAGGAGGGCAGGAGGAGATCACACAGCAGCAAAAGATCTTCCCCCAGCATGTGATTGGTCTGCTGGTCAGGGGTGGGAAGGACATCAGTTAGTGACTGGCCTTGTCTCCCTGCATGGCTGGAAGTGGTGAAGAGTTCTGTTCAAGACCACATATACACACATGCACACATACACACATACACCAAGCACACATGCACACTTGCACACACACTCTCAATCCTCCTCTGTCCTCTCTTGGCGTGCTGAGCTGTGTGGAACCCTCCTGTGTTTGGGTGAGATCCAGCAGCTCAGTGTTTTCAAAGGACCAGAGAAGAGATAGAACCTTCCAGATGTCCAGATCCACAGGACACTCCCAGCTAGTTGTGATTGTTTGTATTTAGTGTGTTAAATCCTTAATCATGCCAAACACTTTAGGCAAATAGACTACCACATCTTTAGCTTTTGTAAAGAACAACTTTAGATTTAAAACCAGAACAACCCATGATAGCTTTTTATTATCTTCAACATTTGTTGATGACCAGTTCTGTTTGATTCGCCTACCCAGGCTTGCTGTTGAGTTGATGGATGAAATACAGCTCCATTAGAATCATGTTCCCAAAGTGAAGTGTTGACTTTCTGTGGTGTCATCGGTAGTGTCATCGGTGTCAAATCTACCATCACATCCACCTTCCAGAGGACCCCACACCACACACACGACTGAGCTGAGCTGTTTGACAAGACAACCAAAGGGAGACTGCACGCAACACAGACAGACAACAAAGACAGGAGACAGATAGTCTCTAACACGATGGCCCTCTAACAACCAGTGGAACAGAACTGGTCTAGAGCTCAGAGAGCTGTGTTTCTGTGCAGACACCAGATCCTCCCAGACCCAGCCTCAAAAACCTCGTCCCCAGAGCTCACTCATCAGGCTCTGAATGGTGTGAATGCTAAAGACAGAGAACCCTTAGCGGTTGCTGTAGAAATGTGTGCTGTGTTACTGCATCACTGCCTGAAGTGGGCTGTGGTTTGGCCTTGTTACTTCCCAGGCCTGTCGTCTCAGGTTCACGATGAACAGAGGCTTCTTTGTTTATAGGGTCGTCTTACAGTAGCAGGACCCCCTGAGAGTGTGTGCGACTGGGAGAGGAGAAGTAAAGCAGCACATGAGGGCGTGCTCCTATAGCAGCACTGCTTGCCCCTGAGGAGGAGAGAGGGACCCATGAATCCTTCAACGAGGGCGAGAGTGAGGAGTGAGAGAGGTCTATAAACCCCTCTGCTGTCCTGGCCAACCTTCGTACTCAGCACAGTGAAGGATCCGGATGTCAAGACTTTGACTGTTATTGCTTTTCCTAGGGCAAAAATGTAAAAAAAAAAAACTTTGGTTTCAAAGTACAATATTACTGAATAGTTTTCGTTGAGTTTAGTTGGTTTCTACTGTAAATCCACGATGTTAATAGTGCAATGAACCCTAAAGCCATCATAGTCAAGAATAATCAGAAAACCAAACACAGGCCAAACTTTACTTTCTATTTCCTTGATTGCACTTGATCTTCCCAAAACCACAGATACACATAAACATCCAACACACATGATTCAGCCTTGCTGTGTTTATACAAGTGTGTGTGTTTGATGATGAATTAAAAACTCTTTTTCTCTAAATATAAAACGAGTCTTCCTAGCTACTCTGCCATGGCTAGACCCTACTGTTTGCATCACTGAAAACAAGGTACAAACACCCTCATTGTACAATTGAGGGTCGTCTAGATGTGACTTGCTCCTGTATAATTAATGTGACAATACAACCAGGCTGATGAAGGCTGTAGACAAAGCTGTCTTCAATACCGCCATGCTGACAAAACACATAAACAATCCTCTGATCTGTATTTTAATCAGAAAACAAACTCAGCACCATCCAGATCTCTTGGCTTGCCCAACACTTCAAAAGTCAGCGCAGTCTTTTGAAGTGTTGAGCTCAGCTTACGTTGTCTGACTCCCTAATCCTATGGGGATAAAAATATGTTCTTTTCCGTCTCCCACTCAAAGAAAGATTCCCCAGCTGACAGGACACGATGCGTGCTTCCAGAACCACCACTGAGGTGGCTCGTCAACTCTTTACCCCTGGGTTACTGTGCTAATGGTTGTCTTCTTTGTAATCATCCCATTAGGTTGTTCTATCTGTGGGTTCAATGTGTTGCTTGTAACTACAGGCTTCTATGTTCTCAGACTTTTTCTCTGTGATGAGATCTTTGATGAAATGTTCATTTGAGACCATGGAGCTGGGTCCAGAGGACAGAGGACAGGAGACAGGGACCGGGGACAGAGATGGGGACAGGGACAGGGACAGGGGACAGGGGACAGAGATAGGGACAGGGACAGGGACAGGGACAGGGGACAGGGGACAGGGACAGGGGACAGAGATGGGGACAGGGGACAGGGGACAGGGGACAGGGACAGGGACAGGGACAGGGACAGGGACAGGGACAGGGACAGGGGACAGGGGACAGGGACAGGGACCGGGGACAGAGATGGGGACAGGGACAGGGGACAGGGACAGGGGACAGGGACAGGGGACAGGGGACAGGGGACAGGGGACAGGGACAGGGGACAGGGGACAGGGGACAGGGACAGGGACCGGGGACAGAGATGGGGACAGGGACAGGGGACAGGGGACAGGGACAGGGGACAAACTCACTGGGGCCCCTTCACACGTGCTTCCTGGTTGATGTGTCTGCGGCCCGTGAACAGCAAACAACCTTCAGGTGTAAGTGGTTATCCTGAAACGCTGAGGGTTAGGGTTAGTAATGAACTAAACCTTGGCAGCTGGTTGGTTTTGAGTCTAGGATGCCTTCCCTACAAGGACGTTCTTATCTTGATCATTGAACTGCTCAGAAAAGCTTTTTATCAATGCATTCCTCACAAGTGTGACATGGGTTTGTTTTACAATAACGGTGATCTTTAAGAAAGAAGATGGATTATGTTTCTTCCATGTCTACAATGGAAATGTTGTACAGTAAGTGTGACTAGTTTTACCTCCCCTGTCCTAGTCCCTTCCCCCCCTGCTCTAGCTCCTCCAGGACCACAGGGAAGTGTCGGTCTGCAACCTGAAAGAACTAAAACAACCCATGTCTGTTTCTTCACTTTCACTGACACAGCATAACTCAGAGGGCACATGCCCACTGCTGGGACGTGCACGTGTGTGTGTGTGTGTGTGTGTGCATGTGTGTGTGCGTGAGTGAATGAGAGCAGGAGAGCGCTAGCTTGCGAACCTTGTGGGACTTGGAAATGAATGTGTAGGTAATTATAGGACTGGCTGGCTCAGAGGAGCTGTTGCGCTGTGTCACGTCATATTGCAGGCCTCATCCATCAGCCTCCACTGGCTCCCACCACCACTTCCCTTCAGCGGAACAACATGTCTAAGGGGGCCAAGACTCCCGACCCCGGGGGTCTGGAGGCAGCTGTGGGGCACCAGGCACTTCTCACTGTCTAACCCTAACCCTTCCTACCTCCTCTGAACAGTCTTCTAACCTGCAAACGGGCCACCTCCAGAGAGGCGACTCGCCGCGCAGTGTGTTGGGTTCCGAAGTCGAGCCCGCTCGGTTCACCTGGCGGTCGAGACGGTGCTCTGTGGCGACCGAAGCAGCCCGGGCGATAGAAACGTCAAACTCCGAGGGCTGATCTGATGCTCCTCCATGTCCACTGCCAGACTGAGGTGGTTTGATGAGCAGATCCATGATCCAGTTTGCCAGGGAATCTTATGAATCATTTTGACAGTGGTTTTAAATGTTTCCTGGCGAATCCAAAGTCCAATCAGTGTTGGAGCCTGCAGGGAACATCAGCAGGCTCCCAGGTAGGAGAGATTTCCCTGATTGATTCACCAGTTTGTCTTCATCGGGCGAGCTAGAGCAACTTGATGAGAGAGGCTTTGACCTTGTGGTGCACAGCTGATTTAGAACACAGCTCATCCGTCACCCTTCCTGAGACCCTCACAGACTCCTGGTCAGTCAAGGCAAGAATCATCTGCTAAACAAATCCCCCACACAGCTTTTCTGTGATATATTGGTCCAAGAGGATCAACCACTAACCTTGTTTCTCAAAGTCAAGCTTCCTCAACCATCTATCCCCTCTGAGCGTGAGGGGGGGCAGGGGGCGGGGGGTAGGGAAGCAGAACGTGAGCCGAGGCTGATGACATTTCCAGGGCACCAAAACTAAGATGAACGCCGGTTGTTCACCAAACAACGTTTCCTGTGGTACTTTAGGTCCACCTTTAATGAAACAGTCAAACAACTCTCCAGCCCCCGGACAGCAGAACCAGTTACAGCACAGCCTACAGTGACGACACTTTTAAAAATATCTTCACTTCTCCTAAAATTACCAACATAATTCATGGTTTGTTTTCTAAACAAATCAATCGGGAATAAATAGGGCTGTTACAGAACTTATTAAAATCTTTCACAAATCCACAATAAAGCAGGTGTTACTAAAAACTGTTATGAGACAAAACAGAAGCCCAAAGGTGACGAATGGTTTGATGAAGACTGTAAAAACATCCGAGAAATTATAAGAAATCCGTCTAATCTAAAACACCATCAACCACAAAACACAGACCTACGTCAGAATTATGCCGAAACGAGAGAGAGAGAGAGAGAGAGAGAGAGAGAGAGAGGGGGGGGGGATACTGAGACCTCTGACAGAAGGAAATGGTTCCATCCTCTCCACCAATGGAGTAGCAGTCTCCTTCTAGGGAGCAGACTTGGGGGGGATTCAAGACAGGAACAAGGAAGGGGTCCCCGGTACCCTACAGCTATTACTCTTTCACTACTCCATTTTTATAGCATTCAGGGAAGTGAGCAACCAAAAGCATGAAGAATTCCTCAGATTCCAGCTTCTTCCAGTGAAACCAGCAGGGTATCTGATTGTTGCGTTCCGTGTGTTGTCTTTGGGATCGGACATGTTTTTAACGCAGCTTCTCGTATTTCTTTCCACCGTGTCACTCAGCATGACAGTCCGGACAAAATCATGAAATCAGGACATTTCAGAGTCAGAATAAAAGGATCATTTAACCTACACATGAAGAGCACCTGGTCGGATTTCAGGTTCTTTCTTTGAGCTACAAATGTACAAACAATGCTGAGCAACTATTCCTTGAATCATCCCACAAAAATGACGAGAATGATACCTTCAGAGGCAATTGGAATGATGACTTAATATGAGGGTTTATGTTTTGAAACATAACTAGGCAAAGCACAAGTTGTTCCTAACACGGAGTGTAGGAAAACCAAGCACGCCAATGTGGGGATGGAGAAATAGCTGATATGTGTGTCAGTAAGATCTTGGAGACAATTCTGGGTTTTTCGTGACTAACAGTCTGCATTTAATAGATGTGTTGACAGAGGAACATTTCTAATCACTAGCTGGAAGGCCGAGCAACAAGGAACTTCACCAACTGAGCCTTATTGTCACATGTGTATAAGCCACAAGGAGCACCTGTTTAGGATTATCTTGTATCTTAGAATGTACGTTTAAAATCCCAGAACAAGCTCGTGGGCTAGATCACTCCTGTGCGTCTCTCTGTGGAGTCCCAGAGCTCATCCAGGGAACATCTGCTTCCACCAGCTTGCTTCTCTGCCTAACAAATGACTAGAGGTGAGACACAGTCTCTGTTTAAGTTCCATAGCGACCTTTCTGAGCTTTAGCATGAATCACGTTCAGAACATGCATGAACTCCAGTCTAGCGCCTTTAGCAGTCAGCTGTGATGGATGGCTGAGGACAGGAACTATGTTTCATACCAGGGAAGTACCTTTTCTGGGAAGTAGGTGTGATTAATCTGTGTCCAGAGAGAGTCACTGTACTATCACTGGAACATAAATACAGTGTTGTGGTTAACGGTACACCTGTTTGGATGGATGACCCTGAGGCTGACCAAAAGTGATCAACATAAAAATCTACCACATTTTTATTGTTCAATTGTATTTTTCTTGTGGGTATAACTGTAATTAATCCTGTACTATACACACAGTTATATTTCATACACAGGGGATTTAAATGAAAAGGCATTTGAGAACAATTTGTCAGTGAGCATGCTAGTGCATATCTCAGAAGCAAATCATACTCAAAATGTTCTGAAAATAAAACTCTTGTTTTGCGTGTAGAAAGGATTAATCTCCACTTCGATGTTTACTGAGGAAAGGTTCTGCTTCACTTGCGGTTCAGCATCTCCCCAACCCTAACCCCTGCATCTCCCTGACCGGCCCCCTGCAGTTGAGGGGAATTGGAGAGCAAAGACTTGATAGATGTTCCAGACGGTCGGAGCATGAACAGTAGTCAGCAGTTCCCGTTAAGTGCTCTCCAAGCTGCTGGTGGGCCCTGGCAGGCAGACTGCTAAGCGCTGGCAGACTGCTGAAGCGCTGGTCGGAGGCAGAGGTCTGGACGTCTGTGTTTTGGGAACATTCCAGTGTTCCCAGACACCAACACTGCCTTGCGCTGTGGCTCCTGGAACGTGTTTAGCGTTACCACAGCAACGAGGGAGCAAGGAGAGGATGTGTCCCCCACAGCTTCAATCAATGTACTGTATCGTACATGATGTTCTCTATGTCAGAATACAAGATGCTTCCATAGCTTCAGATCATCAACAACATGTTTTATGTATAATTGGTTCTAACGCACTGACAGTATCCACAAGTAATGCCTTAGGAACATTTTCCATGTATTTACATTGTGCTGTTCTGCCATGTGGCAACATAACTCTTTTGATTTATAGATCTCGTCTTTGATGCTGCGCACTAAGAGCTTGGCAAACACATTGCCTGGAAGGACTGGTGACAACAGGCAGTAAATAAGGAGGGTTTTGCTTTATACACCAAGATAAGATAATAAAAGCACACCCATTAATTAGTTTCTTTACTGGCACCTGACAGTAAAGAAGGTTTAGGAATGGCTGGGATGGCACAGTCCCCACAGGCTGCAGCCTACCAGCTGGGAGGGAAGACAAATCCTACACACAACTTTACAGAACTTGAACTAGATTTGAAAAAGAAAGACAATGGAATTTAAACTGTTGAAGTTTCATAAACTATTGACATTCCTGTGGTGCACAATAGGATAGTTCAGGAAAAACAAGCTAGTAGCTGAAGTGTTTAAATGACTTGAATCATGTTCATGTACAAGAATATCAGACACAAATAAGTGTTTAAGTGCTGAGCACCGAGTCGCAGGTCTATCATGATCTACACGGCTTTATGAGGAGTACCTCCCAGTAGTCACCTAGAATTTTAGGGATTTTAAAGAAAAGTGTATAGTTTCAATGCTAAAACCTGAACTTAATGCGTCATAAATGGTTTGAATCAGTAACTTCTCTACACAAACATCATTCTCTACAGTTGGACTCAACATGTTTCTCAGAGTGCAGGGAGGAATACACCGGACCCTAACCCTGGAGAAGTAACCCTAACCCAATCTCAGAAGTAAGTCAATTTGAGCCTCAAATCCTATCTTCCCTCCAAACCTCCTGAACTCTGGTGTCGTGGGACAGCTGAGGGGGTCTCAGCAGGGATCCTCTCTGGTTGTCCCCAGACAGAATGTGCATCCTTTGAATGATCAGTCATATTTGTAGAGCATGTTTTCCAGATGATTGGATTAAACCTTGACGCTGGAGCTGAAAGGGATTCCCTGATCTCTGGTGCGTATAACTCAGAGCTTAATGGCAAGCAGCTCTATCTCACTGAACGCTGTTTGACTTTCATGCGTGTGCAGCTGATGCATGGCTGCGTTGGCGCCATGCTCCCTAACCCTAACCTGCTCTGACACTGCATGTGACTGACGTGAGGCTGTTCTGACACTGCATGTGACTGACGGCTGATGCTCACTGTGCTAGCGTCCAGTTCCAGTTCAGTGACATGCGTGTGCTAACGTGCCAAAGATGGTTGTAGATCAGATTGTGGGGCTGATCATTGTGCATCCCATTGGATAAAAGAACCTGCTAAATGAATTAAATGTAAATGTATACAGTAGATAAATCAGTCTGTAGATACACAAAATACACTGTGTCATTCAGTTCTTCATGACTAACTGTTGGAGTGTCTATGATCAAATGTACAATATTCTTAAAACATTTTTAACACAATTTTTTGATTCAAAGCGTTTTGGTCCTGTAAAGAAACCTAGTAAAAGGACATGGAAGTGTTTAAACTCATTTTGGAGAGCTCCCTGCTTCCATATACAGGTCTGTGAATCTGACCACTACACTACAGCAGCAGACTGACCACTACAGCCCCTACAGCCCTTACAGCAACAGTCTGACCAATACAGCCCCTACAGCAACAGACTGACCACTACAGCCCCTACAGCAACAGTCTGACCACTACAGCCCCTACAGCAACAGTCTGACCACTACAGCCCCTACAGCAACAGTCTGACCACTACAGCCCCTACAGCAACAGACTGACCACTACAGCCCCTACAGCAACAGTCTGACCACTACAGCCCCTACAGCAACAGACTGACCACTACAGCCCCTACAGCAACAGACTGACCACTACAGCCCCTACAGCAACAGACTGACCACTACAGCCCCTACAGCAACAGTCTGACCACTACAGCCCCTACAGCAACAGTCTGACCACTACAGCCCCTACAGCAACAGACTGACCACTACAGCCCCTACAGCAACAGTCTGACCACTACAGCCCCTACAGCAACAGTCTGACCACTACAGCCCCTACAGCAACAGTCTGACCACTACAGCCCCTACAGCAGCAGACTCTGGGGTGATGGGAGAGCTCCACAGTGGTGTGTGTGGAGTCTTGATGGGGGCTCAGTGTGTGTGGAGTCTTGATGGGGGCTCAGTGTGTGTGGAGCGGTGTCAGAGACAAGCTTGGTTGCCGCTGCAGTTTCTCTGCGTGGGTCTGAACAGCAGTGAGAGGTGCTGCAGTAAAGAGAATGTGGAGCTGGAGAATGAAATATCCTTGTTGACCTTTGATTTATTTTGTAAACCCCATTACACAAATCCCAGAGAGAAGTATTTACCCTGACACAGATGGGCTCTGCTGACATAGATGGGCTCTGCTGTTCGTGGTGGGATAGTCGAAGACACGGGGAGTACTGGTGCCTCTCTGATCGCTAAGCACAGATGAAAGAAATGAACTGCGTTCCACAACTACTGTCAGATTTCTCTGATTATGTTACTGACATCATTAGAGAGAAGCTATTATCTTAAAATTTGATTAAGTATATTTAACTTGAAGTACTCTTGATGTACTTTTCGAAATGTGTACAGTACTTGGAAAAGAAAGAAATCCTATTAAAAGCGCAACCCATTTACCTCTAGAGGGTTAATGTCTTAAGTTGTGATGCAATAGAAACGTTTAGCTGTGGAAAATGTCTATTGCCATGGAACAGGAAATGTTCCAAAGAGAGCATATGATTCCAGGGAGAAGAATCTGAGTGACTTTTCTTTGTATTGGCCTGTTCAATACATACATACTCACTTTCATGTTGCTGGAAATTCCCATTTGAGGTCATATTCATTCCATATTCAGTACGACCATTGTACAGTATGCTGCTGTGTTCTTGCAATTGTCCAAAAACGGTCAAGCCTGAAATATTTTTCTGAAGAAAAGATGGTGTAGAAAACGCATCCCTACACATGATGCATGTTCTACTACTTAGCTAACATCTTTCAGCTACTATGTAGTTGTGGCTTGCCATGTTGTAAGAATTTCCTTATTCAATATCAATAATCACCTTGATATCAGTTTGTCATAAGCCTGACAGAAGCCACAACCTCTCTCCATGCTGCTCTTCATCCCCTGGTCTTTAGCCAGATGATCTCCTGTAGCTGCTCCTGGTGGTGGTTTAGACTCCTGTATCTACTCCTGGTGGTGGTTTAGACTCCTGTAGCTGCTCCTGGTGGTGGTACAGACTCCTGTATCTACTCCTGGTGGTGGTACAGACTCCTGTAGCTGCTCCTGGTGGTGGTACAGACTCCTGTAGCTGCTCCTGGTGGTGGTACAGACTCCTGTATCTACTCCTGGTGGTGGTACAGACTCCTGTATCTACTCCTGGTGGTGGTACAGACTCCTGTATCTACTCCTGGTGGTGGTACAGACTCCTGTAGCTGCTCCTGGTGGTGGTACAGACTCCTGTAGCTGCTCCTGGTGGTGGTACAGACTCCTGTATCTACTCCTGGTGGTGGTACAGACTCCTGTATCTACTCCTGGTGGTGGTACAGACTCCTGTATCTACTTCTGGTGGTGGTACAGACTCCTGTATCTACTCCTGGTGGTGGTACAGACTCCACGCCACCCAGACAGTGTGTACCTCACAAAGTCATTATCCACTTGTGTGGTCGCTAGGAACTCTTGTGTGATGATGCCTCGTCAGGTCATCACTGCTAATGCATTCCCTGGTCTCTCGAAAGAGCTTTTTACATTCCTGGATGCAGCGATGCTCTCGTGTTCTCAGATGACTGACATGTAGTCTGTCAGCTCGTACATTAGCTTAAGTCCCGGTGGAAGACGATGGCACCAACATAGCGATGCACACCATCTGTCAGTGAAGCACAGGAGTCTGTGTTTAGCTGGCATGCAGGGAGCACCATGGATGATTTGGTGTCTGCTGGTAAACAATAAGCCCAGGTGCCGCCGCCAAGCAAGAAGCATCCAAGACTAGCAAACCATGACATCACAGACAGTGACATCACTTGCCGGAAACCGGGTCACTGTAACTGATTAATCATCTCCCAGCACAGATTCAGGGTTCTGTCGGCTACATACAAATAACCTTCTTGGTTAGATTAATTCATCTGTTTACCTTGTAAATGTAAAATCCAATATGTATGCATCAGTTTACAGCACTGAAAAAACTGTAATTATTGTTTGAATAGAATCGTTTTATCAAGTAAGGCCTAAATAGGTTACTATAAGTTTATTTCATTTTACCACATTACGGCAGCTGCAAAGCCACGGATAATATCCATGTTTCCCCCTTTAGCAATGAGTAATGAAGCATGGATTACGATCTGTGAGTTACCATAGACTGCATGGCCAATAGTTAAAATTTGTTTCAAAGATTTGGCTAGTTCAGAACAGCTAACAGAAGAACAAGTGTTTTTTGGCCAAGTCTGGGAAACAAACAGCTTTGGTTTCTCCTGTAAATGACGTAGGTTGGTTCCCAATCCTCATGCAATGGCCAGTCTGGCTGATTGTTGGGTGAACACAGCTAACTCCACAGCAGGTTCCAGAACATGCTGGCCAGCCCTGATTCCACCTCATCCAGGGGGGACAAACATGGACCTGTCAGGTCGCTTGTTCAATTAAACATAACTTTATCAATGCACCCTGATGGTATCTGGTTCTGAAGGGAGTTTCTTTTGCCAAAACAAAGTTTTGCACATGCCCTTTTTATACCGAACGCAGCTTCTATAGAAGCGTAGCAGCAGGGTGCTGGGGGGACCATCCTGCTGTGAGGGGGTGCTGACGAGCGCTGACTGACTCACCATGACGGTTGGTAAATTCCTGGCCTCAAGGATGAAACTCAGCAGCTGCCAGTGTGCTAACCTCAGCCTGCTGTGTCACGCACAATCTAATCAAAACCAGAAACTATGTAGAAGCAGCCCTGGGCTCCAGCATGCTGCCACTGGACAGAAAGCATGGCAGGCCCCGGGCCGTGGGAGCTGCAGAGGCTTTTCCTGTGATTCATTCACCTGTACAGGGGCACAAAGCAGTGGAATTAGCATAGGAAAGCCAAAATCACCTGTCATCTGACTGTATAATAACTTCAACTTTGTGTTCATGTTAATGAGGACACTAATAGACGTGCAGTCAATAACTGATTCCAATGATGTGTACTATTTGTAAATGGGGAAAATCTAAGTTGAAAACCATTGAAATATAAGAATCATATGCAATGTGTAGTCTTACTATACTGTAGGAGCTGATGTTAATGAGATGCAGGGTCCAGCTTGACAAACAAGTTAAAGACAGAATCAAACTGCTGGTGTCATCAACAGGTGAGTCCGGCCTAACAGGGCTCGCTAGCACCAAGCCAAGGATGTTAGCTTTCATCTCAGCACGGCCCAGACAGCCACATCTGCATCTCCCTTCATCCACACCTGTCTATAGAGGAGTCTGCTCCAGCTCCTCTGAGCCACTTGTGTCAATAACAATCCGCCTGATGGAACACTATTACCAGAAAAACATACTGGAGCTTATTCCATCACTGTGGAGGCAGGTCCCCAGACACCAATGGCCAGCGAGGAGCCCCTGCAGGGCAGGGCTTGGAGCAGCAGACAGTCCCTGGTGATCCTGCTGCTGTTTAGACAGGAAAGCAGAGCTGAACAATCTCATCCTGTACTTCCCTGACACAGCGCGTGTGTGTGTGCGTGTGTGTGTGTGTGTGTGTGTGTGTGCGTGTGTGTGTGTGTGCAAGCATAGAGAGAGAGTTAACAGCTATCTGTGGACTGTTTCCTCTGCCTGGGTGGTGTGTTGGGGATTAATCAGGACCTGGCATGTTTCTACCCTCCTCCTCCTCCTCCTCCCCCTCCTCCTCCTTCTCCTCCCCCTCCTTCTCCTACGCTGTGAGGTCACACATACCTAGAAGACACGCCTGGTAAAACCTGCCTACGTCCTCTCCCTCCACACCCCTTCTCGAGGACGACTGGATTCCCATCCACTCCCTCCCCTGCCCAAATATAGACCCTCCGGACACTTCCCACCAGACAAGCTTGATGCTGCTGAAGCACTGTATTTCCCTGCCTGGGTTCTAGTCCAGGACAATACTGCTGCTCGTCACTGATCCGTCGGGATGAACACCTCCCTCTGGTGTGCACTTCTGGCTGGGCAGAAGGGGTCCAGGTGTGTGCTCCTCTCATGTTCAGGGGTCCATGGATATTATATTTTGCTGCCCACTTTTTCAGGGTGTGTTAGTCATGTGTAGTGAGTCCTTGGCTGTTTGTCCAAATGTTTCCATCTCTGTCTCTATCTCCCCTTGCCCCCCTCCCCTGCCCCCCCTGCCCTCTGTGTTGATACACACCCACATCTGGACCTTTCTGCTCCAAGTATGAGCTAACGTTGTTTTTCAGGTCAAAGGACGACTTACAGGCGTGTTTGTCCAGAGGTGAGCTGTGGTGCAAGTCTCAGTCAGGAGGTCCAGTCCCCCACATGAGGTCCAGTCCCCCACAGGAGGTCCAGTCCCCCTCAGGAAGTCCAGTCCCCCACAGGAGGTCCAGTCCCCCACAGGAGGTCCAGTCCCCCCCAGGAAGTCCAGTCCCCCACATGAGGTCCAGTCCCCCCAGGAAGTCCAGTCCCCCACAGGAAGTCCAGTCCCCCCAGGAAGTCCAGTCCCCCACATGAGGTCCAGTCCCCCTCAGGAGGTCCAGTCCCCCACAGGAGGTCCAGTCCCCCTCAGGAGGTCCAGTCCCCAACATGAGGTCCAGTCCCCCACATGAGGTCCAGTCCCCCACATGAGGTCCAGTCCCCCACATGAGGTCCAGTCCCCCACAGGAAGTCCAGTCCCCCACATGAGGTCCAGTCCCCCACAGGAAGTCCAGTCCCCCACAGGAGGTCCAGTCCCCCACATGAGGTCCAGTCCCCCACAGGAGGTCCAGTCCCCCACATGAGGTCCAGTCCCCCCAGACAGGAAGTCCAGTCCCCCACATGAGGTCCAGTCCCCCCAGGAAGTCCAGTCCCCCAGACAGAACATGGTCCAGTCCCCCAGACAGACCAGGGTCCAGTCCCCCAGACAAAACATTCTGACTTCAGATTATTTCATAGTCTAACTCCATCACAAGAAAATACACATGTAGGTGAAAGGGTTTGAAGAAATTTAAGATGATCAATAGACTTGCTGCTTATTAGCATCATGCTTTGTAAACAACCTTATAACAGTAAAGTCAAAATTTGATCAGTAGACTGGAAAGAGCTACAAATTCTTGACATCACTGTCCTTATCGTCACAAAGAAATTCAATAGGCTTAACACAAATGAAAGGAGTTCATTAAAATACACACGCATTTAGACGCTTTTATCCAAAGTGACTTCCAAGAGAGAGCTTTACAAAAGTGCATAGGTCACGGGTCATAACAAGGAGATAGTCCCGAACATTGCGGGTAGCCAAAACATGAAGCAAACATTGTGAAAATATTCATCCTGTCTGTTGTCCCATGGCCGTCCTATGATTCTTCATGTTCACATTGGCATACACTTACTACGGCTCCTAGTGGCAAAATACTGAATAGTAATTATGATAAACGAAGTTTAAAAGGCGATATATATACACAGAAATATTATTTGCTAATTCAAAGCCAACCACTTTCACAGAATGTATATTTTTGTGATTTAGTTATCAACTGAACATATAATCAGTTTGATTAATTCTCAATTGATTCTAGGTTATGATGTATTTTTATAAAAACAAATCCGTCCAAACTGTGCGTATATATATTATTATTATTTTATTGTTTTAAGTGACTGAAAATAGAATTGGATATATTAGTGCATATTAAACAAATAACGTGCGTCAAAAAACGATCGTTTGGCACTTGTTAGTCTATAAAATATTTCTCCGCTGATGGAAACTCAGCTCTGGAATGCATTTTTTTCCTGTGTCTGTCTCGGATATTACTCGGACTGTGAGGTAAGGAAATAAGTTCGTCCCTTTCTCCTCTCGCGTTCTGATTGGAGGAGACGGGTTTCAGGAATGTTATGAAAAGATTTAAATAGCACTTACACAGAGTTGGTAGAATAGTCTTAGCATCGGAATAAAGACAGAACTACCCTGAAGAGTATTCCACCAACAGGCCTATTAGAACTGTTTAATATACAAGTGACTAGGAGTTTCTTGAAGAATTGACAAAGAAGACGCGTTACAAGTCAGGACTCCTGCTTTGATTTATTCTGAACTATTTTCTAATATATTAAGGTATGTGAATCCTTTAAATGTATTGTAGACTATTTTCTTTGTCTTGAATACATTTTTCGTTCATTTCTTTCTTCCAGATAAACTGTAGTCTATTTTAAAATAATTTATCGGATGTTTCTTTATTTACTTAAACCAAGGCATCTGAGAGCAAGATGAAACTGACAGGGATTTTTCTGCTGTTGATGCTCTGGAATTGTGAAGGCAGCAGAGTGGCAGGTGAGTTTGAACTATTTGGGGAATTCATGATCAATCATTGTCAATACTGGAAAACAATTCTAATTGTTTTTCTCTTGACTTTGTTATCTCAAATTTGAAGTTGCCATAGACAATCGTTGTTATTTCTCCCTTCAGAAAGCGGAGATGATAACAGCGTATACGACCTATTCGAACTTGCGCGAGTACACAAGAGGCACAATGGAGTGAGCTTGGTGAAAGGCGCAGATCCGTACAGTCCCGCGTACAAGATCCTCAACGCAGACCTGATCCCCCAGGTGCCAGACGCCTCCTTCAGGGACCTCATAGATTCCATTCAAGCCGAGAGGGGATTTATTTTACTCGTCAACTTCAAGCAGTCGAAGAAAACCAGAGGCAGTCTTCTGACTATTGAGAAGAATGACGGCACTGGACCAATTTTCGAAATCATTTCCAACGGCAAAGCGAACACTTTGGACGTGGTTTATTCCACCATGAATCAGCAACAGGTTGTGTCTATCGAGGATGCCGATTTAGCCACCGGACAATGGAAGAATATCACCTTGTTCATCCAGGACGATCGTGCGCAACTTTTTGTTGGCTGCGAAGATATTAATATTTCGGAGATGGACGTGCCAATCTACAAGGTCCTCTCTCCCGAGGTCACCGATGTAGCCCGTTTGAGGATCGGAAAAGGAGCAGTTAAAGACAGATTCATGGTACATTTTTCACAGCCTACACTTTCTTAAAACTATTTCATTACGACCATAGGATACTTTGATTTGGTATTCATAATAATCAAGAAATGTATGGGATCCAGATTTAATCTGCCATACGTTTTAAACGGAATTTGTATTTGTTCAGGGAGTTCTCCAGAACGTGCGCTTTGTGTTTGGGACCACCCTAGAAACCGTCCTGAGGAACAAGGGATGCCAGAGTGGTTGTAAGTACCCCTGAACTAAGTACAATGACTACCTCTTGTTAGTGTACTAGAAAACCAGAAGCAAATGTTCTGTCTTGCCCTCCTCCGCCCACAGCAGTACTGACTGACGTCATGACCCTGGACAACCCAGTAAACGGCTCCAGTCCTGCCATCAGAACTGAATACACGGGTCACAAGACCAAAGGTGAGACTCCCTGCTCCTCGATGTGACACAGCCAGGCTGTGCTGCTGGTGTCTGGTGTCTGGTGTCTGGTATGAACCTGAGGGTTAAACTGACTTCTCTCCTTCCTGCTCTCCAGATCTGCAGTCTGTCTGTGGGTTTTCCTGTGAGGATCTTGCCGGCATGTTTAAGGAACTCAAGGGACTCGGCGTGGTTGTCAAGCAGCTGTCGAACGAGCTCCGCAGAGTGGTGAGGACCTACAGCCAACTCTTCTCTCCCTCTCATCTCTCCTCCCTCTCTCTCTCCTCCCTCTCTCTCTCTCCTCCCTCGCTCTCCTCCCTCTCTCCCGTCTCTTCCTCTCTCTTTCATCCCTCTCTCCTCCCTCACTCCCTCCTCTCTCTCTTCTCTCTTTCATTTTGTCTGCTCAGTCACACAAAGCCACTTGTCCCTGTACTTTAGTCCTTGCCAAACCCCTGATGGGCCCCATGTGAATACACACTAATATCTTTGGCTGTCGTTTGATTAGCATTGCTCCAGTAGAAGTTAGCTATCTTTTCACTACAAAGTTACTAGGTGATTCATTCTTTCTTGGCAACAGAAACATTTTCCATTCTAATGTCTGAAAACAACTCTCTCTCTGTCTCTCTCTCTCTCTCTCTCTCTCTCTCTCTCTCTCTCTCTCTCTCTCTCTCTCTCTCTCTCTCTCTCTCTCTCTCTCTCTCTCTCTCTCTCTCTCTCTCTCTCTCTCTCTCTCTCTCTCTCTCTCTCTCTCTCTCTCTCTCTCTCTCTCTCTCTCTCTCTCTCTCTCTCTCTCTCTCTCTCTCTCTCTCTCTCTCTCTCTCTCTCTCTCTCTCTCTCTCTCTCTCTCTCTCTCTCTCTCTCTCTCTCTCTCTCTCTCTCTCTCTCTCTCTCTCTCTCTCTCTCTCTCTCTCTCTCTCTCTCTCTCTCTCTCTCTCTCTCTCTCTCTCTCTCTCTCTCTCTCTCTCTCTCTCTCTCTCTCTCTCCCCTGTCTGTTTTCCTTCCTGCTTTTTGTCCCTGGCAGTCGGAGGATAGCAATCTGCTCATGAACCAGATGACGATCCACAGTGGAGTCTGCCTCCACAACGGCATCGTTCACAAGGACAAGGACGAGTGGACTGTGGATGGCTGCACCGAGTGCACCTGCCAGGTACATGTCATCAGTGTCTCCTGAACACACACCTGCCAGGCAGTCCCACAACCAGCACAGTGCTGCCTGCCTCAGAGTCTCCTCAGGTCATAAAGGGCTCTTGTGTTTATGCTGACATGAGCTTCTGTAGCTTAGTGGTAAAAAGAGCCATCACCTTCCTGTCAGCCCACCAGTTAACAGCAGGGACACGTGGACCCTAGAAAGCAGCATTCCTTACTCCACTCTCTCTAAATAGTGTCTACGGGTGTTTTAATGATTACATAATTGGCGAGCTTTCAGGAATGCTTCCTAATTGGTCTGGTCGTCAGGCTTCCTGGTTGTCAGGTAACCCTAACCCTGACATCCTGTCAGACTCCCAGCTCCCCTCACCATACCCCAGAGCAGCTCCCCTCACCATACCCCAGAGCAGCTCCCCTCACCATACCCCAGAGCAGCTCCCCTCACCATACCCCAGAGCAGGTGAACAGAGAGACAGAGATCATCTCATTGTTCCCAAACACGCCAATTAGTTCAGGCACAACACTGCTTTTGAGTAATGAGAAGTTCAGCAGATATTTGTCTGTACAAGTGACAAACATCATCTTGACCCTGCTGTTTCTCCGTACAGAACTCTGCCACCATTTGCCGCAAGATCTCCTGCCCTCTGATCCCCTGCACCAACGCCACCGTGCCTGACGGGGAGTGCTGCCCTCGCTGCGGAACACGTAGGTCCCGCCCACCCGCCTGCCCGGCCAACGACCACACAGCTACTGCCAAAGAGCAGACAACTGCCAAACAAATCTAAATCTGAGAGCTTTAATAGAACACCAACTAGACGTCTGTAAGCTTATAGATAGTAACCCTCTCGTGGCATGTCCCCTCACAGCGAGTGACTTTGCTGAGGACGGCTGGTCCCCCTGGTCCCAGTGGACACACTGCTCCGTGTCCTGTGGGAGGGGCATCCAGCAGCGAGGACGCTCCTGCGATCGCATCAATAGCAACTGTGAGGGCACGTCCGTCCAGACGAGAGACTGCTACCCTCAGGAGTGTGACAAACGCTGTGAGTAGCTCCTCCGGCCGCCTCTCCTCTCACTGCTGCTGTTCCCCTGTTCCTGGGTCATTGTTGCATGTGAACTGACGATGATGTGTGGTCTGCAGTCAAGCAGGACGGCGGCTGGAGCCACTGGTCCCCCTGGTCATCCTGCTCGGTCACCTGCGGAGAGGGAGTCGTCACTCGCATTCGACTCTGCAACTCCCCCACGCCCCAGATGGGAGGCATGGACTGCCAGGGCGAGGGACGCCAGACTGAACCCTGCCAGAAGTCCCCTTGTCCTGGTAAGTAGCTGTGTGTGAAGACCGGCATGAAGACTGTCTGTCTGTATGGAGGCATGTCAACTCACATCTCTCCCTTCGCCCCGGCCCTCTAGTCAACGGTGGCTGGGGACCCTGGTCGCTGTGGGACACCTGCTCCATCACCTGCGGGGGAGGGGTTCAGAATCGGAAGCGTCTCTGCACCGATCCCGCCCCTAAATTTGGAGGAAAAGATTGTGTTGGTGATGGCAAGATGTCCCAAGTGTGCAACAAAGAGGACTGCCCTGTCGGTAAGAACACACTGACCTGATATGACTCACTCTGAAATAATTGTACACATATTATATTTCCCGAATGACTTCCTAATAACAATCCAAATTCAAAAGTTAATTAATCATTAAGACTAATAACGTGTATGTTTCTGTTGGTAGATGGCTGTCTCTCCAACCCCTGCTTTGCTGGGTCCAAGTGCACCAGCTTCCCAGACGGCACATGGAGGTGTGGGAGGTGCCCGGTGGGCTACACTGGGGACGGCATCACCTGCCAGGACATCGACGAGTGCCAGGAGGTTCCTGATGCGTGCTACGTTCAGAACGGCATCCACCGCTGTGAGAACACACAGCCTGGCTACCACTGCCTGCCCTGCCCCGCACGCTACTCTGGCCCTCAGCCCTACGGCAGAGGAGTGGAGCAAGCCACCGCAGAGAAGCAGGTGGGCCTAGCTGCAAGCTGCCTAGCTGCCAGCTGGGGAATGCTGTACAAATAAAATGCAGTTCAACCATGCCAGTGATTCACCTTCTAAACTAACCCAGCCTCTCCTTCTAGGTTTGCACTCCTCGTAACCCTTGCAAGGACGGTAGCCACGACTGCAACAAGAACGCCAACTGCATCTACCTGGGTCTCTTCTCTGAGACCATGTTCCGCTGTGAATGCCGGCCGGGCTACGCAGGGAACGGATACATCTGTGGAGAAGACTCAGACCTGGATGGATGGCCCAACACGGACCTGCTCTGTGTGGAGAACGCCACCTACCACTGCAAGAAGGTAGGCAGGAGATAGCTACAGGCCCATGAATACACATACCTACCACTGCAAGAAGGTAGGCAGGAGATAGCTACAGGCCCATGAATACACATACCTACCACTGCAAGAAGGTAGGCAGGAGATAGCCACAGGCCCATGAATACACATACCTACCACTGTAAGAAGGTAGACAGGAGATAGCTACAGGCCCATGAATACACATACCTACCACTGCAAGAAGGTAGACAGGAGATAGCTACAGGCCCATGAATACACATACCTACCACTGCAAGAAGGTAGGCAGGAGATAGCTACAGGCCCATGATTACACATGTCAGCATATCTCAGCTCTACAGCGTTATTATGGTGTGTTTAACTGCTCCTTTGTTCCTCCACAGGATAACTGTCCCAACCTGCCCAACTCTGGACAGGAAGACCACGACAAAGATGGCCTTGGGGATGCCTGCGACCACGATGATGACAACGATGGGATTCCTGATGACAGGGTGAGACAATCCTCTAGACTCTAGTCTAGATCTGCTTCTCCATAGGGGGACCAAACACAGCAACTAGACCTCATTCATCTGGGCTGCAGGAATGCTGCCCTCTGCTCATCTGACCAGAGAGTGGGACAGTTCGGGAGACAGCCAGCAGCATATAAATAGCAGAATGCAGAACGCAGCTTCAGAACATAGCCTCAAATTCACACACTTTCATAACGTGCATTGAGAAAGCTAAGACTAGTAGTGTGCAAATACTAGCAACATTGAAAGTGTTTTGCTCGTACACTTACACCGTCAATACTGAAGTTGTAATGTGTCTTGTGGTTGTAGGACAACTGCCCCATGGTGTACAACCCTGCCCAGTATGACGCGGACCGCGATGATGTCGGTGACCGCTGTGATAACTGTGTGTTTGAGAGCAACCCTGACCAGATAGACACGGACAGCAACGGGGAAGGGGATGCCTGCGCCGTGGACATTGATGGGGACGGTGAGACAAGACACACCTGCATCCTGGCACTCTAGAAATGTTTTAAAGTTTTACATTTGTTTTAAATGTTACGCCTGTGTTTTCATTTGATAGGTATTCTGAACGAGAAGGACAACTGTCCCTATGTGTACAACGTGGATCAGAGAGACAGTGATTTTGATGGCGTCGGAGACCACTGCGACAACTGTCCTCTCGAGCACAACCCTGACCAGGTAACCATGCCCACAGCAGCCCTCAGGAACACAGGAGAGAAGTCCCTGCACACCTGTGGGGCCACTCAGAGAAAGGGAGGAATGTTAAAGCTGGAGGAGGAATGAGTGTAATGCACCCTTCCACCTATTCATCCCAGCTTTGGAACAGATATGAATGCATGTGTGTAGTCTTGCCAAGGTCCAAGGACACAGAAACCTTGTTTGTGGAGACATAGCTAGCATACCTGAAGACAACGGGTTTCATTTAAGAGCTTGGAGGGCGACTAGCTCATGTTGAGAGTGATGAGATTTATTTTCTGAAGGAAGCAACAAGTGTTTCATCGTGTGAGAATGTGCCTTGTCGGAACTCTAAAGAAATTCTTGTCTCCTACAGATTGACTCGGACTCGGACCTCGTGGGAGACAAGTGCGACAGCAACCAAGACATTGACGAGGATGGTCACCAGAACAACTTGGACAACTGTCCCTACATCCCCAACGCCAACCAGGCCGACCACGACAAAGACGGCAAGGGTGACGCCTGTGACCACGATGACGACAATGATGGCATTCCTGATGACAAGGACAACTGCAGGCTGGCCTTCAACCCTGACCAGCTGGACTCTGATGGTGAGTCACTGTCTCCAGGATTCACAGCAGTCTCACTGGTGCTAATAAATGGACGTACTGTGTACAGAGTAACTCATGAGAACATTACAGCAGAGAGGTAACTGTAGCTGAAAAGTAGTGCAGCCCAATAGAGTACAGAGTGGAGGTCCTTCTTGATGTTATCCATCTGCTCCTTAGTCTTCCTTTCTAACTGTGCTTTCACTCCATGTTTCAGGGGATGGTCGTGGTGATATTTGCAAAGATGACTTTGACCAAGACAACGTGCTGGACATCTACGATGTGTGCCCTGAGAACTTTGCCATCTCAGAAACAGACTTCCGCAGGTTCCAGATGGTACCTCTGGACCCCAAGGGCACTTCTCAGATTGACCCCAACTGGGTGGTCCGCCACCAGGGCAAGGAGCTGGTCCAGACAGTCAACTGTGACCCTGGCATTGCCGTTGGTGAGTACAGCACCAATAAACATCAATGAGAGAACTAATGAAACACACAAGTCTGTCACTTCCTGTGTGACGAACCGTTCAAGCTCTAACATGTTTTGTTTGCTGCTCAGGTTACGATGAGTTCAATGCAGTGGACTTCAGCGGAACCTTCTTCATAAACACGGACAGAGACGACGACTACGCAGGCTTTGTGTTTGGCTACCAGTCCAGCTCCAGGTTCTACGCTGCCACCTGGAAGCAGATCACCCAGACCTACTGGTCCCACACACCTACCAGGGCTCAGGGCTACTCTGGTCTGTCCATCAAGGTGGTCAACTCCACCACCGGCCCAGGAGAGCACCTGAGGAACGCCCTGTGGCACACTGGAGACACTGCAGGACAGGTGAGCTCAGTTCAGAAACCTGCGGTCGGTCTGAAGACTAGAAGATGCGTGTTAGAGAAGGAAGAAAAGGCAGTTTCTTATCATATGTTTTGATTGGTTTTTACAGGTGCGTACATTATGGCACGACCCCAAGAACATCGGCTGGAAGGACTACACTGCCTACAGGTGGCACCTGATTCACAGGCCCAAGACCGGACTCATCAGGTGAGGCGACAGCTCAAACTGAAATCACAATAAGAGAGCTGACGCTAGCTGTAGTGAGCTGATGGGCTAACAGGATTTCTTCATCCTTTTAGAGTTGTGATGTATGAGGGGAAGAGAATCATGGCTGATTCCGGTAATCTGTACGACAAGACGTACGCAGGTGGAAGACTGGGCCTGTATGTCTTCTCACAAGAGATGGTGTACTTCTCAGATCTCAAATACGAATGCAGAGGTGAGACGCTACATACTTACAAACAAATAACGTACGTCTCAGAAGTATACTTATTCCACTTGAGTTTGAATTTTAACTGAATGTTTCTTCCCTCCTTTTTGCCCCTCAGATACATAATGGGATCAGAGTGAGGCTCTCAGAAGAATGTATGTCTGTTTCAATATAAATATGTAATGTTTTCCCTGGGACCATATCTATATTACTCTTTCCTTGCGAAGTGCACATTGGTGGAATGGAGAGCGTGTGAGTGGAGGCAAGGTCGATGGACCTCAGGACTTGGTGAACTGACTGCTGGGTGACAGCTCAACCACTACTCCATCATTAGATGAAGAAACCGGCAGCTCCCACTTTGCAGAGCTTCACACTTGCTTGAGCTGCACAGCTGAGGGCCACAGATTGCTGTGCACTTCTGAAATAGCTGCCGTTACCCTCCTCTCCCGATGCGTGTCCAAAGGGGAAAGCATTTGTCTATATTTTTAAAGCATTTTCAGTAGATCTGCTGTGGACTCAGAGACTTGTTTCAATATGAAGAAAGCAGAGGGAGATCTTTAGATGGCCAGAGAAGGCCCCTGAAGGAACTAAGGGACCCTGGACAGGATGTGGACTGATGTTACTATCAGAAAGACTGAATGTTATCTGCGTGTGTGTTGCCCAGGAAGAGACTTTTTATAGAACTCCCTTTGTCTAGAGGTTGTAGACCATTTTAAATAAGATTTACTTTTATCCCCCCATTCATCTGTATTCGCTTTAACCTTGAATAGGTTTGCATTGTGGGACTCCCATACGACTCCTGCAGTTCAGCTTTGTAAGAAGTAGGCCAGTCAAGTGCTATCTCAGGACAAGACAAAAACAGCAAGAGCCAGAGCCAGTGTTGAATCTCCTGCAGACAACACTGCAGACATACTTTGGGAACAACCGCTTTTACCCCAGAATATAAGACGTGTACCGGGATGTAAACAGAAGGCCAGTCTGAGCTGCCATGAGAGGACTCTTGTTGTACATAAGTTATTATTTATTTAGTTTGTTACCATCTGAGAGTATTCACAGGTGATCCCTAGATGAGGCTCCCTCATTCATCTCTGTCATACGTATTTGCAATCCCGTCCAAGCAACTGGAATCTTTACACCAGGGGTCCTCTCAAAGCACGGTGGAACCTCTCACTCAAATCCGACCAAGACAACAAGTAAACTAAAAGTCACTTTTTAAGAAATCATGTTTCTGCACAGTATGCATGGCCAGCGTGATTGAGCATGTGTGTATAGTTTTGAATAGGAAAAAGTTAACCCTCTACATACAAATATTACCTCATTATTTTTCTGATTGACACAAACGAGACGAATATCTTTTTAGCAGCAGAGGATCAGTGGTTGGCTTATTTTGGTTATTTTTGCACAACTGTAGTGCAATAATGTTTTCAGTTTTTTTGCTGTATATAAGATATTTTTGTAGAAGAAAATATTCCCAAAGTAAGAAAAACACTTAAATTTGTTGTGCTTTATGTATGTCCTGTGCATTTGTAATGGATAAATTATTGTTATGTTTGTTTCATGTTAAGAGGTCTTCATGTGTAGATATATGCTATTTAAGTAATTTATCAAGAAACTTGACCCATGGAAGTGTTTCTGTCTGTATAAACTTGTTTGCACACTGACATGAGGATGTCTTTGGTTTTTGTTTTGTTTTATACTTTTTTATATTAGTGATGCTTCTAAGAAAATGTTTTCCCTTTTCTTACCCACAACATGCCGTTTATATTCCTATCATTTATTTTGTTATGTCAACCGAATAATAAACACATCAGGTGAAAACGACTGGTACTGCTTGTCCTGAACAGGATTGCTTGGCGCAGGTAAATGGTCAGTTCAACACTGACTGTGTGAATGAGTAGCTTAATCCGTCTGAGCCTGATGTTCGTTATGTAGCGAGGGTCCTACAAGCCTGATGTTTGTTATGGAGCGAGGGTCCTACAAGCCTGATGTTCGTTATGTAGCGAGGGTCCTACAAGCCTGATGTTCGTTATGTAGCGAGGGTCCTACAAGCCTGATGTTCGTTATGTAGCGAGGGTCCTCCAAGCCTGATGTTCGTTATGGAGCGAGGGTCCTACAAGCCTGATGTTCGTTATGTAGCGAGGGTCCTACAAGCCTGATGTTCGTTATGTAGCGAGGGTCCTACAAGCCTGTTGTTCGTTATGTAGCGAGGATCCTACAAGCCCGGTGTTACGTCCCAACTGGTTCCCAATTTAACTGGTTCCCCAGCTGTGCGTGCACCTATCAGTCTGCCTCTGTCACCAGATTCGTCACAAATTCACAAACATATTACTGGCGATTTTCAAGTCGGATCTCATATTTGCTGCGGCAAATATGAAAGTAGGCCTATAGGCTACGTGCGCACTACATTAGGCTACCATTCGCGACAAAATAAATGGAGACAAAATAAAACATTTGCAGACTCGCATGAAGTGGGATTCGATCGCACTAGAGTAAAACCATAAACGTACCACAGTCTGTTGACGAACACCACAAGCTATACCAGCTCACTAAATATGATTGAATCGTTAGGTATTTCTTAACTACATTGGCCTTCAGGTAACATTTTGAATTGGCGTCTTCTGATTCAACTGGTTCCCATAGACACTACCCGAATGTAGGCTTACTATGCACGTATTTGGGGTTGTTTCGAGGCAATAGTCGTATTTTCCACGACATCACAGCTCCCTCTGACACCACATATTACAAATTCATACTAAGAACGTCGCTGCTAACCCAGACAATACGATAAAAATACGCGTAACACAACATGGAAACATTCGTTTCCTATGCGATTTCGTGTAGCCTATTGCTGAGTGTTTCTTCGCTATATCTTTTGAAATCAATTCATTTCATAATTGTATATTCTGAACAAATGGTGGTTGTGGTTAATATGGCTATTGCCTTGAGACAACTCCAAATACGTGATGAGTAGCCTACATTCTGGTAGTGTCTACGGTAACTAGTTGATTCAGAAGAACCTAAACAACTTGTTGCCTGAAGGCCAACGTAGTTAATCAAGTTGTGACTGAGTTCCTGAACTACTCACGTGCTCCAGTAGCTTACGGTGTAATGCACAGGATTGTCACTTTGTATGTGTTTTTGCTCGTGGGATCGAAGACCACTCGAATCTTTTATTTTCTTAGTTTCCATTTATTATGGCGTGAATGGCTGTAATGTAGTGCTCAGTACATTTGTTCAGAATATACAATTATGAAATGAATTGATTTCAAAAGATATAGCGAAGAAACACTCAGCAATAGGCTACACGAAATCGCATAGGAAACGAATGTTTCCATGTTGTGTTACGCGTATTTTTATCGTATCGTCTGGGTTAGCAGCGACGTTCTTAGTATGCATTTGTAATATGTGGTGTCAGAAGCAGCTGTGATGTCGTGGAAAATACGGCTATTGCCTCGAAACAACCCCAAATACGTGCATACTAAGCCTACATTCGGGTAGTGTCTATGGGAACCAGTTGAATCAGAAGAAGCCAATTCAAAATGTTACCTGAAGGCCAATGTAGTTAAGAAATACCTAACGATTCAATCATATTTAGTGAGCTGGTATAGCTTGTGGTGTTCGTCAACAGACTGTGGTACGTTTATGGTTTTACTCTAGTGCGATCGAATCCCACTTCATGCGAGTCTGCAAATGTTTTATTTTGTCTCCATTTATTTTGTCGCGAATGGTAGCCTAATGTAGTGCGCACGTAGCCTATAGGCCTACTTTCATATTTGCCGCAGCAAATATGAGATCCGACTTGAAAATCGCCAGTAATATGTTTGTGAATTTGTGACGAATCTGGTGACAGAGGCAGACTGATAGGTGCACGCACAGCTGGGGAACCAGTTAAATTGGGAACCAGTTGGGACGTAACACCGGCAGCCTGGCTGTGTCAACAGGAAGGTATCTACTTGCTAGCTCAGTCTGGTTGTTCCGGGGGAAAAGGGAGGATCCGTCAGAGATGACAGCCTGAAGTGAAGACCAGTTTTAAAGCTTTATCTCTGCTCATCCAGCACATTATGTCAATCCCACACATGGGGAAATGGAGGAATTTGTGCAACATACCTGGTAAATTAATGGGTTTAACTAAATCACTTATGTCATTGTCAACTTGCTCATTTTCAGTAACTCTACAGAGCTAACTACAGTTGGCCCATAGTAACTACAGAGATAACCACAGCTGGCCCATAGTTACTCTACAGAGCTGGCTACTGTCACACCTTCATGATGCATTCCACAAATTTACAGTCTTTGCTTTGTGGTGATAAACTTGAGGTGTTAGCGTGAATCTAGTCTGTTAACAGAGGAGGCTCACCTGGTGAATGTGTTTGACCTTGGAGGCTCACCTGGTGAATGTGTTTGACCTTGGAGGCTCACCTGGTGAATGTGTTTTCTGTTGACTGGAATGTGAGAGAATTCCTGCAGCGTAGTCAAGACTCCAGGGTGAAAGTGGACAAGCAGAGGGTGGAGCGAGAGGAGCAGAGGCCTCTGGGTGTCCAGGGACATGACAGATGATCTATGACCCCACAGCAAACCAGGTGCAAGAACGGGTCGTGCTGTGCAGTCATGAGTTAACATGAACCGGGTAAACAGCTCATCTAAAACCAGGCCGCAGACCTCGTGTCAAGCGGCTCAAGGTGAAGCCTTGGACGATGGTAATGGTGAGGATAGGATTCCAGAGACCTGGGAGAGCAGGCAGCTTTAACCTTGTGTTCTCTTGTCTATCTGACCCTGCTGGGATCTAGGCTCACCTAAAGCGCCAGGAATGTATGGAATTCCCCCCTTCTGAAGAGTACAAACTGTGGCTGGTGGTCCATCCTGTGGAGCCTACTGCAGTCTGGCGTCTCCTCGTCCGTCCGTGTGTCTGTGTTTGTTTAGCAGGGATCCGCAAGTCCTACAATCCTGCTGCTTGCTACTGGATGTGTGTTGGTTATAAGCAGAGTTGGCAAAAGTACACACATCCTTCACTCAAGTAGAAGTACGGATTCTCATGTTTAAAAAGACTGGTAAAGTCCTCTTTTTCACAAACTCAAATCTAGTCACCCTACTCATATATGGCCATGGGTGATCAGGAATGTCTCTATTCTCAGTCATGTCAACATTGCTAACTCCCTCTGTCTCATCTATAACGTAAATATTTTCAGAACCCTTTTCCTTTTTGTAATTTTTTTTTACACAAAAAAAAAAACTTTTTAAACCTTTTTTAACTTTTTTCACACACAGTGAAAAGAGGAGAGAAAGGAGACAGGAGGAGAGGGAAGATGAGAGAAGAGAAGCCTAAAACAGAGTAGATTAAAGAAGAGCACAATAGAGTACAGTTGAGTCCTCATCAAGAACTCATCAATGATGCATAGATTACATGAAAATTAAACATTTTTTCAAAGTAAAAGTTTTTTCCAAACATACTTTTTCTACCTTTAGAAACTTTTCTTTTTTTAACTGTAAAAAAACCTGATGTTAATGAAAATAATGGGCTTCTTCCTCAACTGTTAGAATTGAGGTTATGAGGGATGTTTACATGTTACATTACATGTATGTAATGTCTATTGGTGCAAATACATAAAAACAGATATAAGAAACAATTTCTTTGCAGTATAGCATAACTGGAAATTATTGAGTTTGTTTTGATTGATCAAATTATTAATGTGTTTTTCCATCATCCATTTGTCCCAGTAGTAACAACAATGTACAATGTACAATGTACAAATGTAAAAATCTTGAAACTAAAATCTAACTTAAAACTCTTAACTGCTTAGGCAGGCTGGGGATCTTTGTCTGTGACACCTCCAGGCAATCTGTCGCTTGATGGTCTGTCTGGGGACAAGTGGTGGTCTGTCTGGGGACATGTGGTGGTCTGTCTGGGGACATGTGGTGGTCTGTCTGGGGACATGTGATGGTCTGTCTGGGGACGTGTGGTGGTCTGTCTGGGGACGTGTGGTGGTCTGTCTGGGGACATGTGGTGGTCTGTCTGGGGACGTGTGGTGGTCTGTCTGGGGACGTGTGGTGGTCTGTCTGGGGACGTGTGGTGGTCTGTCTGGGGACATGTGGTGGTCTGTCTGGGGACGTGTGGTGGTCTGTCTGGGGACATGTGGACTGGTTGCTAGCTGGTGGTGGTCCCGGACTCCAGCTGACTGAAGCTGGTGGTGTAGGCATCTCTGAGAAGCTGTGCCAGCAGCGTGTCAGAGAGCTGGGTTTGGCTGCCCAGCAGACTGTCTGCATCCCCCGGGGTGGTGTCTCCTGTCCTGCAGCCACTCCCCAGTGTACAGCCCCTGCTCTGAGCCTGCACACACTCCTCCAGCAAGGTCCTCAGCTGCTCCTCCAACAGGCCTGGGGGCTCACTCTGCACACACACACACACACACACACACAATCACCAGGTGAAGTCATGGACTGGATGTTATTCCTCTATTATATTGTTATGGCACATAATATGGCATTTATCTGGTGCTTTCATCCAGAGCAGGCCAGTGTGTCGTGATCATAACAGGATGGATCCCCATGAACTGATGCTTTCGATATTATACAGATTCTTCTGGTTTCACCAGTACAGAGTAAACATCTTTAGAGCCCAGTATCAATGAAACCTGCTACTGTCTGTGGATCCTACTCTGCACAACGTCCCCCTGCAGACACATTTCAGAGAGTCTTGGTTCCAATAACTCCACATGAAGCGCTGCCTCTCCTGCTGACCTGTGATTGCGTAGGTATTTCAGGATGATTAACTGCACATCCAGAAGTCCCCTGTGCTGAGCTGGACAGCACGGGCAGAAACACTTCCAGTTGCATAAAACACTTCCAGTTGCATATAAAACTTCCAGTTGGACACCAAGTTGTTTTCCAGCAGATGAGTCTTCCCAGAGCCTTATGGGAATGCAGGAGTTCAAGGAGAAAAGTCATCTTGGAGAAATATAGGTTACCAGGATGACAGATTTCAAATGTCTATAACTGAGAGATATACCAGACAGCAACCTTAACCCTTTCTCATTTTGAAAAAACTTTACAAATATATTGATCTATCTTTATAACCCAAGCACCATTCATCTCTGACCTCCGGTGACTTCTACTTTAGTAGTGGTGGTTCCAGGTCTCGTGTAGAGAGACACACGCGTGTTCATCCACCCCACAGGGAAGTCAAACACACACACATCTCTTCTGGGCCGCCTCGGCCTAAACCATTACAGCTTCTCAATCATCAGCCTTCTTTCTTTCTGACCATCCTCTGACACCACGACGCAGTGCCTGTCAGATGTCCCACTCTAACCCTCCAGGAGCCTGCCTCCAGAGAGCCTGCCTCCAGAGAGCCTGCCTCCAGAGAGCCTGCCTCCAGAGAGCCTGCCTCCAGAGAGCCTGCCTCCAGAGAGCCTGCCTCCAGAGAGCCTGCCTCCAGGAGCCTGCCTCCAGAGAGCCTGCCTCCAGAGAGCCTGCCTCCAGAGAGCCTGCCTCCAGGAGCCTGCCTCCAGAGAGCCTGCCTCCAGAGAGCCTGCCTCCAGAGAGCCTGCCTCCAGAGAGCCTGCCTCCAGGAGCCTGCCTCCAGAGAGCCTGCCTCCAGAGAGCCTGCCTCCAGGGCCTGAGAAGGGCCAGTGCACTGGATGTGTGCGATAAGAACTGTCCTACCTAACCAACTGTGTGGTTGGTGATTCAGAGACAGGATGGCAGTGTGAGCAACTCTAAATGAGCTGTTCTGCAACCTGACACCACCACCATAAAACAATACAGAACAATTACAGGCATGTGAGGGCTTAGTGCGTTCATAAATTAGGATTTTAACAACGTGCCCCCATGGACATTCTATATTAATGACCATCGGTGACTTTAACCAGTCCCATGTCCATACAGAGAGAAAATAGGGGGGGGGGGGGGGCTGGAGGACAGGGGGTGAGGTTGGGGGAGTCTCTGGTGTGTGTTCCCCTGTCTGTCACTGGACAGTAAACTCTCCACAGCCTGTTCTCCTGAGCCACGCCTGGGCCTCACTCCAGTTACAGCTGCCAGCAAACACAGAGGAAAGTGCTGTGTTGACAGAAAAGCCATCCAAAGGAAATGAGAGGTGAATTGTTTCAAAGAGCTGGCATGTTTGCAGACTGTACCCTCTTATAAAGGTAACCACTGAAACAGGAACCAGGCAGTTCAGCTTGGCTAGACACTGATAGAGCAGAGCCGGGTTATCAGACCGAGTGTTGGAGCAGAGCTGGGTTATCAGACCGGGTGTCGGAGTATAGCTGGGTTATCAGACCGGGTGTGGGAGTATAGCTGGGTTATCAGACCGGGTGTTGGAGCAGAGCTGGGTTATCAGACCGGGTGTTGGAGCAGAGCTGGGTTATCAGACCGGGTGTTGGAGTATAGCTGGGTTATCAGACCGGGTGTGGGAGTATAGCTGGGTTATCAGACTGGGTGTTGGAGTATAGCCGGGTTATCAGACCGAGTGTTGGAGCAGAGCTGGGTTATCAGACCGGGTGTTGGAGCAGAGCTGGGTTATCAGACCGGGTGTGGGAGTATAGCTGGGTTATCAGACCAGCAGTCTGAGAAAATGAAGTGGGAGTCCAGTGGGAAGCATGCTTACAAGCAGACTCCCAGCAACAGGAAATGGAGCACCTTGTGGTTGGCTACCTGGCCTCGACAACCTCGTCAAGAACATGTGAAATATGAGGCAGAGATGGCAAATCCATAGATCCTGCTGCAGACCGAGACTTCCACTGGAGCCACAAGGCCACGGCATCCTGATCTTGCTATACACTTTCAGTTTTATATCAGTAATGCCATTTATCACACTTGCGAATGAAGACTCTCATTTCCCACACACATCAACATCACCTGACCTAGTTCAGGGTTTCAAGCTCCAGGGAGCAGGTCCTCTGGTGGAGGAGGAGGAGGAATTCCTTCCCGAGAAGGATATCTTTGGAGATGAATCCATCAACATCTGCCAAAACATCTCGTCACACCCATTAGAAACACACTAAAAAGTGCATGCCCACACACACACACACACACACACACACACACACCCCTCAGCCTAGATGACCTCACTGAGGGATCACTGTTCTCCAGGCTGAGTTAGCATGCTAGTTCCCCAGGCTGAGTTAGCAGGCTAGTTCCCAGGCTGAGTTAGCAGGCTAGTTCCCCAGGCTGAGTTAGCAGGCTAGTTCCCAGGCTGAGTTAGCAGGCTAGTTCTCCAGGCTGAGTTAGCAGGCTAGTTCCCCCGGCTGAGTTAGCAAGCTAGTTCCCAGGCTGAGTTAGCAGGCTAGTTCTCCAGGCTGAGTTAGCAGGCTAGTTCCCCGGCTGAGTTAGCAGGCTAGTTCCCCAGGCTGAGTTAGCAGGCTAGTTCCCAGGCTGAGTTAGCAGGCTAGTTCCCCAGGCTGAGTTAGCAGGCTATTTCCCCAGGCTGAGTTAGCAGGCTAGTTCCCCAGGCTGAGTTAGCAGGCTAGTTCTCCAGGCTGAGTTAGCAGGCTAGTTCCCCAGCTGAGTTAGCAGGCTAGTTCTCCAGGCTGAGTTAGCAGGCTAGTTCCCCAGCTGAGTTAGCAGGCTAGTTCTCCAGGCTGAGTTAGCAGGCTACTTCACCAGGCTGAGTTAGCAGGCTAGTTCTCCAGGCTGAGTTAGCAGGCTACTTCACCAGGCTGAGTTAGCAGGCTAGTTCTCCAGGCTGAGTTAGCAGGCTAGTTCCCCGGCTGAGTTAGCAGGCTAGTTCCCCAGGCTGAGTTAGCAGGCTAGTTCCCCAGCTGAGTTAGCAGGCTAGTTCTCCAGGCTGAGTTAGCAGGCTAGTTCCCCAGCTGAGTTAGCAGGCTAGTTTTCCAGGCTGAGTTAGCAGGCTATTTCCCCAGGCTGAGTTAGCAGGCTAGTTCCCCAGGCTGAGTTAGCAGGCTAGTTCCCCAGCTGAGTTAGCAGGCTAGTTCTCCAGGCTGAGTTAGCAGGCTAGTTCCCCAGCTGAGTTAGCAGGCTAGTTCTCCAGGCTGAGTTAGCAGGCTACTTCACCAGGCTGAGTTAGCAGGCTAGTTCTCCAGGCTGAGTTAGCAGGCTACTTCACCAGGCTGAGTTAGCAGGCTAGTTCCCCAGGCTGAGTTAGCAGGCTAGTTCCCCAGGCTGAGTTAGCAGGCTAGTTCCCCAGGCTGAGTTAGCAGGCTAGTTCCCCAGCTGAGTTAGCAGGCTAGTTCTCCAGGCTGAGTTAGCAGGCTAGTTCTCCAGGCTGAGTTAGCAGGCTAGTTCCCCAGGCTGAGTTAGCAGGCTACTTCACCAGGTTGAGTTAGTCCCACTAAAGTCTGTAGTGTCAGAAAAGTAAACAAGCTACTGCAAAGTAGGTAGACTTCTCCAGTATGAAATCTAGACCCCACTCCTTGGCAGCAGCCCCCTAGCCGTCCTCCTGCCCTCATCCAGCCGGGGAAAGATTCCAGGAGGTGTAGCTCCCTCCCTCCCTGTCTCCCCACACGGCCCAAGCAGGGCTCTTTATTAAAGCCATCTGAGGTACCCGGCACCACATTCCCCCGGCCTTCCCTCCAGGACGGAGCTTCCTGCACAGGCCAGCGGGGAGCAGTGTTAAAAAGCAGGCTGGCAGAACAGAGGGGCTTGTGTGCGAGGAAAACCTGAATACTGAACATAACAGATTTAGTACAGTCCCAACATGGGGCCCAGAGAAACATGCAGGAGATGAAGAAGATGTTATATTTCCTCTCAGCCTAGCTCTACCTGCTCTGAACAGACATGTTCCTCGTGTGTACATGGCAGGCCTCTTCAGTCAGACTGTGCAGAAGGAACTCATGTGGACACTGAAGAGGCTGGTATAACAAGGTGTGGTGGCACTAGGCTGAGTTTCTGAAACCCAGCCCAGTGAGACACACATGACTGATGATGTTGGAGTGCTAAAATGCTCAACTCCTCCTGTTGATGAAGGCAGAGCGCCAACAGAAGGTTTGAGAGGTCAGGCTGTGTGCTGATGGGAATCCCAAGTACCAAACAGACTGTCTGAGCTCCTGTAAGGTCCTCCCTTAAGGTCCTCCTGTAAGGTCCTCCCTTTTGAACAGATCTAATCTCTGTTTTAAATATGTGGAATAAAGCCAGGGGAGGTCAGACAATGAGAATGAGACACTGTATCTGTGTTTACGTGGCTCTCTCCTGTACCCACACACGATGAGGTGTTCAACACACAGGCCTCAAACAGTGTGCAGCTGGAGGAGAGGTGTTTCAGGGGAACAGGAAGCAGGAAGTGGTGGTGACGCAGACAAGGCCAGGGTCGGGACGGATTCAGGTACAAAACAAAGCGTTGGGAATGTCAGAATAGGTGCATCTGCAGCACTTAATATGACTGATTAAATAAGAGATATTATACAAGCAGTCAGTGATCCACCAGGACATCCATCACTGTGAGGAGCAGCAGGGGGTTTTCAGTCATAAATCTATGACCTAAACATATACAGTTTAGCTTTACTAAGCCTTTTAACATGTCCCTGCTCCCCAAATTGTTGCATTCCAGGGAGTCAGACTAAACAGGGCTTGAGGAAGAGAAGCTCTCTGCCTCACAGCCTTAGAGGCCTCCTGCTATTCCAGCTAGTTTACAGCAGTTAGGGCTGATGTGGCAAGAGGATCGTTTTTCCATCCTTTTCAACTATTCAAAAAAAATAAAGAATTACATTTCAGAATGGAATGTCTCTTGTGCATGAGCGTCACTTGGGAACACCAACAAGCTAAAGCAGTTTCATCCTGTTTAAAGTCTGCTAGTAAGAGCCTCACACTGGAATGTTTACTCAGAATGTCCCAGAGTCTATTTTAAGGCTGCAACACCAGAAGTTGTCTCAATCTAATTACCCTTGCAACACCAATTATTAAAGCTGGTGGTTTTGATGTTCAGTCATCTAAAAAAGGTTATCCACCAAAGGATTTTGCCTTCATTAGCGAACTTAAATCGCGTTTTGTTTCTCACTAACAAGCCCAAGAATAGGCCTCAACTTCATGGCAGTCTTTATGTTGGGGTGTGGTTGTTTAATCACATCAGTGTTCCATGAGAGACTGGAACCTGATTCTGTTCATGCATACATCCAGCTGTGGTTCACCATGGCAATCCCTAACGTCAAACTTTAAAAGACTACATTGGGATCAAGACTGTTAAGCTATGTCACTAAACATTTGTTAAAACGCACATAGGATAAAGATAGCAATGAACCCCAGAAGGGTATTGTGTGAAGTCGTACAGTGACACAGCTAGATGACTTGGTGTTCTTATGCTTTTTTTGCTGCACAATAAATTACAGCAGATCAAGAAATTAAATCAGCCTTTGTCTCAGAGACATTCTCGTGATAAGGTCTTAGCGACAGGGCTTTGAGGACACATTTTCTTAACGCAAGTTCACAGGTTTCCAGAAGATGTGGAAGTAGAATGGAGAGAAGAATGACAAGGACCCGTTAAACTCCTTGGACGAAGGCCATCAACAGAGTTAACAAGGTCCCAAAAGAAGTATGTGGAGTTTGTCCAGGACATTTAATTAAGGTTGTTAAACGACGCTGAGAGAACCTTAAATGTTCCACAGCAATCACAAAGTAATTGTTACCTTAAGTCATTGGACCAAACTTTATTACAGGGCAGCAGTTTAGTGTTTAAGTGCTTGATTGTTTTCAGTGTTATATTTACTACAGTGACAAGAATGAGGTACTTTGTATGGTTGGTATGTGTGTGTGTAGAGAGAGCATAAGAGTCAATGTGAGTTGGTAGTATTCTGTATGATGAATGCATATGCCTTCCTCGTGTCAGTCTGTGAGAATGAGTCAAGACTATGGTTATGCCCGTGTGTGTGAGTGGGTCTGTGTGTGAGAGAGTGTGTATGTGAGTGTAAGAGTGTGTGTGTGTAGCAGCTTTGAACTCACAGTCCGCTCCTGGCCCTGGCCCAGGCTCTCCAGCTGCTGCTGGATCTGTTCAAGGCGCCTCTCCTGGTCTCTGCTCTCCCTGCTGTCCTGCAGGGCCTTCTCTCCAGGCCGGGACCCCCTGCTCTCCCTGTCAGCCTGCTGCACCTGGAACACAACACAGCCATCATTCTCACAGCTACAGGTCACGTCTGACAGATGTCACTCCCATCAGCCGCATCAAGGCTGCCACACAGGGAGGAGTCCCCTCACACAGAATCACAGAGAAGTGTTTAACAAATGATCAGTCATGTGCCATAACGATAACACATTAAAGCTGTCAAATTAAAAGTGTAGTTCCCGTTTTGTGCGCAGGGAGAAGCACGAGAGATGGAGAAAAGGCCTCAGAAGAGCTGGGAGCCCACAACTACCTCCTGGGGTCCGACAGGAATGACATCTTTATAGAGTCCACGTGCAAGTGAGGGGGCTCTCAGTACAGCACGACTCATCCAAAGTAAACCATGAAAATGGGTCAGGAAAAGGGGGCGTCCTGCAGCCAGGACGCAGCGTCTGAGGGATAGGCATCCTGCAGCCAGGACGCAGCGTCTGAGGATCCCTCAGATGCAGGATGCCTATCCCTCAGACGCTGCGTCCTGGCTGCAGGATGCCTATCCCTCAGAGGCTGCGTCCTGGCTGCAGGATGCCTATCCCTCAGACGCTGCGTCCTGGCTGCAGGATGCCTATCCCTCAGACGCTGCGTCCTGGCTGCAGGATGCCTATCCCTCAGACGCTGCGTCCTGGCTGCAGGATGCCTATCCCTCAGACGCTGCGTCCTGGCTGCATCATATAGTAGTACCAGACAGTGTCATATACCAGATTTTCAGAAAAGGCACATTGTTCTACATTGCAAATGTAAAAATATAGTTGGAAAAAGGATTACACAAATAAGGGAAAGTGACCAAAACCTGACCAGGTCGTAAACTGGCCTCTCTAAATAAAGAGGACAGTACAGCTGCAGCCAGGCAGGGATGGGGCTGTGGGAGGAGGTTGCTGTCACACGGCTGTTTTGGTGACAAACCAGCCAGCTGTGTGTGGAGGACATCTCCCTCTCCCTTAGTCAGAAGGCTCTCCTATGGGTCAACTCATACTGCGAAATTGATGGATAATTCATAAAACTGCGACATGTTAAGTAAGACTCACTGTCTGGCAAATGGTAGGTTATAGGAAAATGGGGATTGGAGAAGATTATTATGTATTGGGTTATGAAGTTCCTAAATCTGTTATGACACATTTACGATTCTGTTTAATCCGAGCTGAGCTCTGACTATGAGAAGGGATCAGATCAGATCCATGGGATCAGATCCATGGGATCAGATCCATGGCCTTATTGGCTTGTGGAGGATCTGTCCACTCTCCTTTCCTCTAACCCAAACCCTGGCAGGGTGTTCTTGATCTGTCTACACTGAGTTAAAACGCATGGACACAGCAAGCCAGTGTGGCTGCAAGCCTTCCACCCCCAGAGTGAGAGAGCCTGTGTGGGCTTGTCTATCTGGTGACTAGCTGAGGCCTCTAAAGCTGGACATTATTAGAGACCTTCAGACAATTTCACTGACTACATAAGCTGGACCAGGTTGGCCCAGGACTAGGTTGGACCAGGCTGCTCTCATGCATTAGTGATGAGCCCATCGTACTGAACGAGGCAAAACCAGAAGTCTTGTGTTGTTTCCTACCCATCTCTCACCACTAAGTACAGCTTCTAAAAAAGAGAAGATCACTGGCAGAGACCGTTTATTTTGTTTGGAAAAGATGGCTTATTTTGCTTTACTTTAAAGAATTACAAGAACTGTAGTCTGGAACTGAAATACAATTTATAGCCTAGACTTATTTTGGAGATAATGGAGGTGATTATTTTGAATCACTCTACCACAGCTATATGGACAACTGTCTTTTAAAACACGTGTCCGATTACAGCAACATCTATTAACATACACACAGCAAATCAGTTCAGCATTCCTCATTTTAACGAGAAATTCATAGCCAATGTACTTACATGGCTGTAGTTTCGGAGGGAGAGGGACTTTAAACAGCAATTTATTCTCCTTTTTGACCTCATTCCTCTTACACAAGTGTATGTCATCGGACGGCCAATTCCTCCCATGTATGTAGGGCTGACAGGCCAGTGTGATCATTACAACAGCAGCCGTGCAGCCAGACACCACAAGTTCAACTGAGTTAATGCAGTTGGCAGACATTTCATCTAGATTAAGTCGTTTGTTGAAATGAGGACACTAAGGATCTGAAACATATCGACTGATGTTATGTTCCTACCAAGCAGGGAGAGTAAATCTCACTTACAGTATATACTTATTCATCACTTGTAACAACAGACGTTTTTTCCTTGACCTTAATAGACAACAGATACATCCTCTCTCTCTAGACAGCCTGTTTATTGCTGTTGGACAGGCTGTTATTGCAGCCTGCCCTGGACCCCTGGAGACCACAAGGCATGCCCTTCCACCAGCAGACTCTGGCCGGGCTTTCTGAAGGTCGGCCAGAAGCTAGTCGCTGGCTCTCAGCCGCCACTTGACTTGCTGCTGAATACTTACTGCATATCTAGGTCAGATAGTTTGGGGAAGCCAAAATAATCAAGCCTTTGTTTTCCTACATAAGGGAATAATGTAAAATAAGATTATAGTTAACATGGAAATAATCATATTGGTAATATTGTTTACATTAAGATATCAGAAACCTGCTCTTGTCAGCTCCTAGTCAATACAAACCCCATTGAGCAGCTTCACTTAGAAGATCATTATTGTTGCAGCACTTGATCCACTTCCAATCAGGGAGATTAAACTCAACTTCAACTTGGCCTTTACTTTTACATGTATTCATTTAGCAGACACTTTTATCCAAAGTGACTTCCAAGAGAGAGCTTTACAAAGTGCATAGGTCACTGATAATAACAACAAGATAGCCCAAAAAAACCTTGCAAGTAGCCAAAACATGAAGCACATATTGTGAACAACCAAAATAAGTTCCAAAGGGAAGAACCATAAGAGCATGTAGTTACACAAGTTACAATTAAACAATGGTCTTTTTTTTTACATGGACATTTGTGTGTGAATGAGGATGTATTACAGCAGAGAATATATTTACTCATTCTGTCATTTCTATTCTCTCTCAGTCATGTGGATTATCCAGGGCTGGTAGTGTTTCTGAGTTGTGGTCCGCAGTGTGAGGAGAGGTTAGAGGGTCTGCAGTGTGAGGAGAGGTTAGAGGGTCTGCAGTGTGAGGAGAGGTTAGAGGGTCTGCAGTGTGAAGAGAGGTTAGAGGGTCCGCAGTGTGAGGAGAGGTTAGAGGGTCTGCAGTGTAAAGAGAGGTTAGAGGGTCCGCAGTGTGAGGAGAGGTTAGAGGGTCTGCAGTGTGAAGAGAGGTTAGAGGGTCTGCAGTGTGAGGAGAGGTTAGAGGGTCTGCAGTGTGAGGAGAGGTTAGAGGGTCTGCAGTGTGAGGAGAGGTTAGAGGGTCTGCAGCTAGAGGGCACCACTGAGGCGAGCCCTGAGGGGAAGTTGCTCCAGCAAGTTCTGTCCTCCTCCTGCCAGCATCACAGCTGCATCCCTACTGGTCCAGACGCAGCAGATCCATCTCACTGACAGCAGCAATAACAACACAACTAATTAGGTCACGGTTGCACTTACGATCTCTCAGCTTGTTGTTTTTCCATGCAAGTCATGACTGACAAAAAGTGACTACACTGAAAAATTGCTTTTACTGGGAATTCTAGGGTGCTTGCCAAACAAGAGCGGTGTTTACTGACACTGCAGGAAGCAGCACGGACCAGAACAAAGGGCTGTGGGCCCTGTTAGCCCAGTGTGGTCCTGTGTGTCTGTCTCTCTCTCTGTCAGGGCTGTGCATGTGTGTCTCTCTCTCTCAGAGCTGTGTCTCTCTCAGGGCTGTCTCTCTCTCTTTCAGGGCTGTTTGTCTCTCTGTCTCTCTCTCTCTCTCTGTCTCTCTCTCTCTTTTTCTCTCAGGGCTGTCGCTCTCTCTTTCAGGGCTCCCTCTCAGGGCTCCCTCTCTCTCTTTCAGGGCTTTGTATCCCTCTCTCTCTCAGGGTTCTCTCTCTCAGGGTTCTCTCTCTCTCTCTCTCTCTCTCTCTCTCTCTCTCTCTCTCTCTCTCTCTCTCTCTCTCTCTCTCTCTCTCTCTCTCTCTCTCTCTCTCTCTCTCTCTCTCTCTCTCTCTCTCTCTCTCTCTCTCTCTCTCTCTCTCTCTCTCTCTCTCTCTCTCTCTCTCTCTCTCTCTCTCTCTCTCTCTCTCTCTCTCTCTCTCTCTCTCTCTCTCTCTCTCTCTCTTTCAGGGCTGTCTCCCTCTCAGAGCTGTGCTACGTGGATCCAGGCGACCTGCCAACGCAGTCCACATGCCTCTCAACGAGCGCTGAGGCAGCCAGGATCCAGCAAGCTGAGAGGACTCAGGAGCACTGGGGGAGGGGGAGGAAGGGAGAATAAAGGGAGAGAGAAAGAGGGAAGAAGCCCTGCTGCTCCCCCGGCTCTGGACACGAGCGTCAGTGTCAACGCAACATGTCCTTCACCCCCACGTCAACACAGCCATCTCTGCCTGGATCACCCCCACGTCAAAACAGCCATCTCTGCCTGGATCACCCCCACGTCAACACAACCATCTCTGCCTGGATCACCCCCACGTCAAAACAGCCATCTCTGCCTGGATCACCCCCACGTCAACACAACCATCTCTGCCTGGATCACCCCCACGTCAAAACAGCCATCTCTGCCTGGATCACCCCCACGTCAAAACAGCCATCTCTGCCTGGATCACCCCCACGTCAAAACAGCCATCTCTGCCTGGATCACCCCCACGTCAACACAACCATCTCTGCCTGGATCACCCCCACGTCAACACAACCATCTCTGCCTGGATCACCCCCACGTCAAAACAGCCATCTCTGCCTGGATCACCCCCACGTCAACACAACCATCTCTGCCTGGATCACCCCCACGTCAAAACAGCCATCTCTGCCTGGATCACCCCCACGTCAAAACAGCCATCTCTGCCTGGATCACCCCCACGTCAAAACAGCCATCTCTGCCTGGATCACCCCCACGTGACATGGACGATGGGACCATGGGATGAGCACACTGGAGGGTCTCACAGGAACATCTTTTAAACATTCCACTTCTGATATGAGCTTGTGTCCAACTTCCCCTATAACACAGACTGACTTTTTACAACAGCACACTGGATCACTCGCAGATGACTGGATGGCTGGTGGACATTCCAGAGGTATTAGAAGATACATGCTGGATCATCTGGACTTCATAGTTCCTCCTCTGGAACTCAGGGTGGTCTGGAGCGATCGCTGTTGCAGACATCAAAACCTGCTGGTTTATCTACCACTCACAAAGCATGTTAGATAGAGTACTGGACTACATCTATTGATTGCTGTATATTTTCAATTTAGCATTACAGGTGTGACATGTGATGTGCATGTGGTTGTGGCTTTGAAAACTTCTGTCTGTAAACTCTGTTGAAAGATGAGTGGGATGTCTCTCTCTCTGTCCCTCAGTCCCCAGTATCACCAGCCTCTCTCTGTCCCTCAGTCCCCAGTATCACCAGCCTCTCTCTGTCCCTCAGTCCCCAGTATCACCAGCCTCTCTCTGTCCCTCAGTCCCCAGTATCACCAGCCTCCCTCTGTACCTCAGTCCCCAGTATCACCAGCCTCTCTCTGTCCCTCAGTCCCCAGTATCACCAGCCTCTCTCTGTCCCTCAGTCCCCAGTATCACCAGCCTCTCTCTGTCCCTCAGTCCCCAGTATCACCAGCCTCTCTCTGTCCCTCAGTCCCCAGTATCACCAGCCACTCTCTGTACCTCAGTCCCCAGTATCAGGAGCAGAGAACACTGCCCAAACAATGACACACAGAATTAACTTGGGAGAGGCAACTTAAAGAATATATTCAATGCTTTCAAGTCTATCCAAAGCATCTGGACCAAACAACTACTGACCCAAGTCAGTTTTCTTTGCACTCGGCCTTGAAAGCTGTTCTAGCAACACTAATTTTGTCAAGCACAATATCTGACTTACATTTCAGCTGTTAACAATTTTCTAAAGTGACTTTATATCTTTAATTTAAAAGACAGACTGTGGAAGATGCCGTGTTGGTGAAGATGTGCAGAGTGCCAAGGCATCCATCCACACACGTACACAGGACTGCAGGGGAATTATGTCATTTCCTGTCCCACTGCTGAAGGAATTGCTACATCAATAATATTATTTCAACTTTGTCAAAGTTAGAAGAGATGAGCAGCTTCTCACAAAAAACAATCTTCCAACTTCAACGTGAATGGCTCACCATGTGTGATGAATACAGCTGCCATGAACTGACATAGTGGTTCAGTTGTGTAGCCTACGGTTATATAGTCCACTATATAACACCAGTTTTCATGTCTGAATAATAATTCTTAACCAAAGCTGTAAACACCACAGCTTCTAAGGAAAACACCAATGGGAAAATAGTTCATAAAGAGACAATAAAGTTTGAGATTACAGGGCTGAAAGGGTGTGGAGTCTAGTTGTTTAACTTCTGAATGGGAAAAATGTGTCCCAACAAATGACAATGACGTCTACATTCTCTTGTGGATGAAATATAGGCTGTAGTCTGTAACTGGATGATGGATTTATCATCCCAAACAGGTGTTCATACCATCTCAGCAGCCAGCAAGAGCTTGTGTTCAACAATTCAAATCCGATTTACCAACAACGTATGCTGGACTGGATACTAGAGCAGTTGCCCAGGAACAGGATTTCTTGTTGTGTTTTTTAATATTTCAATAAGAAATGTATTCCTTTAATATCCAGGCTATAAATGCTACGCTTATCTTTCCAATGGCAAAAGATGAGAGAAAATCAAGCTGATTTGTTGAAAATTCCACTGGCCTGATTCTACCATGAAAATGAGCCTAGGCCTACTCTATTCTGGTCATACTGAAGCCAAGGCACACAATGTTTCTCATAAAAAGTACTGAACAAAAGTACTCAGAGTACAAAGAAAGGGCCTACAAAATGTGATCCCGCTTAATGGCAGTGTATTGTCACAACTGTCACATTTGCAACCATCCTGTTTTGTGTAGCCTAGTCCTTGTTATACACAGCTGAAGTCAATAGTGTAGAAATGTCTTGTGGGGGAACATTTTCTTCACATACAGTTAATGATGTCTGTGGAGTGATGGGTGACATGCCCACAGCTGGGGAGGGTTTTAAAGTCTCGGAGCAGCGGCCTCGGAGCAGCGGCCTCGGAGCAGCGGCCTCGGAGCAGCGGCCTCGGAGCAGCGGCCTCGGAGCAGCGGCCTCAGAGCAGCGGCCATGTGGAGGACACACTGCGCTGGTCAGAAGGGTGCGTCCTCCTTGGTCTCTGACTCACCATCCAGTCAAACTGGTTACCGCATAAAGAGGTTGAGGGAGGTCACTGCTTTGTATCCAAAATATCCAACCAGCCGTCACACGACCAGCCGTCAGAGTTACCATAAATTATCAGGCAAATATATTCCCAGATTAACCTGTTGGAAAAAATAACAATATGTTCCCTTACATCAGCTCTTCCTTTACCGCCTGTCTCTAAAAAGCAGGAGGTCTTGTGTCTCTAGGAACCAGGATGCAGAGGACAACCCCCACACCAGGGTTGTCTAGGTCAGCACGAATCACACACGCTGATCTTCAGTCCTCCAATCAGAACGTATGTATCCTTGTGGTTCAGTTCCAGCTGCTCTGCTGTATGCATTTATGCCTCCAAATGAGAGAGGTTGTTTCTGGAGTTGGCATCCCTCCATCCTGCCTGCCCTGTCATTACAGCCCTGCCTCTGCTGGGAGGCTGCCTCTGCTGGGAGGCTGCCTCTACTGGGAGGCTGCCTCTGCTGGGAGGCTGCCTCTGCTGGGAGGCTGCCTCTGCTGGGAGGCTGCCTCTGTTGGGAGGCTGCCTCTACTGGGAGGCTGCCTCTACTGGGAGGCTGCCTCTGTTGGGAGGCTGCCTCTACTGGGAGGCTGCCTCTACTGGGAGGCTGCCTCTGCTGGGAGGCTGCCTCTACTGGGAGGCTGCCTCTGCTGGGTGGCTGCCTCTACTGGGAGGCTGCATATACTGGGAGGCTGTCTCTGCTGGGAGGCTGCCCTGTGGCAACAAAAAGTCCTCCTGTAGAAACACACTACATTATGAGTTAAGACCCCAGTAGAAGTCCTCCTGTAGGAACACACTACATTATGAGTTCAGACCCCAGTAGAAGTCCTCCTGTAGGAACACACTACATTATGAGTTCAGACCCCAGTAGAAGTCCTCCTGTAGGAACACACTACATTATGAGTTCAGACCCCAGTAGAAGTCCTCCTGTAGGAACACACTACATTATGAGTTCAGACCCCAGTAGAAGTCCTCCTGTAGGAACACACTACATTATGAGTTCAGACCCCAGTAGAAGTCCTCCTGTAGAAACACACTACATTATGAGTTCAGACCCCAGTAGAAGTCCTCCTGTAGAAACAAACTATATGAATCTGGGTTTGCTGAAGTTGGATGCTCATATTTTCATGGGAAAATAAATCCCCGGTTTTGGCTGCTAGTGCTTGGAGAGAGAAGCATTCAGACTCATCCAGCTTTGATCCCCTGATGTGGGGAGGAACGCAATAAAACATCAAATATTACAGCCCGCTGATGTGTCTCAATAAAGATGATTCCAGCAGCAATCAGTGGGTGAAACATGTCATACTCAGGGAAGAGACATGACGCTTCACCCTACTGGAGCTCCTGGTTCTTAAGAACCTTTGTTCGTGCTGTGTGTGTTCAAGCTGTGTTCATGCTGTGTTCATGTGAGTGTTTATGCTGTGTTCATGTGAGTGTTCATGTGAGTGTTCATGTGAGTGTTCATGTGAGTGTTCATGTGAGTGTTCATGTGAGTGTTCATGCTGTGTTCATGTGAGTGTTCATGCTGTGTTCATGTGAGTGTTCATGTGAGTGTTCATGCTGTGTTCATGTGAGTGTTCATGTGAGTGTTCATGTGAGTGTTCATGTGAGTGTTCATGTGTGTGTTCATGCTGTGTTCATGCTGTGTTCATGTGAGTGTTCATGTGAGTGTTCATGCTGTGTTCATGTGAGTGTTCATGCTGTGTTCATGTGAGTGTTCATGCTGTGTTCATGTGAGTGTTCATGCTGTGTTCATGTGAGTGTTCATGCTGTGGCATGTGAGCAGGTTGCTCCAAAACTCCCAAACGGTTTCAATCAGGACACTGGTGGAAGACACAGCAGAGAAGAAAGGCAACCACAAAACAAAAGCATATTTAGTTTTACGACCACGCTTGGATTTACCGCTTTTGAAGCTGAATAAACGACCACTCTCAGTGATTTACTGAGAGTGCTGTTTAACTTTAACTGTAGAATGTGATTTAGGCAGGTTGGAAGTGACCTTTTTTTTCTTGATAAACAGCTACCATGGCACAAACAGGTTCTTTATTTTGACCAAACAATTCAACCAGGGCGGCCCCCTGCACCGCCCCCCTGCACCGGCCCCCTGCATTGGCCCCCTGCACCGACCCCCTTCACTGGTCCCCTGCACCGGCCCCCTGCACTGGCCCCCTGCACCGCCCCCCTGCACCGGCCGCCATGTCATCATGGGCCTGGTCAGGCATCATTAATCTCATTATTCTAACCCCATTATTCTCACGTTCTCTCACCTCTCCCTGCTCTCACCTCTCCTCACCTCTCCCTGCTCTCACCTCTCCTCACCTCTCCCTGCTCTCACCTCTCCTCACCTCTCCTCACCTCTCCCTGCTCTCTCCTCACCTCTCCTCACCTCTCCTCACCTCTCCCTGCTCTCACCTCTCCTCACCTCTCCCTGCTCTCACCTCACCTCTCCTCACCTCACCTCACCTCTCCTCACCTCTCCTCACCTCTCCTCACCTCTCCTCACCTCTCCTCTCCTCTCCTCTCCTCTCCTCACCTCACCTCACCTCACCTCACCTCTCCTCACCTCTCCTCACCTCTCACTGCTCTCACCTCTCCTCTCCTCTCACCTCACCTCTCCTCACCTCTCCTCACCTCTCCTCACCTCACCTCTCCCTGCTCTCACCTCTCCTCACCTCTCCTCACCTCACCTTTCCTCTCCTCACCTCTCCTCACCTCTCACTGCTCTCACCTCTCCTCTCCTCTTCTCTCACCTCACCTCTCCCTCAAGCATCACTACTCTCACCTCTCCTCTCATCTCTCACCTCTCCCTGCTCAACTAAGAATGCCAACCAGACTTAGATACTCGTTGAGTAAATATATGGTGTGTGTGTGTGCGTGTGAGAGTCCTATCACTGTGGACTGCTTTAGCAACGCTGTTTAATCAAAATATTTGTGCCAACAAAACATATTGAATTGAGTTGAGAAGACAGACAGACAGGGAAAGAGAAGGAGAAAGGAGAGAGAGATCAAATCCCATAAAGAAAGGATGCGTCATCCAACACCATAAATACAGTCTAAGGATGTTGACTTGTTGTTCCAAGAATGAGATTCAGGGGCCACATGTTTTCCATGTTGTGACTCAATAAGTGAAAGAAGGAAACAGTACCTAGGGTGTACGAAACATTATCCTAAAAGGCGAGTGATTTCAAAAACATCTTCCCCAGTGACAGCCTGGGCAGATGAGATCTGAGGTCTGACCAGAATGCCATCTGGTGTAAATGGTGCGATAAGACTGGGAGATATCTGCAGTGAGCTCATGTCTAGGACCAGACCCAGGGTAAATATGCACACATGTAATAGTGGACATGTCCCATCGCTTAAGACTTCCATTACAAAGCAGATCAAGTGAAGGTTTGATACGGCCTTTAGGCCGACAGACAGAAGCACTAGTTCAGCCTTAACTTTAGTAGGCCTACCAAATTGGGCCTACCCAATTTGCTGATGTTATGATTTAACAAGAGGAAACTATACTACTTTAAGCATGGATCTTGTGGAAAGATTGAGTCGACTTGTAGTTCCAATGTTATGGCAGAATCTCACCCAATACAGAATGTTAATTTGGGAGAGGGTGTGGGCTCCTAAAGCCCTATAAACAAACCAGTTTACAAGACGCTGCAGCTGACTACCCACTGTGTTGACCTTGGAATGAGCTAGAACGCCCTTGACTTACTGCAGTGCTAGATGCTGCTCTCAGAAGGTAATGGCACATTAGTGAACCCAGAGCTATTACACTCCAGACAGTGGGGCTGTTTAGTCCCTACCTGGGGCAGGTTGTGGTCAGGATACGGGCTTCTCACAGACAGAAAATCCTCGACAGGAAGGAGGAGCTGGAGCCTGGAGTCGAGGTGAAGTAGCTGGTCTAGCAGGGCTGGTTCTGGGGTGTAGCCGTGGCCACATGGAACCCTCACCACCCACCCTTCTCCCTGGGGACACACAGCCACAGCTCTGGTTCAGCACCGGAAGCCTCCTCTGAATATGAACAGCACTAAGTGGAAGTTGTCTGCACCTGTTACATTGGAATATATCTTATTCACTTGGACAAACAATACTCATATGGAGGGACAGTCCAAACCTGACCAGTTGGCATTCTGTATTTACTCTGGAAACACACACACTGCTGATCACTGTGTTCCAAGGAGCGTGCCAAGAATTCCCTTAACGGCAAATATTTAACAATCGCTTCTGCCTCACCGTGAGGGGCTGTCCCATCAGGCCCAGAGGGGGGGGGGGCTGTACCACCGGGCCCAGAGGGGGGGGGCTGTCCCACCGGGCCCAGAGGGGGGGGGCTGTCCCACCGGGCCCAGAGGGGGGGGGGGCTGTACCATCGGGCCCAGAGGGGGGGGGGCTGTACCACCGGGCCCAGAGGGGGGGGGGGCTGTACCATCGGGCCCAGAGGGGGGGGGCTGTCCCACCGGGCCCAGAGGGGGGGGGGCTGTACCACCGGGCCCAGAGGGGGGGGGCTGTCCCACCGGGCCCAAAGGGGGGGGGGGCTGTACCATCGGGCCCAGAGGGGGGGGGGGGCTGTACCACCGGGCCCAGAGGGGGGGGGGCTGTACCACCGGGCCCAGAGGGGGGGGGGGGGCTGTCCCATCGGGCCCAGAGGGGGGGGCTGTACCACCGGGCCCAGAGGGGGGGGGCTGTACCATCGGGCCCAGAGGGGGGGGCTGTACCACCGGGCCCAGAGGGGGGGGGGGCTGTACCATCGGGCCCAGAGGGGGGGGCTGTCCCATCGGGCCCAGAGGGGGGGGGGGGCTGTCCCATCGGGCCCAGAGGGGGGGGCTGTACCATCGTGCCCAGAGGGGGGGGCTGTACCATCGTGCCCAGAGGGGGGGGCTGTACCATCGGGCCCAGAGGGGGGGGCCTGTCCCATCGGGCCCAGATTATATCATGATGAAGCAGCGAGGGCGGGGCTGTGGGGGCAGGGTGAGCTCATCTGGGCTGGGTAAAGGATGAGGTAAGAGCTGAACAGCAGCCCTGGTGCTAAACTCAGTCTCAGCAGGTCTGAGCCAAGCCTTAGCTGACCCTGTGATGTCAGCTCCCAGTGATGGTGAGGAGGGAAACCTGGACATACTCACACAGCACACCCTGTGACTTATGAACTAGCACACACACCCAGGACCTCAAGCCAGGTTCAGGGCTTACTCCAGCTGTTTTAGATGGTGTTTTGATTATGTGAAACTATTCATTGGAAGTTGGGCTAACTTTGTCACTGTATTTAGAACCAGACTTCAGAATCCAGCTGATTGATTCCCATGTCTGCTAATGCATCTCTTGGTGCCTTTTCAAAGGATTTCTGAAATAAATTGCTTTAAATACTGTCCATGAAAGGATATGAGATCAAGTTCAGAATGAGGGTGAGCCAGAGGAAACCAGGTTAGAGCACCAGCATGTTTGGGCCTGCTGTAGACTCCAGCTGTAACCTGATGTAGAAGACAACCTGCTCCTGCATCTGTTGGTGAAGACCCAGCATTTCCAGGGCCCTGTGTCTGTGTCCTGAATGAGTATCCCCCCCCAGGTAACCAGAACATGCTGGTAGCTTGTTAGCCATGGAGACAGGAGCATCAGTGAAGTGTATCAGGAGCCGGGAGAAGGACACAGATCAGAGGTCTGTGGTTGATTAGGAGTCCTGACGGAGTCTGCCAAGTTCCCTGTCTGGATCCTTACACACCAACACGATTACAGACCTGGATCTCTGCTGTCTGAGTCCAAGTGACAAATGTGTTCCCTGGTGAATGGCCATTCATAGCAGCACGCCTCACAATAACAGGAAGTCTTCGTCTGACCCATCAAGAAAACCAGGCATCTGCTCTTCTCTTGGTCTGATAACCGTGCCATTTACCGCAGCGTTGTTCTTAAAGCTAAAAAAACTCCCATGACTACAGCACCAGACTGAGTCCTGGGAAGGATGTCCTAGAGCTGCATGCTGATGAGGGGCAGAGCGGGCACAGAGCGGGCACCCAGAGTCTGTGGACAGTGAAACAGAGCGGGCACCCAGAGTCTATGGACAGTGAAACAGAGCGGGCACCCAGAGTCTATGGACAGTGAAACACGGCCTGCTCCAGGAGGCAGACGCTCACCTCATGACCCTTCAAAGGAGCAGAAATGCATCTGGCCTGCTATTTAATGAGTAGAATTTCTCACATGCAGGCTGCAAACATGGAAGTGACCTAGATAAGAATTGACCTTTAGCACAAAGCTCCAGCATCAAACAGAAGGAGGGCAGGTGTGAGATCTTCCAGACATGTCTCTCTCTTCACATCAACATGAAAACACATCTGAACAGTCAAGAGCTGCAGACAGTATGTATGTTATAGAACCTCTACATGTAGTACAGTTCTAGACCCTCCTCGGGTGGTGTGTGTGTGGTGTGTGTGGTGTGTGTGGTGTGTGTGGTGTGTGTGTGGTGTGTGTGGTGTGTGTGGTGTGTGTGGTGTGTGTGTGGTGTGTGTGGTGTGTGTGTGGTGTGTGTGGTGTGTGTGGTGTGTGTGGTGTGTGTGTGGTGTGAGTGTGGGTCCACCTCCCAGGCTGCTGGCCCAGCACCCTCCTCCTCTTCCCGGATGTCCTTGAGAAGCTCTGCCAGGCGAGTCTTCTCCTGCTGCGTCATGGCAACCAGGCCTCCCGCACTGCTCACCAACTGTAGACAAGGAGGTCAATCTTTGTTTCCCAGTGGGAAAACAAACAGCCGCGAGTCTCGTCCAAGTCATATCACATACCCAGACGCTGGCCTTGCGTGAACTCTGACATACCTTCATGTTTTTCTTCACAAAGTCTTGTTTCTTGTTGCTCCTGAGAACTCCACACACGCTTCCCTCCTCCTGACCCCCAGGCCTCCCCTCCTCCTGACCCCCAGGCCTCCCCTCCTCCTGACCCCCGGGCCTCCCTTCCTCCTGACCCCCAGGCCTCCCCTCCTCCTGACCCCCGGGCCTCCCTTCCTCCTGACCCCCAGGCCTCCCTTCCTCCTGACCCCCAGGCCTCCCCTCCTCCTGACCCCCGGGCCTCCCTTCCTCCTGACCCCCAGGCCTCCCCTCCTCCTGACCCCCTCCAGGTGACCGCGTGTTGCTGCCCTCCTCTTCACCTGTGTGGGAGATGAGGGAAGTGTTGGAGGTGAGGCATTCTAGGACTGTAACTGGTCCACACAACACAGCCTCATCTCATACATGTAGGCAACTTAGAATTAGCCTTCCACTTCAACTGAATCCAGCTTAGTTCAATTAGCATTAACAGCTTCTGTTAACTTTTTTTAAATTGCCATTGATAACCATTGTGCATCTATTCAACTTATAAACCTCATTGATCTGATTATGATCACACATAAATTCAGGCGTGAAGCAAGTAAAAAACAGTGTGCCAATCAGACATGTCAACTGACCAAATATTGCTGTAATTAGACATTTTAAAATCCAGCATTAGTTGCTTTCTTTGTGGTATTGTCCACTTAAATTACTTAACCCTTGTGCTGCCTTCGGGTCACATGACCAAAAGGTTCATAACGAACCATCGTTGTGTTTACCCAATTTTACCCAATACAAAAGCAAATAAAAATAATTTTCTTTTAACCTTCGCAATGTGGGGGGTCTGAGACAGCTCAACGGTTAAAAGAAAATGCTTCACTTTGTTTTTGTATGCGGTAAAGTTGTCGCAAACGACGGTGGGTCACAATGACTGATGGGTCAGAATGACCCGAGGAGAACACAAGGGTTAAATCAGTAAAAGGACTGAGATGTTGTTTCTCTGAACTATACTGCCATCTAGTGTACAATGCATAAAAACAAACCGTGTGACATCAAAACTGTCAAGTTGTCAAGTAAATCCACATCCTGTTCTCAGACATTAGTTAGATGGATCCTTACTTCCTTCCATGTGTGTGGTGGCATCCTCATAGTTTTGTTCGGGTACTTGTGTCCCAAACACAGGAACAAAGTGATCTTTCTCTGTGGATTCATGACCTGGTTGGGTGTGATAATGTTAATGTAGACCTGCAGCCAGTTTATGGAACTGTTGTATTTCTACACGTCTCTAAGTAATCAACCTTACCATGGGTAGGAGTCAGGGACAAAAACATCCGTGTGTTTTGTGCTTCATCTGCACTTTCAGAAGATCGTATGGGCTTTATCTGCTGCAGAACAGAAGGATAGGAAATGTAATCTACTCTAAAAGGCCTGCTGCTTGTACTGCCCTAGCACCATGGTTCTCTTACCTCTAATGCTAGGGCCCTAGTGCTGCTCTAGTGCTGCCCTAGTGCTGCCCTAGTGTTGCTCTAGTGCTGCTCTAGTGCTGCTCTAGTGCTGCTCTAGTGCTGCCCTAGTGCTGCCCTAGTGTTGCTCTAGTGCTGCTCTAGTGCTGCTCTAGTGCTGCTCTAGTGCTGCTCTAGTGCTGCCCTAGTGCTGCTCTAGTGCTGCTCTAGTGCTGCCCTGGTGCTGCCCTGGTGCTGCTCTGGTGCTGCTCTGGTGCTGCTCTGGTGCTGCTCTAGTGCTGCTCTAGTGCTGCTCTAGTGCTGCTCTAGTGCTGCTCTAGTGCTGCCCTGGTGTTGCTCTGGTGCTGCTCTGGTGCTGCCCTGGTGCTGCCCTGGTGCTGCTCTGGTGCTGCTCTGGTGCTGCTCTGGTGCTGCTCTGGTGCTGCTCTAGTGCTGCTCTAGTGCTGCTCTAGTGCTGCTCTAGTGCTGCTCTAGTGCTGCTCTGGCTCCATATTGTCTCACCTGCAGTTCTTGCCACAGGTTGTGATGGAGCTCTTTACTCCTGCGCTTGACTTGTTTCTCATTAGAAATCCTCAAGGCCAGGACTTTGTCAAGTCTTTTCATTTTAGAGATGGCCTTTTGGATCTCCAGGTCTTCACACTCATCCTCAAACATGTCTGAGGTGGAATCTAAGAGAAGGAGAGAAGAGAAAGAGAAGATATAGAATTTAAATGGCGCTGCAACACCCAGAGGAAGTAGTTAGGAAGCAGAGCAGATAAACGTTACCGAACATCTGTGTTCTGAATAAAGAGAGATCTTATTCCCTGGTTTTCAAGGTGGTTTACGTATTTGCACTTTACATTTACATTTGTGTGGTTATTGTGGCAAATAGTCATTTTTATATGCTATAATCAGCTAGGTCTTTGGATGTAATTGGAACAAAATTGTTTTCTTCGGGAGGCATATAAATGAAATATTTCATATCATTAAATAGAGCTAGATGATATTAAAAGGCAGTTACCTTTTTCAAAGGAATTACTTCCATCATGAGAGTTTACGTTTTCATCTGAACTGGTGCTATGGTCCTGATGATTTGGGGTACATTTGAGAGATTGGGATGAGTTATGTAACAACGTTTGTGCTATTCTGAGACTAAATTACATAGCATTAATAGACTAGCAACCAATTAATCAAAACGCTAAACCGAAGGAGCTGTACTTTTACCTCAATAGTAGCATCTAGGCTATCGCTGCTCAGAACAACAAGGGACATCGGGCTGCGCGGACAAACTCTTACAACTTCAGATAATGACACACTGGATACACGACTACCTGGGCGAGAGCGTTCACTTGATGCAGGACGGGAGATGTCATCTAAATTTCCTTTTGTGATGTCCATCTGTCTAACATCATACACAAAACCGTTAATGTAGATACTGCAGCTACCACTTTCTGTGGCAATAGTGGTATCCAAGGACGCGATTGCTAAGGGGAAGCCAGCCTCAATAGCTTGTGTGAAGTCACGTGCTTCTGATGACGCATGAAATTCGGTATAATATTTTGTCTACTAATTAGAATTCTGAATTCGAAAGGGGAGGCAAAAAAATACACACTGGTGGCTGTTATATGTTTTAAAGTCACAGTTCTGTTCTAAAAAGCCTTTGAAAATGTCATTGACGTCATACGACCAGAGCTACTGCTTTACGGCAAGCTCTGGTCACTTACTATTTTCTCTCAGGTCATCGACAACACAGCTGACAGGTTAGGCTCTCCCTGTCAATACACATGCTAGAAAGAGTTTTGCCTTGCTAATGTTGTTGCTAATGTTGCTAATGCTCTGACATTCTGATTCCGCTTCGGATGCCAACAAGCGGGAGCTCTGGTCGTATCCGTCCTTCACTAACCAATCAGCATTCATTAGGTGCGTTCGACATGAACCGACTTCATGCGGCGCTGTAGTCGGCTGCAGGCGGCTGACTTGAAACAGTGAATTCTGGTTAGACTTTTTGTCCGACTTGAGACGGCGCCGAGTATAGGTCACTGCGACGTTGCCATCAAAGTACCTTGAGATTGATTCGAGAACTGCCGGCTGTGTAGCCGAGCGCATTTTCTAAAGAGAAACTGCACGGGTTCAAGTGACGACACAGCTATTTCATGATTGGCCAAACTCACACAAGACAACTTTGACGCGTGTCTTGTCATATTCGGACACCTTCAGTTTCGCTAATGCTCAAATCCAGGCCAAACAGTTGAATTAAATTGAACATTTATGGAAGAAAGGGTTTTACTCCGCCTCTTCACTAACGGAAAGACTAGCCTACGTTTAATTATAGTGTTTTTTTTTTTTTAAACGATGGAGGAAAGTACGTACTCAGTGCCGGTCCTAACCCATTCGGCGCCCTAGGCGACATGTATGAACAGCAAACATCGTCGCATAAGGCTGCACATTGTCATAGCAAAACACTTTGTAGGTAGCTTTGCTAACGTAATGTTAGCGCTACGTTTTCTTTTTTTCGCGACACAAAAATGCAGTGATGTGACGTAATATAAAAACACTAGGTGTATTCGACTTCATGCAGCACCGGCAGCGCCGACGGCTGCAGCCGGCTGCCTTGAAGCAGGGAATGCCAGCTGCTTCAAGTCAGCCGGGCTGCAGGCAGCTGCAGGCGACGCCGGCGCTACCGGCGCTAGGTGAAGTTGAACGCATCTAATTTCCTTCATGTTTCGAAATAAAGGTTTATTTTCTATGCTTTATTTTCCAAAGATTTGTATTAGCTAACATAAACACATTAACATAAAATAGGCAGTAAAATACTACTGTTATGTATTAATCATAATAAAAACAAAATACTAAAACTAAAACTGTCAAGTGCTTAGCCTCAGAAAGAGACGCATGAAAAACCAGCTCTTGTAAGGAAGATTCTGCTGATATTATCTGTGTTCGACTTCATGCAGCGCCGGCTGACTTGAAGCTGAGAATGCCATTGGCTGCTTCAAGTCAGCCGGGCTGCAAGTGGCTGCAGGCGACGCCGGCGCTGCATGAAGTCCAATGCACCTATCGATATTGGTGAAGAAATGTGTCACTGAACCTTCATTTACATTTCACCATTCATCACTTTATATGAAAGTTTGTTTGTTATCCCTGATTTCTCCTAAAGAAAAAGCTGCATCTCCTCTACACAAGTTTCAGGTGATGCTCTTATTTTGAAAGCAAATTCGCCAAACCGGAAAAGGTATTTGAAGACATCTGAGGGCATTTTACGGCAGTGCGGATCATGGTGCACACTTTTAGGAAACGACTTCTTCGTGGCCAGTAGGGGGGGCAGTGTGTTTAGGGGCTTCCAGTGTTCTGTGAATGTGAACGTTATGAAGCTACATGTTCTGAGGCCAAGAGGGCGTAACTTTGCTTGACGTCTACAGAGGATGTTTTGATGCCAGCTTTCTTGAGCATTGCAATACTTGTAAATGATTTGGGCTGTCGGCCGAACTTAAGACATGAAGAAATTTATAGAACAATGGAGAGTGAATTTTGTATATTAAATGACACAGATGATCTGAAAACGTTGATTTCAAACACCGAGGAGAATTTGCAATTTGAAAGGTAGCTAACCAGGTTACCCTATTATGCTAAGCTAGCAGGTTGGCTAAGATAGCTAGCATCAGCTAGCACTATCGTGTTTTGTTAGCAGTTTAGTAATGTAAGAAGTAACTAGTAATGTTAACCAGTGCTAGTCAATTTCGTTGCCTGTTTATCTGTCGGTATGATGAGCCAACGAGGTTTTGAATGTAGCTAATTAACACAGTCAACGTTAGGACATTATCTAGCTAGTACCAGTTGTCAGATTGCTTTGAAAACGCACACCCGCAGTAAGCTAGCTAGCTAGCACACTTCAATACGTAAACCAACGCTTCTTGAAATAATGTGCAATATCATATTCACAGATCCAAGACATTGTTCGAGGAGATTCGTGCCTCCATCAACAATAACGATGAGGAAGAGCGTTCCTTCTGGAGGCCAGTGCTTCCATGGGGTGGTGTCTACACCATCAGGGCAGGGAGGAAAGCAATCTCCTGCACCCCTCTGTATGTCAAGATAAACCTGAAAAATACCTGCACCATCGATGGGTTTCTTATGATCCTCTATGTCATTCTGCGAGACAATCAAGGTTTTCCTAGGGAAGTGGGTGTGTTCCTGGGGAAGCAGTTTGTGGAGCATTTCCTCTACCTTATGGACTCGTATGACTACACTACAGTCAAGATGTTGTGGATATGGGACAGGATGTCTAAGAGCCAGTACCGCTCTCTCATCCATCATGCGGCGCTGGAGATCGATCTTTTCGGCAACGAGCATGAGAACTTCACCAAGAACCTGGAGAACCTAATGTCCACCATGCAGGAGAGCCTCTGTACCAACTGGAGCTGCCCTGGCCGCTTCCAGGAGTTTATCCAGAGGACCATTCACATCAAGTAAGACCGGCTGACTGCATGCCAGTGCTGCATATACTGTCAAATAATCTAACCAGAAACCTTTGATCATCTGTGTTATTGAATTCACCACATCTCAAGTAGGAACTAATGTCTGGCAGCTGATTTCTAACGAAGCTAAAAATAAAATGGCGAGACTTGAACCTGAAAATGCGCTGTGTGCTCAGCTGAAATGGTCCGTGTCCAAATGGGGGGGTCCTGTCACTGATGTTCTCTTTTCTAATGAAGGTCAGCTGGTCTCCTCCTGTCTTCAGCTGTGGTTTATACCCCATCCCCTGACAGTCTGCTGGCTGTAACAGGAGCCAGCTGTCTAATGAGAAGAAGAGGGCAGGTTTTAACTGTCTGAGATCACCAGTTATCCCTGAGACGTGCACTGCCTGGTTTACTCCTACTCTGTAAACAGTTATCTGTTCTTACCTACTCTTCCAACAATCTCTCGTACTTTGAAAGGGGATGATGTAGGTGTCGGGTTGAGTCAAAATGAATTGTGCCTGTGCTTCATGCTGTCTGCCGGCAAGACCAGTTGTTGTGAATAATTCCTTCTTGGTTCCCTCTTGCAGCCCTCCTCATGAGCTGCCTCACAGAGATCCCATCCAGTCAGCAGTGGACATGTTCTTCTGTCCCAAGATCCTCCTCTGCAGGGAGCTGGGGTAGGACGTGTTTTTAGAATGCTGTCTGTCCGTCCTGGATGCTCCTCGGTGGTGATGTGGGCTCTGTCTGTCCTGCAGGTGTAACGGCCTGAGAGAGTTCTCCCAGAGGATGTTCTGCCAGGGCCCCCCTCCCTTCGTCATCCTCAACATGCAGCTGTGGAAGTCGGAGGAGCTGTCCTACGTTCCCTACCACTTGGCACTGTCCCAGCATAGGTAGGCTCAGCAGGAACGCATACAAAGCCATGTCTGGTTATACAGGGGGACTGAACTGATGGTAACATACACAGTGATTTGACCATCACATGCTGTGTGTGTTCCTCCAGGTACTCACTGGAGGGCGCCACTCTCTTCAACAAGGAGGAGCATCACTACTCAGCAGCTTTCCAGATCGACGGCTACTGGATGCACTATGACGGGCTGCGGAGCGACAACCTCATCCTGCTGCACAAGCCCCCCGAGCTGCTGCTGCTGTCCTCCCTCGTCTACATCCGCGCCAGCGACAAGCCCTGACGGCCTGCATATACTTGCTGGGAGGGAGAGAGACTGACAGGCTGATAGGGGAGAGACAGACAGGCTGATAGAGGAGAGAGAGACAGGCTGGGAGACAGAGAGACAGGCTGGGAGACAGAGAGACAGGCTGGGAGGGAGACAGAGAGACAGACAGGCTGGGAGGGAGAGAGACAGACAGGCTGGGAGGGAGACAGAGAGACAGACAGGCTGGGGACAAACAGTGTATCCATGTATCACCACTCTTGAGAGTGAATCACACAATCTTATTATCTAGTCATACAGTAAGCATCTGCATGCCCCACCTTAGGTCTCCTGTCAACAGCCTCTTTATTTACCCTCGAATCACTTTGAATGATATACTCTATTTTGCCTGATTGCTTGTGAAAAGATTTTCACAAACGAATCTGCTTCTTTTTTTTTGTAAATGCTTGGAATCCAAGATTATACTGTACATACGGACTATAATAGTTCTGGGCTGGTATACATTCATGATAGTGCTTAAATAGTACACTTCAAATCCATATATTTCTAGCTTTACATGAATAATGTCTTGCTGGGATATGAGACTAATGTTATTATTTCCATATTAAACCATTCTGACCCATTATCATTCTGACCCATTATCATTATGTTTGAAATGAGCTGTGCATCCTGGCCTGTCATTAAAACAAACTGGTGCTCTCTCTGGCTCCACTGCAGCTCAAATGGACATGTCTACATTGGTGGAAGTCATTTGCAGCTAATGTTGGTTCTGTTTGAGGTGGAATTCGTTATTCTTCCAGACCACAGTGACCCTGTGACCACAGTGACCCTGTCTGCCAGCCACACTTCTATGGTGGAATTTATAAGTTCTTATGCTGAACAAGTGAGAAAAACCTGATATACAGATTTTACTTTAATTTTAAAACTGAAAATGGCATTCCCCATGTTTCTTAACCTCACTGTGTGCCTCTGACCATTTGAAAACATGATCCTTGTCAAAACTCAAATTGTAATTTCTTTAAACACCCCTGTTTTGTCCATTTTCTATGCAGCTATTGTTCTTTTTAAAAGCAATAAAACTATTTTATATTTCTGCATTTGTGAGTCTTTTTCTTTTATTATTACTCTAGTATTACTTCTGAAACTTCATTCAGGCAAAAAAGAAACAAATGAAAGATACCTTTAAGGCATTTATTAATTTTAACTGGGTACAACTGCACCACACAAACAAACTGGCTAAAATGTAAAATATATTTAATCAAAGCATGACAAAATGTGAAAAAAACATGTCTAGATTATCTTGTAGTTCCAGTAATAATCCACAGGATATAAAATTCAAGATTATCACATTGCTTCAGTCACAGTTCAGACACACATTTGGAAATGTAAAATAAGCTCGTAGTTGTAAATGGTTTGGCCAACATTGACATCTGGTTCAGGATTTCATCCAGACACAAAACTAGTGACAATTCCTCCCAGACTTGATATTAGTAGTTCCTCTGCCTTCCTTAGTAAAACAACAAGCACTTTGGTGAGACTGGTGGCAAAACAACACATGGTTAGGCCATCTTAAAAAAACATTTTATACATCCCTTAATTTTGCAGTTTCACGTTTTCAGATCCCACGAGTGGTTAAGCGTAGAGGAAACGGTGTTCTCTTTCTTATGTACTCACATCAACATCCATACATGACATGCAGGGAACATGAATGCTTAACTGTGACACCCGGACAGCATCACCACTGTGTGATCAGGGTTCTAACTGGTCTTTAGCATCACCACTGTGTGATCAGGGTTCTAACTGGTCTTTAGCATCACCACTGTGTGATCAGGGTTCTAACTGGTCTTTAGCATCACCACTGTGTGATCAGGGTTCTAACTGGTCTTTAGCATCACCACTGTGTGATCAAGGTTCTAACTGGTCTTTAGCATCACCACTGTGTGATCAGGGTTCTAACTGGTCTTTAGCATGTCCACTGTGGCATACCAAAGCAGCCAATCTTCTCAACAGCTAAAGGTTATGACAAGAAACATTAAATAAATAACAGAAACACAAATAGACAAATTGTCAATACACAATGGCTAATGTTATTTTTTTTTTTCCTCCAAAAGTATGACAGCAGTTACATTTTTTTCGTCTGTACAAAATAATATTAAGAATGATATCCTTAAGTCCACATAGTTCACCTGGACTCGGCCATACATGTTTCAATTAGAATCTAGTTTGGAAAACAAGAAGACCTCCTACACTATTCTGACAGGCTCTTACTGTTATTGCTTTAACAAGACTTAAGTCTTTAAATGGATGTTTAGGGGGATGTCAATCATATCATTGCTTAAGCTCAAGATCACATTCAGAGAATCCAAACTGGCCAATATAAACAGACTGTGTACATGGAAGAACACAGGACAGTAAGGCTTCTTCTGATTGGTGGACCTGCAGCTGGCTCAGAGCCAGAGCCAAACTCTGAAGACAACAGCAAACACACCTTGTCCTCTTAGTTTAGTGAAATATCAGCATCTGCAAACCTTCTCAATGAATTAACATGCACAACTTTGGAGATGTGGTCAATGCAGAGTGCAAGATTCAGTGAGAAACAATTGAGCCATAAGATGTGGTTTCATCAAAGTAGTTTAACCAACAGCTTACACTGTGGTCAGACATGGCTTGAGAGTCAGTACAGCAGTATGAGAGAGATGCCTTGGCTTTAAGGAGGCTTCATTAACAGCCAAATTATTAACCCACAGAAGAAACAAATGTTATTGCATTATCTAAATGCCATTAGCCTAAAACAAGACTTATTTACAAAATACACTATGTATCAAATAGTTCAGTAAGTGCAATGCAGAGCTGTTAAAGTTCCCACATCTTTTAACGTTTCACTCTGTACCAAAATGGGATTTGAACTGATGTCACATCAGCCTATGTATGGTACTGCATCTGGCTTCACTCTCTCGCACGCACGCAGCCATCTACGCCCAAAGAAGAGCGCCAGCTCTCCTGGGGTCTGCGGCTTGAGAGCTGCTCAGCCGGGCAGAGCCCCATCCACACAGCAGCCCAGAGGAACAAACACAAACATCAGCACTCAGGAGAGATGCTGGAACACAGGGGGAAAAGCTATGTGTGGTGAGGGAGGTGTGAGGGAGATGGGTGAACACAGGTCATATGTGTGGTGAGGGAGGTGTGAGGGAGGTGTGAGGGAGGTGTGAGGGAGGTGTGAGGGAGGTGTGAGGGAGGTGTGAGGGAGGTGTGAGGGAGGTGGGTGAACACAGGTCATATGTGTGGTGAGGGAGGTGTGAGGGAGGTGTGAGGGAGGTGTGAGGGAGATGGGTGAACGCAGGTCATATGTGTGGTGAGGGAGGTGTGAGGGAGGTGGGTGAACACAGGTCATATGTGTGGTGAGGGAGGTGTGAGGGAGGTGGGTGAACACAGGTCATATGTGTGGTGAGGGAGGTGTGAGGGAGGTGGGTGAACACAGGTCATATGTGTGGTGAGGGAGGTGTGAGGGAGGTGTGAGGGAGGTGTGAGGGAGGTGTGAGGGAGGTGTGAGGGAGGTGGGTGAACACAGGTCATATGTGTGGTGAGGGAGGTGTGAGGGAGGTGTGAGGGAGGTGTGAGGGAGATGGGTGAACGCAGGTCATATGTGTGGTGAGGGAGGTGTGAGGGAGGTGGGTGAACACAGGTCATATGTGTGGTGAGGGAGGTGTGAGGGAGGTGGGTGAACACAGGTCATATGTGTGGTGAGGGAGGTGTGAGGGAGGTGGGTGAACACAGGTCATATGTGTGGTGAGGGAGGTGTGAGGGAGGTGTGAGGGAGGTGTGAGGGAGGTGTGAGGGAGGTGTGAGGGAGGTGTGAGGGAGGTGGGTGAACACAGGTCATATGTGTGGTGAGGGAGGTGTGAGGGAGGTGTGAGGGAGGTGTGAGGGAGATGGGTGAACACAGGTCATATGTGTGGTGAGGGAGGTGTGAGGGAGGTGGGTGAACACAGGTCATATGTGTGGTGAGGGAGGTGTGAGGGAGGTGGGTGAACACAGGTCATATGTGTGGTGAGGGAGGTGTGAGGGAGGTGGGTGAACACAGGTCATATGTGTGGTGAGGGAGGTGTGAGGGAGGTGTGAGGGAGGTGTGAGGGAGGTGTGAGGGAGGTGTGAGGGAGGTGGGTGAACACAGGTCATATGTGTGGTGAGGGAGGTGTGAGGGAGGTGTGAGGGAGGTGTGAGGGAGATGGGTGAACGCAGGTCATATGTGTGGTGAGGGAGGTGTGAGGGAGGTGGGTGAACACAGGTCATATGTGTGGTGAGGGAGGTGTGAGGGAGGTGGGTGAACACAGGTCATATGTGTGGTGAGGGAGGTGTGAGGGAGGTGTGAGGGAGGTGGGTGAACACAGGTCATATGTGTGGTGAGGGAGGTGTGAGGGAGATGTGAGGGAGGTGTGAGGGAGGTGGGTGAACACAGGTCATATGTGTGGTGAGGGAGGTGTGAGGGAGATGGGTGAACACAGGTCATATGTGTGGTGAGGGAGGTGTGAGGGAGATGGGTGAACACAGGTCATATGTGTGGTGAGGGAGGTGTGAGGGAGGTGGGTGAACACAGGTCATATGTGTGGTGAGGGAGGTGTGAGGGAGATGGGTGAACAAAGGTCATATGTGTGGTGAGGGAGATGTGAGGGAGGTGTGAGGGAGATGTGAGGGAGGTGTGAGGGAGATGGGTGAACACAGGTCACATGTGTGGTGAGGGAGGTGTAAGGGAGATGGGTGAACGCAGGTCATATGTGTGGTGAGGGAGGTGTAAGGGAGATGGGTGAACGCAGGTCATATGTGTGGTGAGGGAGGTGTGAGGGAGATGGGTGAACAAAGGTCATATGTGTGGTGAGGGAGATGTGAGGGAGGTGGGTGAACACAGGTCATATGTGTGGTGAGGGAGGTGTGAGGGAGGTGGGGAATCTAGCAGACTTGTGAACGCAGGTCATATGTGTGGTGAGGGAGGTGTGAGGGAGATGGGGAATCTAGCAGACTTGTGAACGCAGGTCATATGTGTGGTGAGGGAGGTGTAAGGGAGGTGGGTGAACAAAGGTCATATGTGTGGTGAGGGAGGTGTGAGGGAGGTGGGTGAACGCAGGTCATATGTGTGGTGAGGGAGGTGTGAGGGAGGTGGGTGAACACAGGTCATATGTGTGGTGAGGGAGGTGTAAGGGAGGTGGGTGAACGCAGGTCATATGTGTGGTGAGGGAGGTGTAAGGGAGGTGGGTGAACACAGGTCATATTTTGGCACTTGGCTGGCTGGTGCTCCTTTTGCGAGCTTGTGAGGCAGACTGGGCACGTGCAGCATGCGTCGGAGGGGCGGGGCAGGCAGGAACAGGAAGTGACTTGCAGAAGTGACCCCTAACCCCTAGGATGAACCCTAAGCAACCAGAAGCAAGGGGGAAAGCCTCACTTCGGATCAAACAGTGGAGAGCATCTTGGATTCCAGGGATGTAGGAGATAAAACTTCTCATTAATACCAAACCTCTCATGGGTAAAGACTGGTGGTCCGAGTTACGCTCGGGCAAGACTCAGGGCTTTATCGAGGTGAGGGATGGGGGGGGGGGGTTGTCAATCTGGGGGCCTTTTAATGCACAGAATCAAACAGCCAGTATGACTAACACACACACACTCCAATCCTGAACCCTAAATATAGCACCGGTTAGTTAAGAGTACAGACAGCCCCAGGTGAAGAACCAGGGCTCTGGCCACCACTCCACAGAGAGAGGGAGAGAAAGATGGAGATGGTGAGAGGGGTGGAAAGGGAGAGGGATGGAGAGATGGTGAGAGGGGTGGAAAGGGAGAGGGATGGAGAGATGGTGAGAGGGGTTGAGAGAGGGATTGAAAGGGACATTACATTTAGTCATTGAGATAGATGGATGGAGACAGAGAGAGGATAAGGGTACAGACTTGTTAGGGGTGGGACTACTAACAGATAAGTATCAGGTGTATTCTGTGGGTTTAGTTGATCTTTTACATCTCCTCTAACCATTAAATCAAAGACACACGTCCACACGCGCACACACACACACACAACTAAATACCCAGTGCAGAAAACATTTACAGGCAATGCACTACAGGATATTTTCATATGTATATGTCTTTTTTGTTTTGTCTATTTATAAGAGAGTAAAAGGCAGCCCTTTTAATGTGAATATAAAGATTCAGATTATTTTCTCATTTTGTGAAGCACTGATTTAGAAGCAGACATTTGAAACTAAAGTGTGTGAACTGATCACTGTGCCTGAGTTGGAGTTCTGCACACAGTGCTACTCAACAGACCAATCATTTCTCCTCACATGCACATCCTCCCAAGCACACTCATTAGCACATCCAAAGACTTGGCTACACATTCATATACAAACATGATTAAGGACGTTTTAGGACCTTAAACATTTTTTACACACAGATTTGCTCATGTCAGAAATAAAGAATGGAGTGAAAACAAAGGATGTTATGAACAAAGTAAATTGTAAATGTTTATAAAAGAAACAAAGTGACAGATTTCTTCCACAACTCTGGTTATTGGTTTAGAGTTTTCATTGTGGTCCAGCAGCAGTAGCAGAGTGGTCTTCTGTAGTCGTCCAGTCTCTCGTGACCCAGACAGCTTCCTGCTCTGCACCTCTCCTGACCCAGACAGCTTCCTGCTCTGCACCTCTCCTGACCCAGACAGCTTCCTGCTCTGCACCTCTCCTGACCCAGACAGCTTCCTGCTCTGCACCTCTCCTGACCCAGACAGCTTCCTGCTCTGCACCTCTCCTGACCCAGACAGCTTCCTGCTCTGCACCTCTCCTGACCCAGACAGCTTCCTGCTCTGCACCTCTCCTGACCCAGACAGCTTCCTGCTCTGCACCTCTCCTGACCCAGACAGCTTCCTGCTCTGCACCTCTCCTGACCCAGACAGCTTCCTGCTCTGCACCTCTCCTGACCCAGACAGCTTCCTGCTCTGCACCTCTCCTGACTCAGACCCTCATCCTCTGCCGTCTCCTGGTCCCCTGCACCGGCCAACTGGGCTCCCTTCACCCTTCCTTCAGTCCGTTCAACAAGCTCTCCTTCTCCCTCTCTCTGTGGGCTACTGGAGCCTTCCTCAACTCACTAGGCGGTGGGGACAAACTAAAGAAATCCCTTTTGTCTATGTATTCTCTGAAGGAGTCCTGCCCAGGTAAGCCAGGGGTCATAGAGCTGTGAGGCCAAAGTTACAGCGGCAGTACATCATGCCGCTGGCATCCAGCCAGCTGTCTGTGATGGGGTCATAGCGCTGGACTGTGTTCAGGTAGGACGAACCTGAGTGCCCCCCCACCACGTACAGGTAGGTGTCCACTATGGCCGAGCCAACACCTGAGGAAAACAGACAAGAACAGTAACCAACACCTGAGGAAAACAGACAAGAACAGTAACCAACACCTGAGGAAAACAGACAAGAACAGTAACCAACACCTGAGGAGAACAGACAAGAACAGTAACCAACACCTGAGGAAAACATGAACAAAACAACATTCTCTGCTCATAAGCTCACACATCTCTAGAAAGAACTATTACAAAAATAGCATTCAAAATCCTTTTGGTAACGTTAGCTTGATGCGTCAACTGACCTGTGCGCGGTTCATTCATAGGTCGACAGGCCGTCCACTGGTTCTGGTGGGGGTCGTACCTCTCTATGCTGGCCAGGTGGGACACCCCGTTGTGACCGCCCACCACAAAGATGAACCCCAGCATGACCCCCACGCCGAAGTTGATGCGCTTGTCAGCCATGGGAGCCACCATCTCCCAGGCATCCCTGCTCGGGTCGTAGCGCTCCACACTGGACACATACAGCTCCAGTCAGACACACTAACAACAATGGTCTGCTCATTAAGGTCAGTCAGACCGTACAGCTATCAGTTAGACAGCTACAAGGTCACATGTTAATAACATTCAATGGGTCTTGGGGTCAAAACAACTTGAACTAACTTAATGCTTTTGAATTTGAATGTTGTGCATTCAAACCCACAATCGAATGCAGTTATTATCTCGTGCCTCGGCAACACAGTTTAATTGCTGTCCTGAATGACTGCTCCAGAGTGATGAAACCCTGTAACTCCAGGGTGGAAAACAGTGCTCTCTGGGACTTGCCTCAGAGCGCCAGCATCTCAGCAGGAGGGGGGGGCAGTCCCAAAGGATTCTGCTCCAAACACATTCTCCCGGGGGTTTGGGAGTCAAGGAGACCGTAACTACAACACAGACGCATCTCTGGAGGGCAAAGACGACGCCACAGTCCTGAGCAGCAACAGCACAGCTGCCAGCCAACATGTGAGCAGCTCCTCCTCTCACTGGCAAGACTGCCTGTTCTAACACTGAACCTCCCTCACCTGTCAGCCATGTCTTGTAGACAACCAGGATGCATCAGCAGTGTGTAAGCCTATGTGCCATGTCACGCTGTGGAACAGAAGACCAGGCAGCAGAGCTGACAGCCTTTTCATGGGATCAAAGCCTTCATAAAGGTCTGCACCACACAAATAACCTCTCTGAAGCCAATATGATTGTGTAGGAACAAAGAAGTGTTAAAGGCTGGTCATTGAAGCGCACTTCAAATCAAACTCCAATTTCAAAAGCTTAGTATAAAAGTTTCCACGTCTCCCAAGTATCCCAACTGAGAATGACTGCAGGGTTAGGGTCTGAGCCCAGCCCCACGTCACACAGCCCAGAGGACATACCTGTTCATGTGAGCTGGTCCGTACCCCCCGATGGCGTACACCATGCCATCCAGGACCGCCGTGGCAAAGCAGCTGCGGGACTTGGTCATGGGCGCCACTGGCTGCCACTCCTTCACCTTGGGGACGTACTTCTCCACAGACTGCAGGTAGTACTGGCCATCGTAGCCCCCCAGCGCGTACAGTTCCCCGGCTAGGACTACAACTCCCAATGTGCTGCGGCACTCCGCCATGCGCTCCACGCTAGACCAGGTGTTGCTATCCGGGTCCCATCGCTCCACCGTGCTCTCGTGTCTGCGGTAGCTGATCCCCTGCCTCATGTGAGTGGCGATCCCTCCCACCACAAACACCTTCTGGTCCAACACCGCCACACCAAACTCATACCGCGGCACACTGAGGGGGGCGAGCCCAATCCAGGAGTCTGTCTGGGGGAAATACATCTCCGTGCTGCAAGACAGAGAGACAAGGAAACAACTCTCAGATACACTGAAAACCACTAAACAAACATAGGTGTGGAATGTATTCTAAAACAGCTCAGATCATTCTAAATACCTCTCCAGCGTGGCGAACAGTCCAGCCTTGCCTCCTACGGCAAGGAGCACTTTGGGGGCGCAGCGCGGCTGAGTGGACAGCACAGTCTGGTAGGATAGACGGTGTTCAGGCATGAAATGGTATTTGAGGGCCTCGTTGAGCAGGTGCTTGCAGGCGTGGTCATCACGAATGAGGTGGTTAGCCTCATAAAGGCGGGTGAGGAACTTGACGCTGAGCAGAGGCAGACGCACACAGTGCAGCAGCTGAGCCAGGTGCTGCTGTCGCTCAGTCACGTCATACTTGATCCACGACTCAAGGGCGTAAAACACTGTCTCCTCTGTCACCACCTTCACACAGTCGTTTGACACTATTTCATCCAGTTCTGCTCTAGTCAGCTCAAAGAACTCCTCGGTCTGGCATACCTCCTCAAAGTTCTGGCAGATGAATTTGGTTGCTGCCAGGCACAGGTCGTGGCAGCCGTAGGTCTCTGCAAAGCGGGAGATGCCGATACAGTTCCCAGCGTCCAGCTGGCTTTCTAGGAAGGAGCAGCACTCCTTCAGCACCAGCTTGACCTGGAGCAGGTTGGCAGCTGGTAACAGGGACTCTACTGTCTCCTGGGAGATAAACACCGTCCCCGTGTAGGCGTATTCCACTATGGCCTATGGGAGAAGGAGAAGAGGTTTGGCCTGTGTGTCTTAGCTTGTGGATTACATCTGATTCATATATCAGCCAACAACACAAACATAACATACCACAAAGATTTCTCAGCTAGCTTCCCATACCTGTAGCGCAGCCTCGTCAATGCACTGAAACTCCACCTCGGAGGTCTCCTTCTCGGACAGGTTGCCTGTGAACATGGCCTTGAAGTAGGGGCTGATGCTGGCCAGCACCACTTTGTGGGCATGGATCTTGGCGTCACCCACGCGCAGCACAATGTCACACAGCTCATGGTCCTGTCGCAGCAGCTGGAGGCCCTGCAGCAGCTGTTCGGAGTGGGGCCGCGTCAGGCTCGCGAGCATGTAGGACTGAGCCTGCGGGTCCATCTAAAAAGGTAAAGGCGAGTTAAGGGGTGTACCGCCATCCAAGAATGCACAACCAGATGATTTTAGTTTTAAACTTGTTCCGAATACTTTCAGACAACACCTTGGCATATAACGGCAACTTAACTACTGTCTGAAGTAGAGTGGTGTAGTTTGAAGGTTTGTAACAAGTAGGCTCGTCATGTTATTGGTAGCATGCCATCTGCAACCTCACAGCTCCTTTTCAGCCATAGCTACCTCGTTTTGATAGCTAACGTAGCTCTAGCTGAATAACGACGTTACATGCTAGTGTGTAGCTAAGTATCTAGCTAACTAGAACGGTGTATTACAAATTATTAAGGTTATGTAGATTTCTTAAATCGATTTTACATGGAAATTAGCTGGAGAACCCTAACGAAAGCCTTGATAACTAGTAGAATGCTGACGTTGTGTAGATAGCTAATCTACTATGTAATTAGCGAGCTAGTTAATATTACCTAGCTAGCTAGCCTAGCTAACGACATTTGTTATTCGGCATAAACCACACCTTTTAATTCCACATTTACATTCTGAAATGCAAAACGCTATAGTACCTCTTGACGAAGGTTTGGTTGGCTAGCTAGCTAGCTTAGCTACAGGCCCCGAACAAGAAATTGCATTACAAGGACATGTTTGCTAGGTAGGTTAGCTTTCTAATGTACTGTAGTGCATTACTAGTACTGCTGCAGAATGGAGCCAGTTCAATTTGCTAAAAATAAACACAATAAGCTACATATATACCTTATAGAATTACATTCGGCTATAAATATCGCCATGGATAGTCATACGTGAGTAAACTACCGAAAATCCAAGAAAATATGCAGATAAAGAAATGTACAGACCTGTCTTGCGCGTCCGATGTGCCGCTCTGAAGATGGGTTTTAGCAGCGGCCAAGTTCAGCCCAGCAGCAGAACCCGAGCGGCTGTCAAGAAAACAAACAGCAAAACACAGAACGCGCAACTTCCGGGGCGGGGTTAGGCTCTTAACCATTTAAACACGGACGTTCATACATTGTGGTTCAGATTGATTGATAATTGTTTTTTTTATTACAGTTTTTTTCGAAAATATGTATTCAACCTTTAAAAACGTTTTTCCACACACACAGTAAAAGGAGAGGATGGATTTTTGCAAAACCTTTTAAAGAAAATAATTTTTCTACCTTTAGAAACTTTTTTCTTTTTTCCAAACCTTATTTTCCACACACACAGTGAATGGAGAGGAGGGGAGAAGGGAGAGGAGAACAGAGAAGCATAAAACAGAGTAATGGAGAGCAAAACACAATTGAGGACAGTAGAGTAGGACATAGTATTGTCCTCATCAATGATGCAAACTATATAACTAGGAGTAACCATTGTAACCAGAGTAAGTTTCATACATGTGGCACGTTCCTTTTATAACCGGAAACTGTAAAGCTTGCGGACGCGAATGTTTCTCGTGCAGACGAGAGTGTCCTTAAAAAACATCCAGCCCCCCTTCGTTCACAACACGACGCCAAAAAGTACACTTTGTATTTATTTATTCAACCTTCAAAACTTATTTTTCAAAACCGTTTAAAAATGTATTTTTTCACAATTTTGAAACTTTTTTTTCACACAGTGAAAAGAGAGGAGGAGAGCGTAGAACAATTACATGCAAATTGCTGGTCTAAAGTTGGTGTGACAAGTGAACACAAACTTCTTAAACGTAGGCTGCTTCGGTAACTTTTACTAAAAGTTTTAGGCTACACTGTTTTTTTGTGTGTCATTGTAATTATTGTTCACCAAGAAATAACATTGTATAATGATTCCATATATTTTTACAATCTCATTTAATTTGTTTACCATCAACTTTTCCTGCAACCATGTCTATTATTCGCGTCACCATGGAAGCAGTCCGTTTGTGACATGTATTCGCCATTTTGACGCCACTTGCAGTACAGCTATAGCAGCAAGAAGTCTCTTGCAAGCCAGTTAGCAACCTACAGGACGGATAAGGACTCGCTTGCAATCACTCAACATAACAGATGTGAATTTCTGAAGGTTTATGTCGTAAAAACATGCGACATATCACAGAGCACTGAACAAGGTAATCACTTCAGATCATGAATATCGCACTTCAGAAATGTTCTTATGCTGATTTGTCCTTTCCCTAACTTCTTGTAGCGTGTGTTGTTGGTTAGCTACTGTAAGTACCGTATCTTCTATTACGTTAGCAATAGACTAGCGGTCTGGCTAGATTACGAATGGTGATAGCTGGGATCCGTATAACATTGCATTGATGGCTCGCTAGTTTGTTGTGTTACAATCAGGTTTTATGACAATTCATTTATATTGCCACTGTCGTGATCGTGTCAATCGGAATAATTATAGAAGATGTTTGACCTACTGCTAGCGAGCTAACTTAAACATATACTGTGGGTAGCTTGATCTTCATTCCAATGACGCTGCTTTTTCGGTATGTAGGGGGACGCGAGCTACAAGTGTTTTACAGATTGCGCAGTTTGGTTGCAGTTATTTCCCTCTAGACCTATTGAGACAATGCATGTTCAAGATGACGAATGGTTATTTTCTGTTTCAACACTTTCAGGTGGTGAGCAGAGCGCCATTCACTTATGCCAAGAACCGAAGAATACATACAAAGCCTTGTTTAATGCGTTGAAAGGAGACTTCCAGGTTTCTTGCATGCTGATTTTCCAGCAGTGACAGTCAAATTGAGTGTGTAGAACGTGCTTGAAAGCATCCTCTGTCCACCAATAGAAGATGAGAAGCCGAAGCAACGAGCAAAACTCTCATAGAAATGGGATTTCATTTTTTATTTCTCCATTTTGACCACATCCCAAGAACAATCTATGATGATATTTGGATTATTACCCCAGGAGCTACACAAACAGCTCCTGGACTCTAAAAACTATCAGAATCGAACAAATGGGGTGGAAGAGCTGAAACATATTCTTTTGGACTTGGACCTGAAGCAAATCCCCTCAGACAATATTATAGAGTTTATCAATTTCCTCCGCAGACTACTGGACGACAGCAACTTTAAAGTCTTGTATGGGACTTTACAGGTCATAAACCTTCTTATCAAGAAATTGGATTACAATGTAGAAAAGTATTCCAAGCATATAGCTTGTGCAGCACTGAAAACCCTTGGAGATACTCGCACTGTCACCAGGAATGAGTATATGAATGTATTTCTCCAGTTGATGAGAAGTGTTGGACCACAAAAAGTGTTGGACCTTGTTCTGGGACACTTGAGGCATAAGAACTCCAGAGTCAGAGAAGATGTCATCAATATCATCACGGCTGCTATGCTCACCCACCCCAGGAAGGAGTTTAATATTCCCAGTCTTTGTTTTGAAGTTGCACCTTACCTGGCAGACAGTAAGATGAAGGTCCGTCATGCAGCCCTCGAGCTGTTTGCTGTTTTTGACTCTTGCCTTGACCCAGGGAAGAAGCAGCCCCTGATGAAGGCTGTGGACAGAGTTGAGCTCAGTGGAGATGTGGATGGCCTCATGGCTGCTGTACACGCCAGGAGGGCCAGACACCTGCTTCCCAAGCTGTCCTCTGAAGGGATGGTAGAATACGGCCTTGTGGTCCCCAGGTCTGGACGACGGTCCCAGCAGTGCGACTCGGGGGCAGACCTGGAGTGGGTGTTGAGTGGAGGGCGGGGAGGCAGTGCCCGCAGTGCCCGGCAGCAGCCAGACCCTGACAGGCTGTGTGGCTACGGGAGCTTGGGCTCCCTCACAGACGACCTGCCCCTGCAGAGGAGGATCGTCAGCGCTGGGAAGGGGAAGAACAAGCTGCCCTGGGAGAGGTCGAGTCTCCCCTACTCAGAGGACACCCAGCCCGCCCGGGGCCTCCAGACAAACGCGGAGCAGGTGGGTCATCCATGAATATTTAAAGTTGCCAAACAGGAAGTATTTCAATTTCCTAATAGGAAGCCTATTTTATAACAGAAAGCATGTGATTTAGATGCGAAGAAATTTCCTATGATTCACCTATTTTTGATTGAATATTTGTGTTGTAATGCAGAGGCGGCCCTAGAACATTTGGCGCCCCTTGACAAGTTTTTCACTCCAAAAGCCCCCGGCCCTGTTGTAATGCTTGATGAAGGAAGTGCCACTGCCTTGGGAAGCTAATGCAGATTCTGACCTTTAGTTGACTTTGATATGCAAGTATGAAGTAGCTATCAACGCTTTCTCAGTCACTGATTGACTAGGCTTGTGGTCTGAAAATGTATCCTATTGACTTTGAATTCACCTAGTATACCAAATCAAGGACTGTGTGTTTCCATTGATTTGTTGTTCCACAACCAGGAGTCGTCAGTGTCCTGATTGCAGAGGGTTTGAAACTAGCAGGCTTGTCACATTTGTAAGAATCATTTCGGCTTTGTTTGATGGAAAGCCTGTTAACCAAGCCCCCGTTAGTTGAACATTTCCTAACTCATGTTGGGGATTATTCTCTATCCTTAAGACCTTACAATAAAAAATCTGACTGCAAACACAGCTGTGCATGGAGGAGGCATATTTGATTAATTTCCTAGGAAATAAGCAATGCAATATGTTTAGGAGGAACACAATAAAAGGTGCTATTGACACCATTTTTCAACATTGTCATTTCAGATGTCCTACTGTTGCTTCCTGCCTATACTTCTGTTTCAGTCTATTTTAATCTGTGGCTTTAATGTGACAGATTACCTTCACATTATTCATGGCTTAAGGAAGGGTGTTGTGTGAATTGATTAGTAAAAGCATCCAAGGTCTTTTCTATTGCAGAGTGTGTATGTATCTTCTAGTGAATGGTTCTGTTTACACCAGTGCCATGTATCCCAGCAACCCCACGTCCACACACTTGTACTGTGAGGGCGTGAAACATAATTGGAGAAGAGATCACATCATAAGGCCAAATACAGCTGGAAACCATTGGAACTATTTAATGCTCTTGTGTTGTTGTGTTGATTACAACCCCTGGTGTATCACAATGGAAGCTTTCAGAGAAACTGAGGGTTGGAAAGATGTTTGTCAAGTATCAAGTCAAGTATTTTATTTGTCAGGTACACAGAACAACACAAGGTCAGACTGGGCACTGAAATTCTTAAGACAAGACACGCAAGCACCTGGCATAACATAACATATAAGTACACAGAACATAATTTGCATCTATGCTGAGCTTAAATAAGTGAACCTTCCTAAATATACAGATAGCAATAAATAATCGACTATACAAACCCTAATACTAAAACTTCCTAAATTACAGATAACAAGAAATAATACACAATACCAGAGGTCTTCAACCCTGGTCCTCAGGGACCCCCTGCCCTGCACGTTTTAGATGTTTCCCTGCTCCAACACACCTGATTCAAATGAATGGTCGTTCTGCAGAGCTGGATAACGACCCAGTCATTTGAATCCTGAGGACCAGGGTTGAAGACCTCTGCACTATACTAACCCTAAATCCACATAAAACCTATTTCAACCCTATAACCTATTCTATCCTAAGTGGAGTACAGTACAATAAAGTGGAGTACAGTACAATAGTTGTCACTTATTCAGTCACTTATTCAGTCACTTATTGATTGTACAGTGCATTGGTGCCATGGTTACATTTTTACAGGTAAACATGTAGGCTGCACCTGCCTGAGGTGTGTCTGCCTACGCTGGTAAAAGACTACCTGAGTATGACAGAATCATGCTGAAACTACCTGAGTGACAGAATCCTGCTGAAACTACCTGAGTATGACAGAATCATGCTGAAACTACCTGAGTGACAGAATCCTGCTGAAACTACCTGAGTATGATAGAATCATGCTGAAACTACCCGAGTATGACAGAATCATGCTGAAACTACCTGAGTATGATAGAATCATGCTGAAACTACCCGAGTATGACAGAATCATGCTGAAACTACCTGAGTATGATAGAATCATGCTGAAACTACCCGAGTATGATAGAATCATGCTGAAACTACCTGAGTATGACAGAATCATGCTGAAACTACCCGAGTCTTCAGGGGCATCTCTGTGACATCCCTTTGTTGAGACAAGTGGATGGAATTTCAGTAGACCCATATTAAACTCTCCCTCAGTTCTCCTTTTGGTCACGTTTTGTCATTCGAACTTGACCTTTTCTTTTTGTATTCTAAGATGCTAATCATCCTGCCATGACATCCTCTCCCCTCGCAGGTCATCCGTGAAGATGGGCTGTCCCTGACCAGAAAGCTGAGCCCAGAGACTTATGTTCCCAGCTTTGGTAGGTGACCCTCCTCTCTCTGCTCTTTTACATGGATGCATCAGGAGCACACAAGCCATCGAGTTAGCCAGGTGCTAAATAAGACCTGCTGAATTGGATTAGCATTCCTCAGTCAAGTCATGCTACTGCTTTGCACGCACAGCCTCCAGATGAGCAGGTTGCTAGGCTGCAGGGCAGATACTTGCTGCGTACCACCACAGCGTTCAGGCCTGCTGCCTCTCTCTGGCCTGCTGCCTCTCTCTGGCCTGCTGCCTCTCTCTCTGGCCTGCTGCCTCTCTCTGGCCTGCTGCCTCTCTCTCTGGCCTGCTGCCTCTCTCTCTGGCCTGCTGCCTCTCTCTCTGGCCTGCTGCCTCTCTCTCTGGCCTGCTGCCTCTCTCTCTGGCCTGCTGCCTCTCTCTCTGGCCTGCTGCCTCTCTCTCTGGCCTGCTGCCTCTCTCTCTAGCCTGCTGCCTCTCTCTCTGGCCTGCTGCCTCTCTCTCTGGCCTGCTGCCTCTCTCTCTGGCCTGCTGCCTCTCTCTCTGGCCTGCTGCCTCTCTCTCTGGCCTGCTGCCTCTCTCTCTGGCCTGCTGCCTCTCTCTCTGGCCTGCTGCCTCTCTCAGCCTTAACATGTGTGATGAGAGGCAGGCCAGTATATCCTGAAAAAAGATCCATTGGCAGGTGTTCTGCCCTGCATACTGAAACCTCAGACTGCCCTCCACTGCCTTCGCTCGCTTGTGTAATTTAGTCCCACGCTAATAGTCTCTTAAACTATTTTATTTTATTAACAGGTGCAGGTGTATCAGTAGTTTAATGCTACTAGTAGTCATGGTATCACGGTGGGCTGCTTTGTTGAATCATGTAAAGTAGCAACCATGCACAAACTGAGTATGAGAACCCCCCCCCCATGCAAGATAAGGCAAGACTGGACTTGACTTATTTTTTATATTTTTTCACCACGGCAGCCTGTACAATTTGCCAGATAAGTTTACTACCCAGTACGAACAAAAAACGGCTGAACAAGTTGTACACAAATTCTAATTTTCCCTCGTGACTGAACTCTGATTTGTAAATGGAAACTTGGCAAAGGTATCCAGACCAGAACAATTGTCAGCAAACTTGGAGTAGCTTACAGTAAACGTCTTAAATCAGGTTAACCAGCCTGACCTGTGTGTTCAGTCAGCCAAATGGGCCGTATGTCTGTTACCAAGTCCACTGCAGGTGGTAAGCAGAGGTGTACAGGAGGTTATGTGTGTTCAGGAAGTGTTCAGGAGGTGTGTTGTGTTCAGGAGGTGTTCAGGAGGTGTACAGGAGGTGTACAGGAGGTTATGTGTGTTCAGGAAGTGTTCAGGAGGTGTGTTGTGTTCAGGAGGTGTGTTGTGTTCAGGAGGTGTTCAGGAGGTGTTCAGGAGGTGTTCAGGAGGTGTTCAGGAGGTGTTCAGGAGGTGTGGTGTGTTCAGGAGGTGTTCAGGAGGTGTGGTGTGTTCAGGAGGTGTTCAGGAGGTGTGTTGTGTTCAGGAGGTGTTCAGGAGGTGTTCAGGAGGTGTTCAGGAGGTGTTCAGGAGGTGTTCAGGAGGTGTGTTGTGTTCAGGAGGTGTGGTGTGTTCAAGAGGTGTGGTGTGTTCAAGAGGTGTGTTGTGTTCAGGAGGTGTTCAGGAGGTGTGCAGGAGGTGTTCAGGAGGTGTGTTCTGGTATGTTCAGGTTCTGCAGAGCCCCCGTCCTCCAGGAGACGAGAGCCGGTGACCAGACTGAGGAGGAGTGGAAGTTTGGATTCTGATCCGGATATTTTTAAATCTACAAACTTCTCTGCCACAGATGGAGGTGAGTAGTCGAATTAGAGCATGTAACTAACATCGGAATGACCTGTGTTGGAGGCTTAGTATAAGGGTGTGACAGGGTTTAAACCCTCTTCAAACACACCTGCTTCTGTGTACTGGGGTTAAACCCACTTCAAACACACCTGCTTCTGTGCATCTTGATGGAGCTTGTGAAGGTGACTGCTTTTGTGTTGCAGTGGCCACCAGAGGCCGTCTCCTGGGATTCCCTAGTGTGGAGCGAACCTTCTCGCTGCCCTCCAACCCCCCCGCCCAGGGCTCCTTCCTGCTGCCCTGCTACCCGCTGGCGTACCTCACCGCAGGGGGCCCCTCCCCCACCCCGCCCCGCAGGGTTGAGTCCTCTGTGTCCATGTCCAACACCTGGCCCAACAAGAGGGACAGCAGCCCGCTCTGCAGAGAGCCCAGCCCTTGGACACACTCCTCAGGTTAGCATGGGCCCTCTGCCCGCTAGCCTAGCGCTCTGAGGAGGTGTGTTTGTGTGCTGAACCTGTGCATGTGTTCCAGGTGAGGCCAGCTCCAGCAGCTCTCCCCGCCCGCTGCGTGCGTCTCTGGTGAGCTCCTCTTCCAGCACTTCCTGCTTCCGCCGGGCACTCAGCAGCACCCGGCTTGCTCTGCCTGTGACTCCAGCCAGCCCTGCCCAGAGAGACCTGCTCCAGCCCCAGAGAGACCTGCTCCAGCCCCAGAGAGACCCGCTCCAGCCCCAGAGAGACATGCTCCAGCCCCAGAGAGACCCGCTCCAGCCCCAGAGAGACCCGCTCCAGCCCCAGAGAGACCCGCTCCAGCCCCAGAGAGACCCACTCCAGCCCCAGAACGGCCAGGAGAGGAGCCTGCTGCAGGAGAGGAGCATGCTGCAGGAGAGGAGCCTGCTGCAGGAAAGGAGCCTGCTGCAGGAGCTGTCCCAGCTGGGCCTGCAGGAGCCAGAGGATGAGTCCCTGGACAGACAGGAGGTCAGGACTGTTCTGAATCCACATTTAAAACATCCTTAGATCCTGCTGCCATTAGTGATGTTGTTGATACAGTGCACCCACATGCAGGGCCTCCCCTTTCTCTCTCTCTTTCCCCTCTCCCTCCCTCACTCTCTTTCTCCCCCTCTGTCTCTCCCTCTGTGTCTCTCTACCCTGACTCTTCTGCCTCATGTGGATGTGTTTCAGATGCTGAACTCGTTGCGCTCCCTGCGCTGCAGCGCAGCTAAGAAGCGGGCCAAGGTGAGCGTGAGCGGCTCTGACCCAGACAGCCCTGACTCGGCCGTGAGGCTGGACCTGGGAGTGGAGTCCCCGTCCCGGGCCTACCCCACAGGGGCCAGCCCCGCCAGTGAGAGTGGCCTCTCCAGCCTATACTCCCCGCCCCTCTCCAGCCTATACTCCCCGCCCCTCTCCAGCCTATACTCCCCGCCCCTCTCCAGCCTCGGAGGCAGCAGGACCAGGTGGGTCACCCACACGCCTGCTTCAACCACATCTGATCTTTATCTAGATATGAGGGTTAAAGTTATAATAATCTTGTGACAGTGGGGAGTGTTTTTATCTTGGGGTGGGTTGTACTTTTCCACAAATTCATGCTAAGATGGTGTCATGACTAATAGAGCTGGAGTCAGACCTGTTGGTGTACTTGGAGTCTCCCTGAGAGAGAACCAGGAGGCTCATTCTCCCTCCTATCTCCCCAGCCCTGGGAACTCTGCCTCCTCCAAGCCGTGCATGGCCAGAGTGCCCTCTGCAAAACTGAGGTCTTCTGTGTCAATGGACTTCAGCTGCCTTCAAGGTACACTTGTACACACTTCCAGTGTAAAGTACTGTGTCAGATGGCTGGGCGGTTAGGGAGTCGGGCTATTAATCAGAATGTTGTTGGTTCAATTCCCGGCCGTGCCAAATGACGTTGTGTCCTTGGGCAAGGCACTTCACCCTACTTGCCTTGGGGAGAATGTCCCTATACTTACTGTATGTCGCTCTGGATAAGAGCGTCTGCTAAATTACTAAATGTAAATATGTGAATCTGACCACTGTGGTTGGACAAGGTTTGACCCTGGTACGTGCTCAGGGCCACTCAGTCCTGCTGTTGTTGCAGCCTTGCCACCCCAAGATAGAGTCTCAGCTGCGGTTAGTGTGATTGGCCAGAGAGTTCCATACTCAGGAGAAGAGCCCTCCCCCCCTACTCACAGACCCACCAGCAGAGAGCCAATCAGAGCTTTGCGGCCAGCCAAAGGTGAGTCTGCACCCTGAGAACTGCAGCTTTCATTGAGTTCTCCCTGTCTCTCTTTCTGTCTCTGTGTGTCTCTGTCTCTCTCTCTCTCTCTTTGTGTGTGTGTCTCTCTCTCAGAGGACTTCCTCGTTCACATGCAGTTGTTTTTCCTCAGGTTCCCAGAACTTCAGCTCCAGAACGTCCCCTGCTTCTGACATGTGTGAGGGCGTGGTGGGTCGAGGTTAGTTCCTGCTGCTCAGTTAGGAGCGCTCCTCAGTGGGGTGTCTCTGTGCTGGGATCCATGCTGCCCTGTGCTCTGGTCACTGTGCTCTGGTCACAGTGTTCCTGGTCACTGTACTCTGGTCACTGTTCTGGTCACTGTGTTCTGGTCACTGTGTTCTGGTCACTGTGTTCTGGTCACTGTGTTCCTGGTCACTGTGCTCTGGTCACTGTCACTGTGTTCTGGTCACTGTGTTCCTGGTCACTGTGCTCTGGTCACAGTGTTCCTGGTCACTGTGTTCTGGTCACTGTGTTCCTGGTCACTGTGCTCTGGTCACTGTGTTCCTGGTCACTGTGCTCTGGTCACAGTGTTCCTGGTCACTGTGCTCTGGTCACAGTGTTCCTGGTCACTGTGTTCTGGTCACTGTGTTCCTGGTCACTGTGCTCTGGTCACAGTGTTCCTGGTCACTGTGTTCTGGTCACTGTGTTCCTGGTCACTGTGCTCTGGTCACAGTGTTCCTGGTCACTGTGCTCTGGTCACTGTGTTCCTGGTCACTGTGCTCTGGTCACTGTGTTCCTGGTCACTGTGCTCTGGTCACAGTGTTCCTGGTCACTGTGTTCTGGTCACTGTGTTCTGGTCACTGTGTTCTGGTCACAGTGTTCTGGTCACTTTGCTCTGGTCACTGTGTTCTGGTCACTGTGCTCTGGTCACTGTGTTCCTGGTCACTGTGTTCCTGGTCACTGTGTTCCTGGTCACTGTGCTCTGGTCACTGTCACTGTGTTCTGGTCACTGTGCTCTGGTCAAACCTACCATGACCTGGCCCAGTAAAGACATGGTCATGTCAGAGTTTTTACCAGTGCTCAGATAACACTGTGGCCTTGTGTCAACACACTGCACCCATCCATGACATATCAACATGCCTGCTGGCTCGAGGAGTGAGAGCGTTGGGCTAGACGTGTCTGTGTCTCGTTCCCAGGTGTGTTTGGGCCTTCAGGCAGCAGCCAGCCAGCTGTGGCTGTGACAGCAGGGCAGGGAGACCGGCTCCCCGGCCAGCTCCCTATTGGGCTGGCCCCCGATGGGGTGCACGGCCTGGTGGTGTCTGGGAATCACCTAGACACAGAGGACACCAAGGTCAGCCAGAGGAATATCCTCTCTGAAACATCCCATCAGGCCTTGTCAGCCCAGGCATGTCACACAGTCCTCATCTGTTTGTGTTTGTACAGGGCTCAGTCTGAGTAGACTGTTCTGGTCTGTGTGTGTTTTACTGTTCAGGAGAAGACGGGGGCCTCCAGGGATGCCCTGCCGCAGGGCCAGCCTCGCCAGCAGCCTCTCCCAGGGGCCACGGAGGCCCTGGACTCAACCCTCAGCACAGGTGCCATCTCAGCCTGGTGCCTCCTGGTGTTCTCTGGCCAGCAATGTGCTCGTCTCCCCAGCAGTAACCTTCCTGTCTCCGTAGATCTGCAGCTGAATGATGACACGCTGGCCCCCATCCAAACCGATTCGTCCCCTGACTCCCTGCCCTCCAGCCCCCGGGGATCCCAGAGCCCCCCCCTCAAGCCCAGCCCCCCCGAGGCACCACCCAACCCCCGAGCCCTGCCTCGCCTGAGAAGAGCCCCCAGCCTCAGCACAACACGCCCCTCTCTGTCACACAGCTCTGGTCAGTAGAGCTACCATGTTCCTCCTCCAGCCCTTCTTCCACACGCTCTCCCTCCTCCAGCCACTTCTCACCCTCCCTGGTTCTCTTAAGTCTAACCGTGCACTCGGCTTCAATCATTAGTCCATTACAGCCAGCGGAGCCTGGTTACATGAGGTATTCTCCAGGGCTAATATGCGTCTCTCCTGTTATGACACCGTGGGTTTAATTTGCCTCCACCCACACATAAACAGCTTCCTGTATTTTCTAGCTTTTTATTTTATTTTCACTTAACTAATAGAGGTGTATGTGTGTGTGTGTGTGTGTGTGACGTCTCCAGACGAGCTCTCTGCAGGCAGCGTGGGGCAGAAGAGAGATGCAGTTCAGCAGCCACGTCCGTTCTCCAAGCCTGAGCAGGCTCTGGCCCAGAGCTTCAGACTGCTGAACCTGGAGGACTGGTGAGACACAGCCTGCACCAGTCAGCACAGACACCCTGCACCAGTCAGCACAGAGACACACTGCACCAGTCAGCACAGACACCCTGCACCAGTCAGCACAGAGACACCCTGCACCAGTCAGCACAGAGACACACTGCACCAGTCAGCACAGACACCCTGCACCAGTCAGCACAGAGACACCCTGCACCAGTCAGCACAGAGACACACTGCACCAGTCAGCACAGAGACGCACTGCACCAGTCAGCACAGAGACACCCTGCACCAGTCAGCACAGAGACACACTGCACCAGTCAGCACAGACACACACTGCACCAGTCAGCACAGAGACACCCTGCACCAGTCAGCACAGAGACACCCTGCACCAGTCAGCACAGAGACACCCTGCACCAGTCAGCACAGAGACACCCTGCACCAGTCAGCACAGAGACACCCTGCACCAGTCAGCAGAGAGATCAGGATGGCTGGATCCTTCATATCCATGTCTTGATGTCTTGTAACAGGGAGAAGAAGATTGAGGGTGTGGCCATCGTGAGGAGCCTGGCGCTGTTCCATCCTGACGTGCTGCTGGGGCGTCTCCACGACGTCTGTGTGGCCCTCATCCAGGAAGTACGACCCCACTTCCTGTCTGTCCTCCAGTGCTCCTAACACTCCTGTGGTTATGCCCTGCGCCCTAGCTTCCCCCCAGGGGTTAGGGTTAGGGCTGAACGAGCCTCCTAACCCAGGCCTGATGTTGTGAATACTGCTCCCCTCCTCCCCCCCAGGTGAAGAACCTGCGTTCAGGAGTGTCCAGGGTGGCGGTGGGCGCGGTGGGGGAGCTGTTCTGTCAACTGCAGCGGGGGGTGGACCAGGAACTGGAGGGGCTGGCCCGGGCGCTGCTGCTGAAGGCCGGGGAGAGCAACGCCTTTATCAGGCAGGACGTGGACGCTGCCCTGGACAGCATGGTGCAGCACTGCACCCCCGCACGCTGTACCTGCGCCCTGATCGCTGGGGGGCTGGGGTCAGAACCACACACTCACACAGACAGAGCTACCACGCCATGCATGTACCTCACACACACACACAGACAGAGCTACCACGCCATGTATGTACCTCACACACACACAGACAGACACAGGCCACTGTGTAGGAACACACTCCAACAACACACTTGTATTGTTGGGCTTAATGCATCATCTCCAGTACCCCAGGCCAGCTCAATCCAGCACTGCTGAGTGATGAGAGAGAACACCTGTAGTGAGGTGTGTGTGTGTGTATGTGAGGTGTGTGTGTGTGAGGTGTGTGTGTGTGTGAGGTGTGTGTGTGTGAGGTGTGTGTGTGTGTGTGTGTGAGGTGTGTGTGTGTGAGGTGTGTGTGTGTGTGAGGTGTGTGTGTGTGAGGTGTGTGTGTGTGAGGTGTGTGTGTGTGTGTGTGTGTGTGAGGTGTGTGTGTGTGTGTGTGTGTGTGTGTGTGTGAGGTGTGTGTGTGTGTGTGTGAGGTGTGTGTGTGTGAGGTGTGTGTGTGTGTGAGGTGTGTGTGTGTGAGGTGTGTGTGTGTGTGTGTGTGTGTGAGGTGTGTGTGTGTGAGGTGTGTGTGTGTGTGAGGTGTGTGTGTGTGAGGTGTGTGTGTGTGAGGTGTGTGTGTGTGTGTGTGTGTGTGAGGTGTGTGTGTGTGTGTGTGTGTGTGTGTGTGTGAGGTGTGTGTGTGTGTGTGTGAGGTGTGTGTGTGTGAGGTGTGTGTGTGTGAGGTGTGTGTGTGTGAGGTGTGTGTGTGTGAGGTGTGTGTGTGTGTGAGGTGTGTGTGTGTGTGAGGTGTGTGTGTGTGTGTGTGTGAGGTGTGTGTGTGTGTGTGTGTGTGTGTGTGTGTGTGAGGTGTGTGTGTGTGAGGTGTGTGTGTGTGAGGTGTGTGTGTGTGTGTGTGTGTGAGGTGTGTGTGAGATGTGTGTGTGTGAGGTGTGTGTGAGATGTGTGTGTGTGAGGTGTGTGTGTGTGTGTGTGTGTGTGTGTGTGTGAGGTGTGTGTGTGTGTGTGTGTGAGGTGTGTGTGTGTGAGGTGTGTGTGTGTGAGGTGTGTGTGTGTGAGGTGTGTGTGTGTGTGTGAGAGGTGTGTGTGAGATGTGTGTGTGTGAGGTGTGTGTGTGTGTGAGGTGTGTGTGTGTGAGGTGTGTGTGTGTGAGGTGTGTGTGTGTGAGGTGTGTCTCAGGGGGCTGGACTGTGTGGGCTGTTCTTCCCTAACAGATGTTCTGACCTGCAGGCACCTGAGTGGCGTGGTGAGGAACCGCACCGCCCGTCACCTGACCAGTCTGGTGGAGAAGATGGGGGCCACACGCATCCTGTCTGGAGGGAAGCCGAGCGAGTCCCTCACCGAGCGGGTCCTCCCAGCCATCACCAGGCTGGCCCAGGACTCCTCTCAGGAGGCTAGGTGAGGGGGCGGGGGAGGAGGAGGTGGAGAGGAAGCTACTCTAAACCAGTGCTGACATGCTCGTCTCGGGCATGTTGCCTGTGTGGCATGTTGTGTTCAGGTTCATGTTGCCTGTGTGGCATGTTGTGTTCAGGTTCATGTTGCCTGTGTGGCATGTTGTGTTCAGGTTCATGTTGCCTGTGTGGCATGTTGTGTTCAGGTTCATGTTGCCTGTGTGGCATGTTGTGTTCAGGTTCATGTTGCCTGTGTGGCATGTTGTGTTCAGGTTCATGTTGCCTGTGTGGCATGTTGTGTTCAGGTTCATGTTGCCTGTGTGGCATGTTGTGTTCAGGTTCATGTTGCCTGTGTGGCATGTTGTGTTCAGTCTCTGGCATACTGTGTTCAGGTTCTACGGCCGGCGGATGCTGCTGTTCCTGTCGTCGCACCGAGACTTTGACAAGATGCTGGAGAAACACATCCCTGCCAAGGACATGGCTGCAGTGAGAGACACAGTGTTCACTCTCAAGACCAAGGTAAGGCGTGTCAGGCTGCGCACCTGTTCATACTGATACCTGGATGTTACTGCTGGCTTTTGGACATGGTCGTATCACTATAAGGAGGAATAGAGAGGTGGTTTCCAGTATCACTATAAGGGGAACAGAGAGGTGGTTTCCAGGCATGGAGGTGTTATCTGAGTGTTGTGGTCTGGGCAGGGTCTGGGAGAGATGCCCCAGGACACGCCCTCAGCCAGGGGCCGGCGCTCGCTACCGGGCAGTGGGACGGTCAGAGCCTCGTCTCTCACCAGGGAACCCTTGCTCACACGGTAGGAGAACCCCAACCCTGCCCTCCACCCTTTCCCCCTGCTCTCTGTTGTATTGATGTGTGTTGTCTCATCTCTGGGGCCCATGCAGGGCCCTTCACCCTGTAGGGCCCCTAACCCTCACCCTTACCCTGCAGGGACTCCCAGTCCAGCGTGAGAGGCCAGGTCCAGAGTGTAGCAGATAAGACGGAGTACGTGAAGAACATCTCTGCTCTGATGGCTTCCAAGGACTTCAGAGAACGCATCAAGGGCATCAACCAGCTGGTGTCCGACTGCGAGCATAACCCCACCCTGGTCATCAGCAGCATGTTCCCAGTATGCTCCTCCACCGGGCCTGCCTGCCTGCCTGCATGTTGTTTAGGGACTATCACCAGGACTCGGGTATAAACTGAAGCTCGCTGTGGCCAAGCATAATCCCTCTCTCTTTTCTTATACCCTTCCCTTCTTCCACCCCTCCTTCTCTCCACCCTTCCCTCCATCCCTCCACCCCTCCATCCCACCCTACCCACCAGGTGTTTGATGCCTTCAAGGCTCGCCTACAGGAGTCCAACAGTAAGGTGTGTCTGCATGCTCTGGAGGCTCTGCCTAGGATCTCGTCCCTGATGAAGGAGCACCTGGGCCCGCTGGTGTACCTGCTGGTCCCAGCCGTGGTGGACAACCACCTGAACTCCAGGAACAGCTCCATCTACAGCGCTGCCATGGAGGCCCTCCACGCCCTCACCCTCAACCTGGGTAAGTTCATCTCCTCCACCAAGGTCAGGGTTCATCTGTGCCCGAATGGAGAACTAGCTTTGACCTTTAACCTCGTTTGACCTATGTTTACCAGACACTAGTCTTCTGCTGCAGCCGCTCTGCAGCAAGGCCCAGTTCCTCAGCGGAAAAGCCAAGGTGGATCTTGTAGAGAAGGTTGCTGGTATGTTTACAACCACTCTGTTTCACACCATTCAGTCCGTTATCGCCACAATGGCATCCTGTCTACCAATATTTTACCTCTGCATCTTTGTTACCATTTCACCCTGCCCAGACCTGGTGGCAGAGCTGTATCCCCGCAGGCCCCAGATGGTGGAGCAGAGAGTGCTGCCTCTGCTCTGGCACCTCTTGGGTTCACCTGGAGGTAGCGGGAGCGTCCAGGGCCGGGGGGGCCTGCGGGGGGCCAGTGCCAGCCTGTGTCTCGCTCTCCACACCCACATGGGACCCAGCCTGGTGGACCTGGCTGCCGCTCAGCCTGCCAACATCCACACCAGCCTCAACGAGCTGCTCCGGAGCCTTCCATGACCCGCGCACTTCCTACTTCAGATCAAACACACAAACCAAACCTGGACAACAACATTGACCTTACTTGAAGACAGAGATGTACGACATTTCTACTAGTGCCTGCACTTTTATCGTTACAGAAAATGTTACGTCCTTAAAGATGAGAGCCCTTAAATCCTCTCTCATCTCTCTCATATATATGTTTCCTAATGAAGCCTCTCTCACAGAAACAGCTGTTAGCATCAGGTCTCACCCTAATGAAGTACCTCTCACACAAACAGCTGTTAGCATCAGGTCTCACCATCACACTCCACCTGCTCTCTTTGCACTTTGAACGCGTTGCTCACCATCATGTCAGCATGATGATGCTGGATGTATCGTCCTATGACTGGCACGGTTCCTTTTTGTTGAGTAATCTCACACGTACTGTAGACCAATCAGAGAAAACCTTGCAGAATGTAATGTTTAAATGCACAAAAAGACATAAACACCTGACCTACGCTGTTTTATGTCATCTGCTACTTCTAAATGTCTTATCTACGCTTGTTTTTGAGATTTGTAAGAGTGAAGATTAGTGACGATTCTACAAAACACAGCTACAAAGTGTAATTTCCCAGTATTACCCTAATGTTATCGGTGTGCTGTACTGTGAATTGTTACAGTATATAATTTATACATTGTGTATTTTTGGACATTTCTGCTGTATCATGTGTTGGTGTGGTGAGTTGCTATTGTCCTAGTTGTTGTTTTTTCTTTTGCATGACCAAAAGGTACTGACAGGATCAAAAAACTATATTTATATTTTTTAAGAAATCTATATGTACTAAGATGCCTAAACCAGCTTTGGGGTTTAAACCAGTCGTGGGTGGGTTAGACATGGGACATGTTCAGCTTTACACTAACCATCGATACAGGACCAGAAGCCCACATCTCTCCCTTTTGTTTCAGTGTAGTGCCAGTCTTCAAAGTAGCCTTTCACTATTCTATTGTTAAATTATATTAACTTGTTTGTTAACAAGACATTGCTATATAAATAAATGGTTTTATTTCTGTAAACATGTTTCCAGTTGGCTTATTTATATTAAAGATCCAAGCAAATTCCATGATTTAGACCGTCGAACAGTGTCTCTTCCGTTTTCAGCTCAGGTTTTGCATAGGCGGAGCCAAGACCCGACTTATCTACGTCACAGCGACCAATCTACGTCAGATCACAGACGGTTGCATTCTGTTACTCTAGCTGGTACGATGCAAAGAAAGTAATTAATACATAAAACACTCAGAGACTGCAGGTATGGCTGTTCTGATTTCTGCAATTGATTTAGCTAGTGTTGCTGTTGTTGCTAAGTTCAATAAATTTGAGAGGGCAGAGATTCAGCTCCTACAGGCGACAGACCCCCCCCCTCCCCAGTCTCAAGCATAGAAGACTGCTGATTTTCTCACGATTTCAAAGCCTAATTTAACATACTTTTCGGTGTTTGGATGGGTAGTTAACAACACATTCTTCTGTGGTGTAATGAACTTAAAACTCATGTTCAATTCCACTTACAAAGATCTTAAGTTTGCTGAAGTTCAAGGCACAATGTTATGAAATGGTACGTCCCACCTGTATGCATACTGCATGTAACAGTATGTACTTCGCAAAGGCAGCTGCAGTACCTTACTAAAACTACGAAGAGATGGTATGCTATTTGGTACACAGGGAATCTTGCTGAGATGTAGTGTGCTATATAACAAGCCATCATAAAAAAAATAACATTTACAGTACAGGATTTGTTTTTATTCAAAAGTACAGGATATAAATACACTGTTGGATGAAGGTGAAGTTCACCCAAAAAGTACCACCTGTTTTCTAGTATTCTTGTTCTTCCGCAGGTGTGACTGTTTACACCACTCCTGGTGTTCACGTGCAGCACTTTTGTCTATGAGTGAACTATCCCTTCACAACAGCAAAGCTAAGGACAAGGCTGTCTGAAATGAAAGCAGAGGTTCCTCGAGAGGGTAACAGCTGTCACAGTGCCCCGCCCTAGGGCAGGAGGGTAACAGCTGTCACAGTGCCCCGCCCGGGGCAGGAGGAGGGTAACAGCTGTCACAGTGCCCCGCCCTAGGGCAGGAGGAGGGTAACAGCTGTCACAGTGCCCCGCCCAGGGCAGGAGGAGGGTAACAGCTGTCACAGTGCCCCGCCCAGGGCAGGAGGAGGGTAACAGCTGTCACAGTGCCCCGCCCAGGGCAGGAGGAGGGTAACAGCTGTCACAGTGCCCCGCCCAGGGCAGGAGGAGGTAGGCATGTCCAGCAGGTACCATGGAGTCTGTTTCTTTTGCATTTGTGTAATGAACCAGAGAACTTTACTTTGGTTATGTTCTTATGAACAACATGCTGAAGCCTGTTCAAGGTCTGGCTTATTTCCCCTCCTGGGACAAGAGAAATAACCACGGCTTGGTTTCCAATGCTGTGATTAGAAAAAGTTTCAATAGCTGCCTTGTTAAACTGTACACTTAAAATCATTCCACCCACTTATTTTCTCATTAAAAAGATAACTGCTCTAGACCAAACCTGCAGGCTCTGTGACTCAGGCCAACCTGTTGTCATCCAAACACACCATACAGTAGGTCTTATTGGAACACATCACCTTGGTCGGGTCAGGGAACCGTGACCTAGATGTCACACTGGCTGCTTCCACAACACTGGAGCACGATTAGCTGCAGCTCTCACACTTTATCTGAAACCAAGATATCTCAGACTAACGATCTACGCAGAAGCACAACACTCCAGTTTTAGATGCCAAAACTTTAACACAGTTTGTACAGCCTATTGAAAGTTAATCAAATAAAAGGGATTTCACACATTCAGTATCATCTAAATATACTATTTCTATGTAACACAGTGGAAGTGCCATCCAGTGTATATATCCATATGCAGGATGTTTCTCCCTGTTATATATATATATATATATATATATATATATCCAGGATGTTTCCCATAATAGTTTATGCTTAGCAAAACATATCAAAATAAGAGAGTCCTTGTAGCTAAGGACAACCCCCATAGACCTGAGCTGACTAGCTATGAAAGAACACAAAGTACATCTCATGTGTTTCTAAGGCAGAATATGTTCATCTGATAGGGCCGAAGGGAAATATTCCCAAATGTTGTCATTGTCCCCTGGGTTAGGGTTAGGGTTGGGTCTCTGCGTGTGCGTTCGTTCGTTCGTTGCTGACTTTGTGCTACTAGCGAGCGGTCGGCTCACTGACTGACCCAAGGGGGACTACATCACTGCTGGGGGACGGCATGTTTACTATTGACATTAGAATGAACAAGAGAGCATGTAAAACTATGACCATTCAGACACAAGTGTGGTTCTGTCACATGACAGGATGCAGCAGAAAATAGGTGTATTCGACTTCATGCAGCACTGGTTACGCTGACAGCCGATTGACTTGCATGAAGTCAAATACAACTAATGTGACTTTTTGGACTCCAGCACCAGTCACATGACCGGCTGTTAACGAGTGTGCTCTCATCTGGCTCCAGCACCAGTCACATAACCGGCTGTTAACGAGTGTGCTTTCATCTGGCTCCAGTTGTCAGATCAAGTGCTCTGTGGCTCCACCTCCTTCAATGATCAATGTAAACTAACCATTCAACCACTGGACCAATCAACTGTGCTGCTAACTGTTGGTCAGTGTGCTAGTAACTTATTTTGATGCTCTGTGGAGATGAGGTATCACATTCCTTAACGATGCCCCTCGTCCGGGACCAGATGGGGATGTCCTGGTTCAGATGTCCTGGTTCAGATGTCCCGGTTCAGATGTCTTGGGGATGTCCTGGTTCAGATGTCTTGGGGATGTCCTGGTTCAGATGTCTTGGGGATGTCCTGGTTCAGATGTCTTGGGGATGTCTCGGTTCAGATGTCTTGGGAGGGTCCTGGTTCTCTGCCAAGTGTAGCTTTTGTCTAGACACACACATTAAGGAGTCAAGCCAAAGAGAATAAACCAGGAACTGAAGACAGAAGATTGAAATCAGGTCAAGATTATGGGAATCCCAGGGATGACAGAAAAGGATACATGGAGGTGCTGAGTTCCTCTAGCTGTGGAGACGAGGAAGAATGGAATCAGCACATGAGATGTAAAGTACAGATAGGAAGAGATGGCAAAAGTACACATCTTTCAATCAAGTGGAAGTTACTTTTTTTAACCTTTTGTTAAAAAAAGAAATAAAGTCAACCTTTTGAATCTTTGAAAAACTAAAATTTTCAACCTTTAAAAACATTTTTTTCAAAACCTTCTGTAATAATCTTTCAACTTAATTTTTTATTTCTTCTTGGTGCCTTCTGACTTGCTCCATAGTAGCTTTGTTGGGCATTATAGCCCAACTTTATACTTTATACATAAATCTACTTCACTATTTATTTATTTTTACAACTTTTTACTTTCACTCCTCAAATGTTTTACACAAATATCTGTACCTTCTACCTCTTACAAACAAAAAAACATTTTCAAAAAAGGTTTCTAAAAGTATTTTAGAGGAATATTTGTGATATATATTTTTTAAACCTTTAGAAAGTTTTTATAAACGTTTTGGTTTGTTTGTAAGAAGTAGAAACAACAGATATTTGTGTAAAAAAAATGTACGGAGTCAAAGTAAAAGGTTGTCAAAAAAATGTATAGTTAAAGGGGTCATTGACCTTAAGGGGTGCTCAGTCCCCAATGAGAATGTGACATGAATACAGTGCCTTGCAAAAGTGCTAAACCCCCTTGCTAATATAATCTCTAATTTCACTGGATAACAATTAATACATTTATGTATTTTTCTGCAAAATATTGAATGAATGAAAAAACGAATGATGTCCATTTCTTCATGAACTACCAGCATCAAATGATATTTAACAATAATACTTTTTTTAAAATTATTATTATTGAGATAAAATTTTGGGAGGACTTGAGCACCCCTAAAAAGGGTCTAAAATCGCCACTGCTATGCGCCCTAATGCAACCTTGTGAAATAGCCCTAGAATGAAATGAGAGGTTTTCTCCCTTTTATAGTATGCTCGTGAATATTCCAATGAGCACTGATTGGGTGGTTTACAACAAGCGAAGCTGCATAGCAAAGACGCAACATAGCCAAACATGCATAGTGAATTGTAGATTTAGTGAATTGTAGATTTACATGACAACACAGATTATGTATTCGAATGAATCACAGTCAGGAAAATGAAATAACGTTAGCCCCATTGCCAATAAACGTGATGTCAATTTGGTGGCTTTTGGAAACAGCCCGTTTTACAGCAGCAGTTTCAGATTTCCATAAATAGACGTGTCAATGGACTTTGAGGTTCTCTGTATGTCCATTTTACCCACCTAACTGTGGTTATTCAACTATGACAAGATAAACTTGGTTTTGCAGTCTACAACCCCTTTAACCCCTCTAACCCTAACCCTAACCCTAACCCTCTAACCCTAACCCTCTAACCCTTTAAGGAAAGTGCTGATAGCAGAAAAATGTATACTAAGTACAGTAACAAAGTATTTGTACACTAGTCACTTATACACTGTCACTTTCAGCTACTGGTTGCACTATCAGTAATATTGCACTACTGTACCTCACTGTACCTCGCCACCAGGCTCCTGTATGGTCATTGACATAGTCACTGATCTGCAATTTTGCACTATTGTACTGTACTCCACTTAGGCTTGAATAGGTTATAGGTTGAAATAGGTGTATGTGCATTTAGGGTTAGTATAGTGTATTATTTATTGTTATCTGTAATTTAGGAAGTTTTAGTATTAGGGTTAGTATAATCGATAATTTATTGCTATCTGTATACTTAGGAAGTTTCACTTATTTAAGCTTAGCATAGATGTAAATTATGTTCTGTTTACTTATATGTTATGTTATGCCAGGTGCTTGCGTGTCTTGTCTTAAGAATTTCAGCGCCCAGTCTGACCTTGTGTTGTTCTGTGTACCTGACAAATAAAAGACTTGAACTTTGATACTTCCCATCTCTGCACATAGGAAATGTGTGGTTCAGGTCAAAATTAATATGAAAACATTTATGTCACATGATGCAGATGAAGTCAGGTCAATACTAAAGTTGTATTTCTCTGTACTCTACAAAGGGCCACTGTTTCAGTTCTTCATCTACACAAAGGAAGTCTTTCCACAGCGCATCTGCTTTAAAACAGGATCATTCCAGGGCCCTTCTGCTATGGTTACAAAGTATTTTCGGCATTCCAATCTGTAATGAGCTGAAGGGTTTTTACACCAACCTCACACATACCACAGCAATTCACCTTCCAGCACACAGACCAACCACAGCATGATGCTAAGAATAGTCATCTTGTCATGGGGTGAGATATAGCTCCAGCTATGCTGCGAACACTGTGAATAAAAGACCCCTTTGGATGTGTGTACAGGAAGGCCAACAATGATGACAAACCGTGATTTATCACAAATTGTGACAAATCATAAACAAATTAAGAGCTTTGAGTCCACATTCCCACACATCGACAACCTCAACATTGTGTTTCTCAAGGCTTGTGTGTGTGTGCTTGTGTCAGCACTAGGTGAGGATGGGAGCGAGCATTCTCACGTTGCACAGCAGGTGTTCCAGGTTGTGATCGGCAGCGGTCTTCCTCTGGTCCTCCGACAGCTCCTCCACATGGCTGTCCAGGCTGAAGTGCAGCCGGGCCAGCTTCTCCTGCATCTCTCGCACGTGTTCCAGCTGCTGGAACGAGCACACCTTCCCTGGAGGAACACAGCCCAGGCTTCACTCTCCTCATCATCCTGAGTCACCCCCCCCCACCACGCTAGGGGAAGCAGACTGTGAAGACTGTAACCATCTGAGTCAGGGTGGTTTGAGGTCATGTGGACGCTGTCGGCTGTCATAAAGATAGAAGCTGGAACCCATGGAGAGTTGTTTGTAGATGAAGACACAAAATGCCAGTTGGGCATGAGGCTGGTCCAGAGCCAGAGCTAGCTATGTTTACACCCAGTAACCATGGTCCATGGTCAACTTACCAAAAGCCTGCAGTTTGCCGGAGTGGAAGTCGTTGAGTAGGTTGAGGAGGCCTCCTTCCATCTCCCTCACGTCCGACACGTCTGTGAGGAAGGAGTGCTGCAGGGGGGACGACTGGTTCACCTTGCTGGCGCCAGCGGGCTGCGGTGCCCTGGCCTTCTCCCTGTGAGGTCTGGACACAGCAGAAAGACACAGCATGTTTACCATCACCTAAACTGAAACCACACAAATGCTGATTCAAGCCTTTACAGACAACTGACACCGGATACTATGAGTGGTAACAGACCTTCCAGTCTTTGGTGGAGCGACAGTCACACTAAGCGGCTCTCTGGACTGCCCAGCTGCCCCTGCTGACCTCTTGAACTTGCCCCTGGGTTTGGGGGAGGGGGGCTGGGGGAGGCCCAGACAGAAGGTGGCGCTCTTGCTGGCAGGGAGGACGGAGAGCTTACGGGGGTTGACGGGAGGAGGAGGGGGCTGAGGGAGGGACACCTTGGGACTCCTCTTCTTGCGTTTGTCCTCCATGAAGCTGTAAGAGTGCAGCTCTCTGCCAGACGAGGAGCCTGTTCTCCAGATGTCTGGAAAATACCAAGGCAGCAACTTCCTTGTTCCTTCACAAAACCAAACATTCAAGGTTAAGTGCATTGCAGGTAAAATAATGAAGCTGTATCCAAGTACTGACAGAGTGTAGTGTAATATTTTTTCAAGAGTAAGCTGAGTTTTGGACAAGCAACCATGATAATTCTCCGGTTCTCATGTTTCTCTATATAATATCTACAAAAATTGATTCATTTTAGACTGTTTCCACCTGTGTAAATACTCCTGTATGAAACAGTAGACACAAAGCGATTTACGGATTTTCTTTCCTTGTTGGTCTGATTAAAGCTCCAATTGAATCTGTGGCGTTTCTAAGCAACACTAATGACCTATCTCTACAATTTTAGTTTGAATTTTATGATCATCTGATCGAGAATGTTAGCACTACATTAAGTCGCATTAAGAGGTCAGAGTTTATCTGTGAACCACTTTAAACGTTACAACTACTGCAGTGTTTCGACACAGATGGTTGAATGCTGTCTTAAAATAATTCTGATTCCGCAGTTTCCCTTTAGGGATCAATACAGTACTAGAATACCCTACTCACCATAGGTAGCCTACTCACCAACCGTGTAGCCTACTTTTGCAAGCTACATTGGGCTGTATGTGGTAATCATGTAACTCTTGCAAACATGAAGACGATTACAGTATGCACATTAAACTTCAGTCAATGAGACACTGTCCAAAGATGGCCACTAACCACAAAGCGAATTTAATTGTAGGCTAACAGATTAAACCATCAATGTTACTGCAATCTGTGCCTTCTGGTAGGTTACTTGTCAAATATATGTAAATAAGAATTTCATATGAAACTCGTTTTTTCGTCTTGATGCACTTGCAATATTCCGTGATATAAACAAATACGTTCATCGATAGACAATACGCTCTTCACTTACCAAACGTAGGATAAGCCCCAAAATCAGAGCAAGGAACACAGCGTCGATTTTCTTTTCTTTAGATTTACATGAACACCTCCACTCGTATCGCATAAATTGATGAAAAAACATCCATCTGATGGTTTTATGCTCAATATCCTCCGAGAAAATAAAATTAATTATTTCCCAAGCGCGGTGGTTGTGCGCTGGTCTCTGGTTGTCCTGCTAAATGAACTGTCCTCCTCGTCTTAAAGGGCCAGTAGGACGAGCTGTTCCAGGATAACAGCGGAAACCAGCACTGACGTCTCCATCTCCGTCATGTTGCACAAGTGTGTAGCTCGCATCATTACATTCTAATAGGTTAAGCATCGAAAGCAGGTAGGCTACAACTGGAAACCACTTAAATGGACCCGACAGGTGCTTTTATAAAATCAATATAATACTATTCTTAACAAGTTACTACAATGTATTGCAGGCCTTAGGCATACCAATAAAGTTGTCCAATGTCCCGTCTTCAGTAATACTAGTCATAGCTTTAGCATAGGAGTAGATCTTGTGTTTAACTTTTGGCAAACTGGACATCCTTCACTTGTGGAGATTCTTAGGTTCACAGAGTGCAGAAGAACAGTCACTTATGGGCAAGAAAATATTATATTAATAATGATAAGAAACCAGGACCACTCCTCCTAATGAAGGCAAGGGCATTCGTTCTAAAGGAATACAAAAATATGTTTCTTTTTATTATGGCAGATCAGAACAAAAACAACAGTGACACAAAATGCAGTTGTAGAAAAAATACAAAGCTCTCATGCATGTTTTTCTTGTTCCATGATGAATGACCAACAATAACTTATGTCTTTTAACTTATTTTCTGGTCGGGAGAGCTGTTTGAGTACGAGTAGGCCTTGCCTAAGACTATTCTGTCTCTGAGTAGCTTGAAGAAGGCGTAGTAATTGCTGAAGAGGATTAAAGCCAGGGATATGGTCTGGTGCCACTTTTCTGAACATATCAATGAGTAGAGCTGGTAGAAAATCATCGCCCCCTCTAAGATGATGAGGATGTTCAATATTCGTAATGGCTTGTTGAAGAAAAACTAGGAGAAAGACAGAGTTTAAGAATCCATTCAGTTAACAGTGGCTGTCTATATTGGCCATAACAAAGATTACCAACAAGCAGAGGATAGATGTGTGCTTGTCTTAAGTTCATCAATCCCAAACCAGCAGCAAAGCATATTTGTCTGATAATCTCCTCAGATAGACTTATCTGCCTCTAGTTGTCTCTCACCAGCAGAAAGCACAGACCACCTCTCTTCCCAGAGGTGTGCGATAAAGCCCTGACCACTGCTGGTTTCTGATCACAGCTGAGCTCTGCTGGTCTCTGTTAGCTAGTTATTACAGCTAAACCTGACCACAGCTGGTCTCTCTAGGCTGGTCTCCACAGCTGGTCTCTCTAGGCTGTTGATCACAGCTGGTCTCTCTAGGCTGGACTCCACAGCTGGTCTCTCTAGGCTGGACTCCACAGCTGGTCTTTCTAGGCTGGACTCCACAGCTGGTCTCTCTAGGCTGGTGATCACTGCTGTTCTCTCTAGGCTGGACTCCACAGCTGGTCTCTCTAGGCTGGACTCCACAGCTGGTCTCTCTAGGCTGGTGATCACTGCTGTTCTCTCTAGGCTGGTGATCACACGGTCATACTCACATAGAAGCGGTAGTGCGACACGTCGGAGGGCACGGCTACGTTGTAGTGGCCCATGGCCTTGTAGACATTCTTGCTGTGCTTCACCAGGACGCCGTGTGGCCACATGTACTCCTCGCTCCATCTGGGGAGGACAGAAGGCTCTCTGTGAATGGTACAGCAGAGCAGCAGTGCACTGTGTGTAACTGTGTGTGGGCTGCGTGGTACTCACATGTGCTGCAGGACGTTTGAGCAGACAGAGGGGTCCACCTTGTGCCAGCAGCCCAGGTGGGCAGCAGCCTTGTGGAGGAGGTCGCAGTATCGCGGGGGCAGCAGGTGTCTCATCAGGATGACCGAGGTGCTCACAGACACCAGGATGAAGAGCTCACATGACCAGCGCTTGTCCACATACTGGGTACTCTGCAGGAAGACAAAAGGCACATAGCCCAGTTTAACATCACCACGGATGTTTACTTTGGGACCAGACTGCTCAGATCTCCTCTTAAGTCAGTTACTTGAAAAATGCAATCAGTATTGATAGTCAAAACATAATACTCTACACATCAACTCATCACACCTCAAGATACTTCAATACAACTCGTCATCCCAACAGTCCGAGCTACTCACCTTGACAAACCACACAGGGACGAAGGCCACGTAGTACGCACTGAGCATGGAGCTGACCAGGACCTCCTTCATCCTCCAGTTGAAGTCCATCTTCAGGTACTCCACCTCCTTGCGGATGAGGTCGGGCGAGAGGCAGCAGGCGTGGGTAGGCATGGCCTGCACGCCATACAGCTGGCTGGTGTGCTGCTTCCAGGTCTCCTTCAGCACCGTCAGGTAGTCCCTCCCAGCCCCCAGGCCCCCCAGCTCCTTGGAGCCGATGCTGGCAATGGAGGAGAAGGGGCCCGGCCTACGCAGGTCGCCGCTCAGACGGAAGAAGGGTATGTACATCCCGAACCTGAGGAGGGAGGCTAGGGATCATTCCTCAGAACCACCGGAAGCACATAAGTGTCCTGGTTTGTGTGCAGCTGTTGAGCTTCATGTACACTAAATCATGTATTTATTTATTTAAATATGCAATGTGATAGGCCAGTGTGCTAGTGTGTACTGTGATAGGCTGGTGTGCTGGGCTGTACTGTGATAGGCTGGTGTGCTGGGCTGTACTGTGATAGGCCAGTGTGCTGGGCTGTACTGTGATAGGCCGGTGTGCTGGGCTGTACTGTGATAGGCTGGTGTGCTGGGCTGTACTCACGGGTAGCAGAGGAACAGCAGGCTGAGAACAGAGTAGGTCCTGAACAGGTATATGAGGGAGCGACACAGACTCCAGCCCGTCAGGGTGAGCACAGCAAAGCGAGCCATTACCAAGAAGATGGAGTGAGGAAAGGACAGTTTCCCACTCTGAGAGGCCTGGAAGGAGGAACAGACAGGAACAGGGACAGAGAGAGGGAGAAAGAGAGGAAAGGAGGGAGATTAGGCAATAACATTGTGTTTGTTGTTCAGAGCAGTAAAGGAGATATCAAACATCTATTACATCTACACATGAACGACACATACCTCTTTCACAATCGCTGCGATCAGCCTTCGAGCCAGCACGATGATCGTAAACACCAGCATGTTATAATCAATGAGATGAAAGTTCTGCACAAGAGAAAAAGCATGAGACTAACGACCTCTCTTATAAACCAGTATACTGAGAAGATGACTTCCCATTCACATAATGACTTGGCCTGTGTCACATAGTTTACAAGCAGCAACGCCAACCACCAGTCACAGTTGACCCCAACCTCAACCACACAGGGCCAATCTTGACCCTGTTTACACTTGGTTTAAAATGTGTCTTGGACTAGCGGATCACAGTGCTAAATCTGTGTGTAGAGGACCACCAGAACCGATCAGTCAAACCCAACTGACCACATGTCTTCAGTGTTAATGTGTCCTGATGGTTCCAGACATGGATGTAACAGGACATTTTAAAACCAAGTGGAAACAGAGATACTTAGATCTTCAAATAGTCAAGTTCAGTCAGGCCCTCAGACATGATGATGCTGCTGACACTAGAAAACCAACACAGACAGAAGTCCCCAGCGTCTGGGCCAGAGACAGAGGATCCCACAGCCCAGCACTGATCGTGTTGACGCACCAGAGAGGTGTGTGAGGGGGGGTGTGACGGTGGGTACCACCACACCGTCTTGTAGATGTTGACGTAGTGGACGAAGAGGGCGATGAGGTGGCAGAAGAACAGGTGCAGCTCGAACAGCACGCTGCGCTCCAGAGAAAGATCAGGGATCTTACAGTGTTTCAGAGGAATCACCGTCTGGGCAGCCAGTGGAGGGCTGGAGATGCCTGCACCTGAGCCGTTCCTGTGGCGCACACACACACACAGACACACACACACACACAGACACACACACAATTATCAGTTTTAAAATCAAATGTTGAACAAAAGCCTTAACGTTTTTCAAGGCAACGGTAAATATGTAAACATATATTAATTATCAGCATATAAACATATATTAATTATCATGTCCATACTTGATATTCCTCTCTTTATTCTCCCCAGAAAGTGGGTAAACAAGGACTATTCATTAATAACTAAACAGATCAGTCATACAGCAGCCCCCCCCCCTCCCGGCCTGGCTCACCTGGTCCGGGACCGCACCCCGGTGACAGGGGAGCTGGTGGAGTGGTTGCCGTTGCCAACAGAGCCAGGCTCGTTGCTCAGCGGAGACCGGCAATAAGCAGAGCGGTTCGCCCCTCTCCGGCCGCCTGCCATCCCTGACACGCCCACCGCTAGATGATGTGAGCGTGTTATGCGAGTCAATCACAATAAATACACCTCCTGTAACAGAGAAGTTAACGTCACGTAAAAACTAATATATTTTTGGACAGTGATGAGGGTGCACCCTCAGTTGCAACACTGATCAAACTGACAACACTGTTAATACATCTAAGCGGCATGATATTGTAATGAATGGTGTCGTTTTGGTTTTTATACAAAGCAGCAATCTCCTTTTCTGAAACACCACAGCAAACTATCTGACTAGTCTGTGTTAATGACATGCAGGGAGGGAAAATCTGATGTTAGATCTGACCACAATGTTCTGCTATCGGCTGTGTCAATTATTAAATACCAGTTGTTAGTTTCTAAATATTATACTATTCTCTATTGAGCATAAGAGTGCGTTACATTTGAAAGATTGGCAACACCATGATGTAATTCAACATAAGTGTATGCTTGATGTAGTTAACCAATAACAAACCTCACTTTCAGACCTGTTTTAGCTAGCAATTCTAGGATCAACAGGTTTTGCGGAAGCTGACTTCACAGTTAGATGCATCTCTCATCGCGAATTGACTGATGACTAAATATGTTTTCCAAGGACTGTGCATGTTTTCATTAAAAGTATGCATGCAATAGAACCTCTGCCCATGAGCTTGAGACCCCAATCTTTCCGCCAAGATGGCAAAATGCATGCTCGACAAAATACAAAAGACTGCGGCCTAGCAAAGCTTAGCTAGCTAGCAGATAAACACCCAAGATGAGCCACCCATTAAAATAAAATGTAAGCTTACCGGAGACTGGACAATGAATTTAGTCGAAATGGAACTGCTGTACAAACAATAGGAAGTCACACAATCCAGAATGTCTGAGTCTTTGATGAAATAGTTCCGAATTGTTCATTATGGTAGACGAAGATACTCATTGTTGATGTGAGAGTGGCTGTGCAGTAGGTAGGGGGCGCGCCGCGGACGTGAGCATGTGGGAGGGAGTCATTATTTAAAGGAACATTCCTCTAATCTTCACATATTACATCTCTTCCAGATGTTTATAGAAACATAAACTCAGTCAAACGCCTCAGTTATATAAATCGCGGGAAATAGTATTTTTGTTTGCAAATGTCCTCACATCCGAGACGCTCAAAGCAACTTATCGTGTGGTATATTCTTGAAAAAAATCTTCATTACTTCAATGCACATTGCACAATTGTCCTGAGGAAAGTTATTGTCAAGGCTAATAAAAATGTAACTAGTGTCGTTATGTTTCTCAGCAATGGGTAGCATAGTGAGATGGCAAGTTGTAAAACGGAGTTCTCCACAGCAACGTGGAGTGTGACTTTCATTAAGCAGCGTAGTGTGATTTTTATTAATTGCGAAATAATAATGAACAGCTGTTGAAGTGTGATGAAGCCACGTAATTAACTAGTTGGTTTACAGCTTGAGCAATATATAACGCTAAAGGGTAATATCACAAAGGGGTTTTCTTAGGACAATACTGAAAAAGGTAATAAACACGCTACTGCTTGTTGTAAATAACGGACATACTCTGGAGAGGTTTTTGAATGTCCTAATTCAACGTGACAGACGTCCGGCTTGCACAATGTACAAGACCGCCAAATTATGGACACTTCCGTCAAATCCTGTAAGTAAATTGTATTTACAGCTGGTTAAACTTATGACATATAGTGATGGCTTATCTTTATTTAAAAACTACTTTATCCATGGAAGCATGCACATCATCCTTCCTGTAATGGTTGTTTTCCAGCCGTAGACTTGCAGCTCCTGCAACATTGGAGACTGCTCCGTAAACTTGTCATATTAACATGATCTCACAAATCACATGCAACAGTTGGCGACACACTTTCCTAGCAACTGTTTAGATCAGGTTTCAAATCCTGGGCCTCAGGGGCTACTGTCCTGTGTTTTAGATGTTTCCCTGCTCCAACACACCTGATTCAAATGAATGGATCATGATCAAGCTCAGAAGCCTGATAACGATCATTCATTTCAATCAAGGTGTGCTGGATCAGGGAAACGTCTAAAACACAGGACAGCAGCCCCCTCAAGGACCAGGAGCCTGGTCTGTTTCACATCAAAACTGGCCCACATGAACAACTACCAACAGCGTGATGCCGCATGCTGTGACAACCATTGACATGTTGAGTAACAGGACGGTTTACAAATACATTGGACAAGGTCTTCAATATTACAAAACTTTATTACCCAAGTTAAGACACATCACTTAATTCAGTACTATTAACAACAAAATCAGAAAGTAAAATAGGTTAATATTAAAAATCAAGTATAAAATGGTCGACCTGTTCCCTGAGCGAAACACAGGTGTGACCAGGGCCTCTGGTCGACCTGTTCCCTGAGCGAAACACAGGTGTGACCAGGGCCTCTGGTCGACCTGTTCCCTGAGCGAAACACAGGTGTGACCAGGGCCTCTGGTCGACCTGTTCCCTGAGCGAAACACAGGTGTGACCAGGGCCTCTGGTCGACCTGTTCCCTGAGCGAAACACAGGTGACCGAGTCATCCACCAGACAGAATCACACCCCAGTCTGAAGGCTTTCTACCAGTTAGGGTCTACCAGCTCTGTTGGCCCCAAACACCAGTCTGCAGGCCACCACGGCTTTGAGCTGTCTTTCTGTAATCACTACCTGTGGACAAGGAGAAAGGAAACACTTAGCACTCAAACTTTTTACCGCATTGCAGTTGGCTATAAGGGGGAATGAAAAATCTTGTTGTAAGAGATAACAGCCTTGCTTCTAAGTGCATGTTACCATGACCTCAAAGTGAAGACAATTTGAAAAGCTGTTACAGCCCTTCTCTAATTCATCCATCTAGGGAAGAGGCCTAACAACTTACACAGCCGTGTTTGGAATATATAGTTAGACGTGTCGGTGACATCCACCTTCTACCACAACTTACCAGAGTTAAGTTGGGCCAGTCCAGGTCTCCATGGCTCCAGCAGGCGCTCCCTCAGCACCTGCGGGCAGAAAGCAGGCCCTCTGAGCTGACACACTCTGGAGGAGCATCTAGGCTGCTGTCCATTCATGCAATCATTACTTAACACTACAAGAGTCATGCAACTCAAGCTGAAGTTGTTGGTTTTGTACAAGTAACTTTTGTAGGATTTTAATTTTAGCATCATTCTAAATGAATCAAAAGAAAAGAGTAATTGTAATTATGATATTCATAAGTGAAATGATTGGACCATTAATGTGCTCGTTTGAGCATGAGTTGCATTACAACAAAAAAAAAAAATTGTACAGCCATTTTGTTTGAGTTATCTTTTTCATAACATTTTGCACTTGTGAATTTTCCGATAACAGGTTTTTGGCTCGCAGTTCCCCTGATTTTGTGCATCAGACAATAAACATCTAACAAGTGAGGTTGGGGTTAGTTTTACCTTGTGGCGATCTTTAGGCTTTTAGCTTCCTCTCCTCTGCGATATTCTTTTATAAAAAACAGTCCGCATGACTTTGCATCAAAGCCAAGTAAGATCCCTGTAAGCTTGACTTGAAATACTGTTGAAAACCAGTCATTTCAAACGTCTTGAAATACATGGCTCCAGGAGCTAGTGGAAATGTGCTATATACCGACTAGTCAAATAAAACATGTCCAAGCAGTCGACTTTGTAATATAATTCTCAAGAGTCAAACAAGTATTTGTCGATACGTTACCTTGATTAAGAACGGTATCTTTATTTTTGAGGGTGACAGGTTTCTTCTAGATGTGTTTTGAATACAGAGTGGGATGAAGAGGAAGCCTCATTGGAGCACACATTGTTTAGCTACAAACATACAGTATCCTAAAGCCTTTTAAATATGGTTGAAAATCTCAAAACGAATGTTTTTCAGAAATAAGAGCAATCTAATACCACAAAAGCAAAAATACCATCTTAAGTTTCACTAAAAAGACAAATTAGGCTTTATTGATACAACGCACTGCAGCAAAACATTTTTGGATATATATTTAGTATCCTATTTAGGCAAGAGAACACAAGCGTTATGCATTTTGGAGACGGCACAGATTTAAAGCAATATACAATATTGTGCTAAGCCTATATACATAATATTGTGTTTGACATGTGTCTCTCCAGACCTGCCCCTGGGAGGACCTGTTCTTGCTCTTTAGACTAACATACAGATCACTGCTGATCAGACTTGTCAGCTCAATGAAAGATGGATCAAAATAAGACAAACGCAAAAGGTGTCTAGAGAATACGTTGAATTGAAATGATTTAGATGATATTAGGACAGGCTCCTCAGCAGTGTAAAACAGGACTAGATTTCATGACTAAGCTAAATCCAAGACACATGACTGGGGTTTGTTTTTTCTACATCTTTTTGTTCAGTTCTCTTCCCATCAAGTCTAATTCTAGTTGCAGACTTAACATTAACGCGGTGTTGAATGATTTTTTTCCCCATACACTAAATACTTTGGAAATATAGGTTAGAGTCTGTAATTGTTAAAGGAAATCATGACTTAAAACTAGCTGAAATAACCTCAAAACGCGGACACCATTTAACGACAAAGTATACGTTTTTTTTCTTCTTTCTTCCTCACCTTTCTTTATATAGTAAATTACATTTATTTGAATTTAAAACTGTCTGCTTAAAAAATATTGAAGGTTAACATAAACAATGAATTTCAACGCCTTCACATGCTCTCAACTAGACTAGGGGTCACTGAGACGCCTCCAACTCTACTGGTCCAGAAAAAAAAACAAAAAAAAACCTTAAACATAAAAACTAGAAAGGGAGAAAAATTACTTTGAAGAGTTAAAAGTGGGTTACTATGGGAGTCAGTTGCCAGGTCCCCCTCGGGGGGAGGGTCAGTAGCGGTAAGGGTGCTCCCGATAAGCTCCTTTAGCCTGCCTGGGGGGCGGGGCCTTGCCCCCGGTGCTGGGCCAGGAGCCCTCCCAGTCATCCTGAGCTGAGACACAAACACACACAATTCCATATTCAGGCAATGACTTGGCTTAACTAGTCATTTACTTGGTGGTTGAACTATTAACTATATGTAACATTGTTTTCTTTACGTGAATCTGAGTAGAAGTGCAAATCATTCAATCAGTCAAAGGGTTAGTCCGCCTACCATAAGGCTCACAGGTCTCCTGGGCTTCTCCATGTCCGTAGTCGTAGTACTCCGTGTCCCTGGACGAAGAGGAAACTGTCAGCACGCGCGCACAGCACGCGCGCACAGCACGCGCGCACAGCACGCGCGCACAGCACGCGCGCACAGCACGCGCGCACAGCACGCGCGCACAGCACGCGCGCACAGCACGCGCGCACAGCACGCGCGCACAGCACGCGCGCACAGCACGCGCGCACAGCACGCGCGCACAGCACGCGCGCACAGCACGCGCGCACAGCACGCGCGCACAGCACGCGCGCACAGCACTCGCGCACACAGATCTCAGCACGTTCTGGGTTGTGTACTTACGCCTGAGGAGCCTGCTGGCTGTAGTATGCATCGTACGACTCGTAAGAAGGCTCAGCGTACGCCTCTTCATAAGCAGGCTGGGGACAAGGCACACAAACACAGTGAGTCTCAGCGTACACGCACAGTGAGTCTCAGCGTACACGCACAGCGAGTCTCAGCGTACACGCACAGCGAGTCTCAGCGTACACGCACAGCGAGTCTCAGCGTACACGCACAGCGAGTCTCAGCGTACACGCACAGCGAGTCTCAGCGTACACGCACAGCGAGTCTCAGCGTACACGCACAGCGAGTCTCAGCGTACACGCACAGCGAGTCTCAGCGTACACGCACAGCGAGTCTCAGGGTACACGCACAGCGAGTCTCAGGGTACACGCACAGCGAGTCTCAGGGTACACGCACAGCGAGTCTCAGGGTACACGCACAGCGAGTCTCAGGGTAGACACGCACAGCGAGTCTCAGGGTAGACACGCACAGCGAGTCTCAGGGTAGACACGCACAGCGAGTCTCAGGGTAGACACGCACAGCGAGTCTCAGGGTAGACACGCACAGCGAGTCTCAGGGTAGACACGCACAGCGAGTCTCAGGGTAGACACGCACAGCGAGTCTCAGGGTAGACACGCACAGCGAGTCTCAGGGTAGACACGCACAGCGAGTCTCAGGGTACACACACAGCGAGTCTCAGGGTAGACACACACAGCGAGTCTCAGGGTACACACACAGCGAGTCTCAGGGTACACACAGTGAGTCTCAGGGTACACACACTGAGTCTCAGGGTAGACACACACAGTGTCTCAGGGTAGACACACACAGTGTCTCAGGGTAGACACACACAGTGAGTCTCAGGGTAGACACACACAGTGAGTCTCAGGGTAGACACACACAGTGAGTCTCAGGGTAGACACACACAGTGAGTCTCAGGGTAGACACACACAGTGAGTCTCAGGGTAGACACACACAGTGAGTCTCAGGGTAGACACACACAGTGAGTCTCAGGGTAGACACACACAGTGAGTCTCAGGGTAGACACACACAGTGAGTCTCAGGGTAGACACACACAGTGAGTCTCAGGGTAGACACACACAGTGAGTCTCAGGGTAGACACACACAGTGAGTCTCAGGGTAGACACACACAGTGAGTCTCAGGGTAGACACACACAGTGAGTCTCAGGGTAGACACACACAGTGAGTCTCAGGGTAGACACACACAGTGAGTCTCAGGGTAGACACACACAGTGTCTCAGGGTAGACACACACAGTGAGTCTCAGGGTAGACACACAGTGAGTCTCAGGGTAGACACACAGTGAGTCTCAGGGTAGACACACAGTGAGTCTCAGGGTAGACACACAGTGAGTCTCAGGGTAGACACACAGTGAGTCTCAGGGTAGACACACTGAGTCTCAGGGTACACACACTGAGTCTCAGGGTACACACGCACACAACCACTTGATATAAGATGGGACGTACATATTCTTCATAGGGTTCTGGTTTGGGCGGAGGGGGGTGCTGGTGGTGCTGCTGGGGCTGGTGGTGCTGCTGGTGGGCGTGGGCTGGAGGGGGCAGCATCCGGGGGGCCCCTGGTGTGGGGGGCCTGGAACGAGGAGCCGAGCCCCCTCGGGAGGACGATGAGGGGGGTCCCCCGCGCCCCGCAGGTGCTCCCCTAGCAGCCCCCCCTCTGGATGGCCCCCCTCGTAGCGCTCCTCCACGCTGGGCTCCTCCGCGAGGGGCCCCTCCACGAGGTGGCATCCCACGACCCCTGAAGGAAGAACACAGGAGGTCAGAGACCACGCTCTCACCTGCATCTCACCCTGCTGGAGCGGCCAACATCTACTAGTCGACATATGAAAGAAGTTGAGAGATGCATACTTTTTCTACAAGATCTATAGTAACTCGCTTAATTCTGAATATTTTTTGGAATATAAAACCTCAAACAGACACCAGAGTATCTTAATGTTTGGTATGCTTCCACAGCCTTTACTTTTTCAATTAAGTTTCAAATAAAAGGATCGAAAATCACTAATCTTTGAAAATTGCTTAATCCTTGCAAATCTTAACTTTTCCAAATTGTGTAAAAATCTTAGATATACACCAGATTTTTCTAATAAAGTCTGGCCAAGTCGTTTTGAATAAAAGCGTCTGCTAAATGAATAAATGGAAACAAAACTCAAATCAATTGCTCATCTTGGAAAATAGCATTAAATACAAACTAATATTAATAACTTTTAAATTAATGTAATTAATAACTTTTTCAAAATTGTGTGCCTGTTTGTGCACACTGAAGATCATTTTTGCATTGTCAGTTCTGTTTAATAAAGGGTTGTAAATGAATGCTTTTTAAAATATCCAATTCATCGAAAAAAAGAATCAACAGATTAATTGATAATTAAAATAATCGTTAGTTGGACCCCTAATTTTCATGAAATTTGGTTTGATGTGAACATGGGAATTTAACATGATACTGGTCACTTCATGGAATTAATTGTGTTACTGGTTACATGTATCATATTCAAGCTATCATGTTAATTACAAAACAGACGTCATGAAAATTGGTTCATAATTAAACGAGTTACAGTAGATCACGTAGAGAAGTGCGCATCCCTCGATACTGTTGGACACACATGCATCGCAACATACAGCAGCAGCCGCTGAAGGATCTACCATGTATGGTATTACTGATAGATGTAGTACACCAGTACTCAAGACAATACCAAGAGAAACCATCCCCTACGCTGCCACTTGGAAATACCTTCATTTAAACCAATCCTCCTTGGAGACAGAATCAAGTCACTAGAATCATCTGTTCTTCGTGGTTCCTATGTGGGGTCTACCTTGTGTGGGGGCCTACCTGGATCCAGCTGAGCTGTGTGGGGGCCCGCCCCTGCCTCTGCTTGGGGCTCCCCGGCCCCTGCCTGATCCATCTTGAGCTCCATTCAGGTAGTTGGGGTCCATGAACTGTTCATGTTCCAGGGTCTCCTGCAGACAGGAACAAGGGCTTAGTCTGGAGAGAGTAGACCTGGACTGTTGGGTGTGTGAAGTGGGCATGAGGGTAGCAGTGGGAGTGAGGGTAGTATACATACAGGGATCAGGAACTTCTTGACCTCATCCATGGCATGCGCCATACGCACATAGGCCTCAGGGATAGGAGCCATCACCTCAATGAACACGTGCAGCTCCATCCCCAGGTGAGCGTACTTGGCCTCCCCACCTTTACGAAGCTCCTCCTCCTACGAGACACCGCACAGTTACCAAAAAACTATTCTGCTTAAGTCACCAGACTGACATGGATAGAACTGATCCCAGGCCCCGACTCCTACCTTGGCCTTGTCCCTCATGGAGCCCTTGCCCAGCACGGAGATCTTTGCTCCAGTCTCCTCCTGAAGACGCTTGATGGTGTTGCCTTGGGGTCCCAGGATTTTACCTACAAAATTGAACTATGGGGAGAAAATAGAAACGGTTTCCAAATGTAATTGATTTACTTCTGGTTTTAGGAATATTGCTGCATGTCACTACCATGCCTCAGATATCACTAGTCCGTTTCTCAGGAACATGACAGAGAGACGTATGAATAAGTAATGAGTAGATCAGACAGTAAACCTCTACTAACCCGTGGGTACTGCTTGACAGGAATGAGCACCCGCTCCTTAACCTTGATATTCCTGGTCGTGAACAGGTCGAGGTATGTTTCTTTGTCTGCCTCTTTCTTGGTCTCTCCTTTCTGAATCCTTTCAATCTCTAGACAATGGACAAGAAGTACATTTTAAGTCATACACTAACATGCAGCTATAAATAACTTAGAAGTATACAATAACAACGCGTAAGAATGAAAGGTTTGCTTAGCACATTTCGCGCCAGTGAACACGCGCTCACAGCCATCTCGCGGCCCTGCTGGCGATGGAGCAGGCTGGACCAACTCACCGATATCCATATCACTCACAAATGTAGCATCTTAATTACGCTTATTTCAATCTATTGTAGAAAGCGAGACAGGCGCTGTCTTACGAGCGTGCTAGATGAACAAAAACACACTACACCGACAATGGTTTGCTATAATTTTCAAGTGAGCCGCGCCGGGCTTGCTGTTTTTTTGTTGCTAACTAGCTACAGTAACTAGCCTACCTGGTTAGCCTGCACATGGGATGTCTGAGTGGCGTACTTAGCTGGTAAGCTAATATGAATGAGAATCTTGACTTCGAACGCTAATAAAATAATTAAACAATAGTATTAACATTACCTGCAGATATGAGTTTCATCGCATGTGTGAACGACGAATCAAGGCTGTCTTTTTCGGCAAGAAGCTCTGGTAGATACTTGCTTTCGTCAACTTTGCCTTTTTTAGCAGCGACACCAGTCTCGGGTTTTATTTCTGACGGGCTCATCATGGTGTTCAGTTACAGGTAGCTAACGTACCTCGATTAACAACGCATCCAGGTCAACCCTTCAGGGTGCAGAGTTTGCTAAACGTCGTCAGTAATGATGCTAAATGTGGCAGAAGTGCTCAGTAAGATTCCTCCCTGACCAGCGCTTCTTGGACAAAGAGAAAGGGCCGCAGATTCACAGTGCCTGTAACAGCGCATGAGCAGACGTCTTCTTCGGTGAAGTGTTTGTCAAAAGTTGCATTAACGCCCCCTAGCGGTCTAGACAACTTGAGTGGGGTTCATCTTCATCAAGCTCATTTACGCTAGCCTGGCTGCCAGCCCAACGTCAGGCTACATTTACACTGCAGCACTATGGAGGAATTAGTCATCTTTTCTTGTTGTTTTTACTGGCGGAAATGGGCCTCCACACATAAGTAGTGATGGGCTGCTGGGTACTACGGTGTCATTACTGTCCCAGACATCCCAAGTCTCCTGGAAGGTCCGGGAGTCTCCCGCATTTCAATAGCGGCTCCCTGACGCCCGCAAATGCTATACAATCTCCCGGAAATCGGGGATTTTGTATTTCGAGCGAGCAAGAGACAGGGGGACGGGGGACGGGGGACGGGGGTTGAATGCGTGAGACTATGGTATTGCGTGAAATTAGTGCCAGGAGATGGAGCTCTGTAAAAAAATGATTTGTGTACTTGTAGAAAAGTGAAATTTGTGATTTTAAGACATAATTAGAGACAGTTATATATAGCCCATACAGTATATATATATGAGTATCTAACAACTGCACACTGAATGTATTGTCTCAAACAGTTCGAAAATCATATTTGGGCTTATTTGTATTGTTACATGAAAGCCATCGCTCCATTATTCGTTACCACGCTATCTGCATTGCAGGACGGAATTAATTCCGTTCAACCACAAGGATCCTTCAGATCGTGATGTGGAATTAGCTTTCACGCTGTTAGTTATGCCATGTTCGTAGTTGCCAGAAGATGTCGCTGTTGAGTAAAGGTTTCGAGCGTTTCAAAGGCCCCGACTCCAATGTTTCTATTGTCTCGGTGTTTCGAAAAGCCTCGATTTGCCCATCACTACTATTCTGACGTTGTCATACTCATAATTGTAGTCAGAACATGAGTCTGAAAACTCTCTGTTGGGCTGTGACTACGGGCCGTGTTTCAACCGAACTCGTAAAACAAATGCCTCTACGCTCAATTGTATAGACCTACAACCAATCAGTGTAACGTAATATGTTATTTGTTGAAAACGAATTCAACCCAAGGGCTCTTTCGTGACGTTGTTGATTACGTTACTGTTGATCATCTGTTCCCAATACCAGACCCTCCAGACCCAACTTTCCGACCAACAAATGTTTTTGTGGGCGGGGAGAAGTTGGGCTGGCAGCCAGGCTACATCACTACACTTGACCGCTTGCGACCGAGGGTTTTAAAGCAGTGATACCAGAAAATGCTGTTTCTAACTTTCTTTTGGACACTACCCAGTTGTACAGGTAAGACATTAAGCTATTGTTTTGAAATTGATGCATTTTATCGTTTGGAATTTTAACTATAATATTCTGAAACTGGAAACTTGATGACGGGCAACTTTTTAAGTTAGGCTATGCCTGTAGTTGTCTTGGGAACAAGTGAGAAACATCGTCAAGCGAACAAAAGAAGCTGCTTTTCAATTTCGCCCACCACACAATTTAGCCTAAAGTTCAACCCCTCTACATATGTATATAGATTTTTTTTAAGGAAAACTAATAGCTTAATGTTTTCAGTCTTGTCAACCAGTGAATCAGAAATATTATTTTTTAACTAATAATTGTAAAATGGTCTATGTTGGACTGTAAACAAGTAATAATTAATAAACATAATCACTAATAAACATGAATGGAGGTATAGCAGGCTATGAGAATATGTGAAAAACAGAAGATAAATAAGCTAATTTGGATGGATCAACTTTGTGTGTGTGTGTGTGTGTGTGTTTAATTTGAACCCAAGGAAGGCGCAAACTGACTCCAACGCAAGGATGCAATTGTCAGCACTGACAGCAGACCACACTTGAGGAATGAAGTGTTGATGAAGTAGCAATGATCTATTAATGAATAAGAATAATTAGAGAAGTGCAGGGCTAACGGAGTTGCAACGTTAGTTTTCCTGTTAAATTGAGGTTAATAACGTTAACTCGTGAATGCTGTGGGAAAGCAACAACAAAGATGACCGCGGTAAAGTTAGTTTTAAGTTTGATATTCAACAGATATTCGGATGCCCAGTATTGTGTTATTTTAACCGGTGTTTAGCACCGCTACGACCAGCCGCTTAGCCTGCCTTTGGCTGTCTAAACAACGCGTATGTTTAGGGACCGTCAACAAATTAGAAATTTCAAAAGTCAATAGCTTTTTTTAACAACATGAACTAGGAGCGTCAAAATAATGTTAAACTGTTGAAGGTGTATGCATTCATGCTTCAAAGCCTTTATTTTGTTCATTTTTATCTCAGGTTATTAAAAATAAAATGTTTATTCAAAATAAATCTTCAAACTTCAATAGCTTTTCGGTCATGTGACCTATAATCCTGAAATTCATTTCAAAGTGTTCACTGACTATGCATACATGTTGCACAGCCTTTAGTCTTTTCATTTTTATCTCACATACTTCTGGAACGAGGTGCCGCCCCGTCAAATCTCCTGCCACTGCCTCTTACCACTCCATGAATATTTTTCTAGATCCGCCCCTGACAAGTTCAGGTGTCTGTGTGGTCCTAAACTTTTTTTGATCTTTATTCTGAACAAAACTGGTTCTGATGTTTCCTGTTTCTAGATAGTTTTGAAGTGACCACACCCTCCAGGCATGTGGTGGCAATTCGGGAGAGAGCCGTGGTGCTGGGATGCAGCTTCCCCCTGGACCGCTCCTCTGGGCTGAAGAACCTGGTTGTCACATGGCAGAGGGCTGAAGACTCCCAGGTGGTTCACAGCTTCTACTATGGTGCAGACCAGCTGGACAAGCAGAGCCATCAGTACAGGAACAGGACGGTCCTGTTTGTGTCACAGCTGGAGGCTGGGAACGCATCCCTGATGATATCTGGAGTGAGACTGGGGGATGCAGGGCTCTACCTGTGTGCTGTGAGCACTCTGCAAGGAGCACACAGCGCTACGGTCCAGGTGGATTATGCAGGTAAACCTTCCAACACAAGGAGAGGCATTACATACTGGAGAGAGTTTGTGAAACTCGAGTTGTTGTAAGCAGAATTAATAATGTGATTATGATTACACAAATTCCCACATTTAACTCACATTGTTTGGGAGGACACTAATGCTCCATCCTTTTACATCCCATGTCTTAATATGTGAACATACTATGGGAACTTGAGCTTCCATGCACTGACTTGGCTCACTAGAAGCTGCAGGATAACAATGATGTTAATTAAGCTCTTATGAAACAGAAGGACACAACATGGACAGCAGGACTACATTTACATTTATGCATTTAGCAGACGCTTTTATCCAAAGCGACTTCCAAGAGAGAGCTTTACAAAAAAGCATAGGTCACTGATCATAACAACGAGGTAGTCCCAAACATTGCAAGCAGCCAAAACATGAAGCATACATTGTGAAAAAACTAAACAAGTGCCAAAGGGAAGAACCATAAGAGCATGCAGTTATACACGTTACAAATTAAAACTACATGAACCACTAAGAGTGCAAGACTGTACCTGTAGAAGAACAATCAACAGTAAAATATTTATAGCGAGTACAAGAGTTAACTTAATGTAATAACTAACCTACAAGAGCAACAAGTCACTCAATAAGAGTCATTGTGATCCTGGAGGAAACTAACATCAGGTCCAATCAAGCATTCCTAAGTGCCGTTGTACTCCTGGAACAAGTGCGTCTTGAGCCTTTTTTTGAAGGTGGGGAGACAGGACTACAATAGTTCAAAACTTTACCGTAACCTGTTTTTGTAAATATAACTATTATGATTTTCAGTGTTTGTGTTTTTATTTCACCAGCATTGTACTCCGAGCCTAGATTGAGTATCCAGGTGAACTGGACCAGCGTCAGTGTTGTGTACGAGACAGAAGGCTATCCAGAGGCACAGGTGCAGTGGGAGGATTCTGCAGGCCAGCAGCTTGTCCACCAGACACAGGTGTCTACCCTGCAGGAGGGCCTTCTCTTTCTGAGGACACGGATTGAGCCACTGGACAACAGCAAAAACACATTCAACCTCACCTTCATTCTGAAAAACCAGAATATCAAGCAAATCCTGGAACGAGTAGTAACCTTAAACCATGGTGAGTCATTGAGTATTAGCCTATATACAGTTTCTGTTTGAGACATGAAACACTTTCTTTGTACTCAATAGCGTTTGGTCACGAACCAAGGGCAGTAACAAAGCACAAAGAAGATGACATGTTTAGTTACCATCTTCCAAGTAGTGTTGGCTGGCTGGCCCTACTGCTGGAATGTTTCAAAACATTTAATAATGTTTTACTTTATCAGTTAAGCATTACATCATAGTTTTTGTTCTTTCATTCTCTGTCCTAGCAGCTTGCCCAGAAAGAGGAACACACCAGAAGGCAGTCATAACACTGTCTGTTGTATGTGCACTCCTATGTGTGGTGGTCCTAGGACTGTGCATACAGAAGAAAAGAACCGTTCGCAATCTAACCTGACTGATCCTGTCAGGCCCTCTTCAACAAAGGTCCAGCAGCCAGACTACGGCTAACTGATGTTTAGCCCATGTTTCAAGAATAGAGATAAAATCAGTGAAAGGTGAAGTAATCCAAAACCTACCCAGATGAAATTGTAGACAAGGTGTTCAACTGTAGACAAAGTGCCTTTTCCCATGACATAACCAAACCCAGGGAATGACTGAACAGTATGTTTATCTACATGTTTCAATAATCAAACAAACCGACACTGCACTAAAATGAGGAAATGGGTCAAATGTATTTGAATCAAATATGTAATTTATTTACATTTGATTAAAAAAAAATAAGCACAGCCTAGATTATTTAAATCATGAATTAACTTCCACCTGAAAATACCTTTCTTGAGAACATTTAGAAAATGTTATGGGTACCAATATCCTGGATAGGTTTTATAATAGGTTGGTTTAGTGTTTCCATCTGACAAAAGATTACAGGGGTGGGAGTATAGTGATCCCCTTGGGTCTTAACTTTCATAACCATTCCAGAAAACTTCACTTTGTGCACACAATTACTCTCCCAAACATTTGTTTTCTTGGTGTTCATAGATGCCTCTTTGACAATAAAAAATTAAGTTAGCTCAACTTCTGTAAAAATATGACCAACTTTTCATCACAAGTTCTCAATTCCCTCAGCTCTAACTTATCAAGTTTCCACACACAACAACGTATTTGTTATATGTTTCAACACACCCAAGTGTCCTCAGGGCAGTGACTATCTGATGAAATGTCCTCAGATGTCAATAATGGCAAAGATCTCTGCCTTTTCCTTATCATGGATCTGCATGGCTGAGTAAGTTATTGCTTTTACCTCAGTCCCCTGAAATGACACCATATTTAGAAACAATGTCAAAAAACATGAAACAGAATTATGACAAAAAGGATATTGCTATTGGTATGTATCGCTGTCTTTGAAAGGGGTGATGCATTAAGTAGTATTTGGGTTAACATCACTTGTTTTTGATCATTGCATCAACTGCAATGATCACTTGGGTGGAGAGAGACAGTTTGAGAATGGATTTGTTTTCCAGTTGTGTACACACTGCCAAGCTCACCTGAGGGTGTTTTAGTAGACTGAACTCTTCTCCCCAACTACAAGACAAAAACATCCATTAATACCTGAGTCACTGTGGTCAAAATACACATGAAAGGGAGTATCCTTGTATCCAGTATTGTCTAGGGTGTGGGAGCACTGGAAGCCCATTATTTAAGGAGTGTTTTTTATGCCATAGAATGTCACAAGAATGATGTGTAACCCTCCAAGAGGTTGGCCTACCCAATAATCAAGTGACTGTTTGAGTTGCTTAAAACAGTGTTAGAGCAATTTTTTGTATTTGGTTTGTAATCACTTATAAACGTTTGATTTATATATATCCCCCTATGGGTACCTGGTGCAGAAACTCCACAGCAACGTCTCTTTCCAGAAATCATGACCCGGTTGAGATAATTCACAGACTTAGTTGCAAGCAGTTTCAAATAGGAAATTTGCAAGAAAGACAATTGTTCCTACTTTCAACTGCTCACAACAAAGTCTAGAGATTATCTTTAGTAACCAGGTGATGATTTCTGGAAAGAGACATTGCTGTTGAGTGAAAATATGCTTTTTGGGGTGAACTGTCCCTTAAAGAGTGTGAGAACTCCTGGAATCAGCTGTCTCTGGAAACGTGTTCCAACTCTTCCCTGTGATTACAACTAAACAGTGAGGTCACTTCAGATGGCCTTACCCAATGGACCGGATCTTGAACTGCATTCTGTCAATGTGCAACACCTTCACCTCCTGGAAACATGAAGCAGGAGGAGGTATATTTTGCTAGCTTTATCATGAGTATAACATGCTGGAGAAGAACAATGGGCCCATTATTAACGAAAGTGATGGTAGAAGGGTTACATACATACTAATTTTATGTGCCAGTTGTACTCATATTTATAACAGTTGTACTCATGTTTAAAACACAGTTTCATGAATAAGGAGATAAGGAGGCCTGGTTCTGGTCTGAACCCATTGGCCACCTGCGCACCCTTTTGGACAAAATGTATAATGAAAAGGTCAGTTGTTAAGTTTACCCCCTGCGTTTCAGTTTGGAATTGTTTTGAATTGTCCTCTGTACACCCAAGCTGTTATGAAGGTATTTTTCTGAGAAGTCTTTGGCACAGTTTGGCTTGCATTTACATACATATTTTCAAAAACGTTTTCAAGAGCCTCTTATTTAACTGCTGTTTAGCCTCAGTACAGGGATGAACGTTCAGGTTTACAACGAGGGAATCCCTAGCTTGGCCACCAGAGGGGGCTACAACAACAGTGGTGCATGAAGAGAGCTCTTACTCTGGGAATGAAGAAGAGATCAGCACTGAACTTGAACAGCCAATCATCTAAAAAATGGAATAGAAGTGATTCCATATCATCACCTGTTAGAAGAGGTAGAGAGAGAGAGAGGGAGAGGTGTGCTTACATGTGTGCTGTAGTATTGGACATAACATGTCAAAGTGGCTCATTTTGATCCCCCATTCCCTCTATGATTGAGTGTTTCTGTTGCCATGGACCAACAGAAACTGGTAGCTCACCTTCTGATTCTACTTCAACTGTATCAATGGGTTCCACCGTCTCTGTGTCTGTCATGTACCCAAACATGCCCATAGCACACTGCTCAAACGCCTCCTCCAGAGACGTGCCCCAGGAGTGGATTCTGGGGTGGGGTCAGAAACAGCCTTCTGAAAACATCATCAGATAGAATACACAAAGTACATCTCAGACTAGACTTCAACCTTTGTTGTGATTCAGGATCTACTCACTGTACATCCGCGGTGTGGTCCAAATCTAAAGAAAAATTGCAATATTGACTCGTGGATTGAGATCTTTACTTTTAGTTGGTTCTCTGTACAGGTTAAGTATACAAATGTACTCGGGCATGATGGCATTGCTGTCATATGAGATAAACATTTGTGTAGCACGTTGTTAAACGCAGCTGAGAGTAACGGCATGATATGAGAGGACTATGTGACAGATAGCTACAGCTCTAAAAGCTCTTGCTACAGACTCACATTCATACTTCTTGTTGATCGGCGGATATTTAGCCTTGATTTCTTTCTGAGACTCGGTTAGATCAAGTTCACGATCATTCATGATCGATGTATTTACTTCTCACAAGATAGAAATGTGATTCAAATAAACTAACGATTATTCTTAATCAACTTGCTGTTTCAACCATAGGGTTTCAACTACACCTCTGACAACACGCAGCAGGACCAGGAAGTATCGGGCGACCAATCAGAGGCTAAAAACATCCACTCAATTCCAAATCGGTTGTGCATGTGCACTTGAAATGCATAGGTAGGCCTATAACAGGATTGGATATATATATCCATATAGTATGCATCATGATAAATAATACTGAATGTTCAGTCAAGTAAGCGGTCACGGTTTAGGCTTGGTACTAACAGCACGTCTAAATGCACATTGTATCTATGAGTCAATTTCGTACATGAAGGTGGCATTTGCGCGACCTTTGCGCATCTATTGCTGCATTTGGGGGCGATAATCCAGAGGAAAAAACAATACAACTATGATAATACTTTGCTACTTTACAAATGCTTCGCCTGCTTTTTATCTGAAGATGCAACTAAAATGGGTTAAAATTATCTAAAGCAGCGATTCCAAACCTGTTGGCTGCGGCCCCACGAGTGATCCGCGAGGATCGACAAATCAATGAAAACTAAAATATGAAAAATGAATTAAAGCATTTTTTGAGTATATGTACTGTTATAAAATATTTTCGACAAAAATTTAAAACAAAAACAATAAATGTTTTTAAAGGTTTAAAAAAGATTTTGGGGGGAAAAGTTGTAAAAAATGATATATGTTTTGAAAGGTTTAAAACATATTATTAAAAAAAAAGTAAAAAACAAAGTTTCACATCATTTATGAGTACTTGATGAGGACTCTACTGTACTCTACTGTACTCTACTGTACTCTACTGTACTCTACTCTGTTTTAGATGTCTCTGTTCTGTCTCCTCATCTCTCCTTCCTCTCCTTTCATTGTGTGTGAAAAAGAGTAAAAAAAAAAAAAAGATCTGAAAGGGTGAAAAAACTACTTTTTGGCATGTGTGTCATCTTTTTACTTAGTAGGTACAAACGATAATCAAAACAGTACAGTACACCACACAGTTGCGTTTTTAAAGACATTTTACATAGATTTGTCCTTTTCATTCCCTTTATTTTCTCGGGATAGATTATTTACCATGTCTGTCACTGTATTGTTTCACAACTATGTTGTGTTCTGATGTCCTCTGTTTTTATGTGTTCATAATAACATATATTTGCAGGATTGTGGTATTTGAGGATGAGCAGATAATGGTGATCATAGGCAAGGTCATCGTCTGTAGTGAAAATCATGCATCCTGTTCTTCTGTGGTCTCACACATGTCACCACAGCGTCTGTAATAAAGGATAGAATATTAAGAATATCCCTGAATGATCCCCCTCCACCACCACGCTCATGTAGACATGTGAGATGATAAACCACACACCACCCTACCTTTGAAAGTCCACCTCTCTTAAAAGGTCATTGGTCACTTTCTCCATGTTTGTTTTGGACTTTTTCAAAACCTCAAGCTCCAGTTTTAAATCTCTCATGGTGTCCTCCAATGTCTCCACAATCTCCTGATGTAATAGAATTAGTTCAGAAATGGTTTATTTATTGAGAAATTTGTATCACTACAGTCACAGCCCGAAGGCTGAATAGGTGTTGTGACATAACAATATAAAATAAATGTACAAGATCAATATTCCAAACAGACAAATCTTTAAAAATACTTATCAGCACTTAACACTACTGGTAATAAAACATGCTTGGTCCCTTCCAGTTTCACCTCCCCTACCTTCTGCTGTGCCACACTCTCCTCCCTCTCCCTCTCCCTTAGGGCCATCCTCTCCTCCAGACACGCCCTCTGCAGCTGCAGACTCCATGTCTCCTCCCTAAGCGGCCCCAGCCGGGCCTCCAGGTCCACCCCTGCCTCCCTGGTCCTCCTCAAGGCCTCCTCCCCAGCCTGCCTCCTCCGCAGCAGAGCCAGTAGACGGGGCTCGTACCAGCCCTCCAGTGCCCGCATGCTGCCACTCAGGCGCCGCTGCAGGTCTAGAGAGGCCCTGCGGACGTGGGTCAGGTCGCTGGAGGCACGGGGCCGGCAGGGCCTCCTGGTCTGGTCCCTCAGGAAGATCAGCTGCTGTCGCTGGGCCTCCCGCAGCTGGGCTGCCTCCTCCGCCAGGCTCTGGACCTTAGACTGGAGCTCCTCCTAGTGGCAGGACAAGAGTTCCACAGCAGAGTTGACTGTCCTGTTGAACACTGTCTCTTCTATGATCATTAACTGTGGATGGCAGATATCTATCAAAACCAATTCATGACATCTGTGGAACAATGTAAATAAATACAAAATAAAAGCACAGCATAAAACATATTATCTGTTAAGGTTTGATCTGTTTGATCATTCATTGCATTGTTGGACTCTGCCACACCTGTGTGAGCGTGAACTCAGCCACATCATACTGCAGTGCAGCCAGAGTCACCTGACTCTGAATGCAGTCCCTGGTCGTGACAAACAGCCTCCTCTTCACCTGTGCCACCTGCTCCTGCAGGCTGGCGTGGCTGAGCTGCACCAGGGAGAGCAGCTGCTTCCCCTTGGCTCGCTCTGCCCTCAGGGCCTCCACAGCCTGCAGCCTCTGCTGCTGCAGTCGGAGCCACTCCTGCACCAACATCTCCCTCTCCGCCTCCAGGAGGGAGACCGCCTTGATGCACTCCTCAAACAGTTGTCCCACACTGTCCAAACCCCCTGCTACCCAAGCCCAGGCCTCCTCAGCCTGTCTGTCAGCTGACTGCACCATCTCTGTGATGGTCCCCTGGATCAAGCTGACCCCATCGCTGAGGGGGCTGCACACACAGTCTGTCCCAGCACCTTCCAGTCTGCCCTCTGGGTGAGAGTCCTCTGGGGAATCAACCTCTCTCCCTTCTGGGTGAGAGTCCTCTGGGGAATCAGCCTCTCTCCCCTCTGGGTGAGAGTCCTCTGGGGAATCAGCCTCTCTCCCCTCTGGGTGAGAGTCCTCTGGGGAATCAACCTCTCTCCCCTTCCAGGAGCCCTCAGCAGACATGAGTGCAGGGACAGCACAACACAGAAGAAGAACGTTCCACACTGACACACCAGGCAGACAGGATCCAGACTATTACATCATGACGTGTCCAAGAACCAAAGGACAATACTTTATCTATGACTAACAGAAATCCTATCAAGTTTAGCTTGGTGTAACACTACTACAGACTGCAAAAAAGTTAATGTTGAAATATTTCTGTGCAAAGGCGTTGACAAAGGTGTTGCCATTATATTATATGAGATCATATAGCTACATATATGTTGACATACATATTACATATTATAGAAGTACTTTGGATAAGATGAACACTACATGCTAAAGTATTACACTGCAGCCCACAAACCTACCCAACAGAAGAAGAAAAAAACATTTTCTATCAATTTCTGTAAAAAAAATAAAACCACAAAACAAGCAGATGGTAATCCTGAGACTCCCCAAGACAGCTGTGTTGTTATGTCTCCTCGAAAACAGTGCTTCTGTTGGTGTTTATTAATAACTGTGATGGAGTAAGGAAATGCGATCTCCTAGCCATGTGGTGGACCATCTCACCCCCACATGGGGTAACTGGGACGCTGAAACGGTCTGGATGTTATAGCTGTACTCGCTGACGCATGTCTGAACATGTCAGTGTACCAGAGAGGGGTTATATTTAGGCGTGTTATGGCCTGCAAGTCTATCTAACGTGTATTTCAACTGAGCAGACAAGGCAATCTAGAGTCACTTTGATCACCCTTGATCTGAAATACTTGATGAGCCCTTACATTCGGATGGTACTAATTATCTTGTGGAGTTTGTGGTGATGTTTTTATAGGAACGTGTCTTTTTCTTTCCTGAATCACTATCTCAAATAGATAAACTCATCAACGAATGAAATACCATGCTTCATACCAACAAATCGCCACTAGGTGGCTCTGTAAAAACAATGAATGAAAGCTTTTCAAATCTCTGGCGGTCCTCACCTGTGCGCTGAGCAGCCTCAGGTGGGACAGGACAACAGCAACGCACGTTTTCGCATTTTGGAGTATTACCTGAGAGTCCACAAGCAAATCAACAGCGTGTCCATAAATTACTGCAGAAAGACACTGTTTAACTTCTGCAAGCTTATTCTTGTCTCTTCCTGAAGTGCTGTTTCGCGGAAATGGTTCACCTGAAGTTTCAGTTCGGACAGTGAAATACTTTGGAGAAGTACGCACTGCCGACGGTAGAAATGGAGAGCGGATAAGGGAATTCAACCCATCAAATCGGGATTTTATTGAGTTTATACAGAGGTAAGACACGATTAATTAGAACATTTTTAAATATATAGTCATCGTTTGCACTTTTAGAATGTTAAACTCATACAATTTTGTTAATCCAGCTGTTCTGTTTGTGAAATAGTTGTTAAATTTAAGGAAAGTTTAGAATTTAGGCCTACTAAACCTAAAACTTTCTCACGAGATAAAGATGCAATCTTACATCTATTCGGAGGGTATTCGTTTTACTAGTAAACTTCCAGTTGAGATGTCAGAAAACGAAGAATCCAGTAAGATTCTAAGTGCACTGGCAATAAATAAACGAGGTGTGGGGTGTTTGGCCCTTCCAGTTTAGCAAGTCATTTGTACCAAACTATGTATCTTTTCAATTGTCCAAGGGCATTTAGTCTAGTAAGACACATCAACAATTTGACCGATGCAGTTTATCTGGCAGGCCATACATTTTTATCGTTACAGACTGACTGTTCATTAACCTGATGGGAGATAAGACTTCCCCAGATCCTCCGGGAGGTCTCCCCCTCTGTGTGCACTTTCGGCCAATCCAGATGGACTTTAAACTGTACTGAAAGCTGGTTCAAAATGTTGAGTTTTCCAGACAATGTGGTGCAGCTGGGTGGATGTTCCCAGACTTATATCCAGTTCCTAACAGCTCACAGCCAACACTGGTCAGTTCTGGATGTGTGGAACATTGGTCATTTGGAAGATCAGTATCAGGGTCAGCCCATAACATGCTGGCCTGGCGGTCTCACTAGCCTCCTCTCTCTCCTAGCTCCAGTCAACAGGCAGGGGAAGCTGGTTGTTTGGTAGTTTGGGCAGGGTGTGTCTTATTCTGCTGTTTATTCCTCCCTGCCAGCCTGCCATGCCAGGGCTTGTGCCCTAGGAGATCACTGATTGGTTACGCAACCGCTGGATATGTGGCAGAACCAGATGAAAACTTGTGATAGGCAGGGATTGGACAGGTCAGACTGTAGCTGGGCAGGGATTGGACAGGTCAGACTGTAGCTGGGCAGGGATTGGACAGGTCAGACTGTAGCTGGGAAGGGATTGGACAGGACATGTAGCTGAGCTGGGATTGGACAGGTCGGACAGCCGCAGGAGGGATGGATGAGAGACAGGGCTTTTAAAAATATTGTTCTTGTTGCCTTCTGCCTTGCTCCATGGTAGCTTCGTAGACTAACTTATGTCTGTGGTGCGTAATAGCCAGGAAATGAAAAGGCGCGCGCAATGACAATAAATAATATTGATCATGCAACCAAATACAGATTAAAACTGAAGTAACAAGCCTGGCTTTAAAATGCAAGAAGTAGCAAGTACAGATATTTGTGTAAAATATTTAAGGAGTGAATGTATTAAGTTAATAGTGAATAGTAAATAATCAATTGAAGTACTACTAAAAATCTACTTAAGTACAGTAACAAAGTATTTGTACTTGGTTACCTCCCATCTCTGGTTTGCTGATTGGATAACAATGGAATTTGATCGGTGGAGTTGAGTGATCAATACTAATTTATATTCCCTGAGCCCTTGATCAGCAATCATTCAATCAGATCAGTGTGTGTGCGTGTGTGCGTGTGTGCGTGCATGTGTGTGTGCATGTGTCAGTCCAGGTGCTCCTTGTTACTGTACGGCTCTCTCCATCCTCTTCCCTACTCTGATCTCTGAGGGCTGCTGGGGGGTGAATCTGATCTCTGAGGGCTGCCGGGGGGTGAATCTGATCTCTGAGGGCTGCTGGGGGTTGAAGCTGGTGAGGGTGTGGTTGTGGGCTGATGCCAGAGCTTCTGTTTTGACTGCAGAGATGCCAGCAGCAGGAGAGGATGTATTTTAAAGCCCACAGCTGTGTTTATCTCCACAGTCCCCAAGTCACCACTGTTAAAGACCTTCCTGTAGTTGTAAACAGCGTACTTTGCCTGTGGGCCATGGTCTGTCCTTAATGACGTAGATAGAAACCCAGGTTTAGGTCCATGGCAACGGATCTCTGAAAACAAGGGTGTTTTAATGGCCCTAGATTCTGCAGCGTCAAGTCACTCACTTCTGAAATTGATACACAATGAACAGTCACCTTAGCTAGCTTGTATTAAGCCACTGTTCAATAGCTCTTTCTCTTTCTTTCTCTCCCTCACAGCCAGGCTACAATATGAGAATATGAGAGTGAGAGTGAGAGTGAGAGTGAGAGTGAGAGGGAGAGGGAGAGGGAGAGGGAGAGGGAGAGGGAGAGGGAGAGGGAGAGGGAGAGGGAGAGGGATTTAGTGAGTTCCACAGTAATTATCAATCTCTCAGGAATGCAGCCCCTGCTCTTAGCAGACATGCTGCTGCATGGCTACCCTGGCTTAACAGCCCACAAACACAGGCAGCTCTGCAGGCCTGCTGTACCATAGCTGTACTATAGCTGTTGAGAATGTTACCCTGCGTGGTAACGTGGCATGTTGGTTTACACTAAACTAAAACCCCCCCACCTCATTCTCTTCCCAGCATTTCTGACCAAATATCATTCAAACTGTGAAGCTCCGTATAAACAGATTTTAATGGTATTTTAACCAAAATGTTTGGCTTCGGACTACTTCTTTGGACATGCTAGTGTTCAACCTGTGGTCGATTCCACAGCCATCTGATCATGTTTCCTCAATTCTACACACAATACCCCATAATGAAAAAGTTAAAAAGTTTGTTTCCTATTTTTAATAGATCTGTAACAATTAAGAACTAAATATAACATGTACACAAGTACATGGAAGTACTTCTTCCATTTACAAATGATGAAGGCCACTTGCTCATTGGGACTTTCAATGCTGCACACATTTTTCTGTACCCTTCCCCAGATCTGTGCCTCGAAACAATCCTGTCTAGGAGGTCTACAGACAATTCCTTGGAGTTCATGGCTTGGTTTGTGCTCTGACATGCACAGTGTCAACTGTGGAAGCTTATATAGACAGGTGTGTGCCTTTCCAAAGCATGTCCAACCAACTGAATTGACCACAAGTGGACTCTAATGACGTTGTAGAAACATCTCAAGGATGATCAGTGGAAACAGGATGAACCTGAGCTGAATTTTGAGTATCGTGGTAAAGGCTGTGAATACTATACATGTGATTTTTGTTTTGTTTTTTATTTTAATAGATTTGCAAAAATCTTTTTTATTTTTCACGTTATCATTATGGGCTATTGTGTGTCGAATTTTGAGGAAAATATTTTATTTAATCAATTTTGGAATATGGCTGTAACGTAATGTGGAAAAAGTGAGGCGCTACTTTTCGGATGCACCGTGAGATAAGCTTCAGTGAAACAAAACAGTTTCACAAAGTGGGATTCAAGAAAACCCCACCTTTACCCATTGATCATGATGTATTAGACACATTGACAGATAGTCTGTTGGGGAGTCATTTTAGCAGTAGAAGCACAGAGTAAACTTCCTTCCAGGTGACTGTTGATCAAGTGACGGTGGGGTTTCTTAGAAACTGCCAGAAGAAAGGGAAACCATGGTTGATGTAATCACCAGTGTGAGGAAAGACATTCCTCTTCACAGACGCAGCCTCTGTCAGTGCTTGTGCTAGTGAGTCTTACTTGAGACATGGAATTGGGTAACACCAGTATCCCCCTTGACAGCCTCACCCTCATAAAGCAAGTACATTATGTCTGGTTCAGAATGCGTACAATGTGTCTCTGGCTCGATCCCTTCTCTGAAGGAAGGCCTTGAGTGGAAGAGGACTGGGGTGTATAGAGTGAAGGAAGGGCTGTCCTTTGTTTGATTCTGCCTAGAGAATAGAGACACGCCCTGGCCTGATTACAACACAGTTCACACCTGGAACATGGACACATTTACCTCAGTTTCACTCCAGACGAGTTTTCAAAACCCCAACACAGTTTACAGAACTTCATACTGGGGATTCGTTGAGTTTGACTAAATGCTTTCAGGAATGTCTTTTGTACATTTACATTTATGCATTTACATGTATGCATTTGTTGCAGTTTTGTAACCTTTGTAGCTGCAGCACGGTCATGTTTAGCCACCCAGCGAGGAGGTGAAGGTGACTGAGGCTCGCGCCTTAGCCCAGGACACTCACTGTTCAAACAAAGGCGTCTGTTTCCTGCCACTCCCTCCTGCCCTTACCCTGTCCCCATGAGCGCTCAGCAGCGGAGTCGCTCCGCTCCGCTCCGCTCCGACTCACCTCAGCTAGCCACCACTTCTACTGCAAGTCACACTGTTCATGTCAGATAAGATAAGAGTACGGCCGTGCTGCAGGCATGGATGTTGAAACCTCAGCAAGTGCCACCAAATCTGCCTCTGGGTAATCAGCTAGCGCCAGACTCGTGATTCATGCAAGTTTTTCTCGATCACCTCATTATTTGTCCCAAAAAATACATAGCTTGAGAATGAATGCTTCATGGTTCCCCCTTGAACAGTGAGCCCTGGAGCTCCACAGGCAGAAGCGTCTGTTTCAGCAGGGATTCACCTCCATCCCCTCCAGCTTGATGACATGGTGCTGTCCAAGGCTGTCACATCATCAATGAATGTTGGGTGTATCTGTTAACACCAGAACCATAACCCATATATACCTCTGTTACATGGTAAGTAGAGTATGTATGGTATAGAGCTGTATGAAAAATGATTATGTTTTGCTGTATGGAACTTGTTTAGGTGGACCTGCTGTGCTGCCTGAGTTAATGGAAGGTAAATAGTGTGTTCCAATAGGACCAAGCTGTAAACCGCTGCCGGTGGTGTGGGTTTAAACACAATTATGTGTGTTTGTTTGGTATGTTTGAGTGAGGCTTGATGTTCCTGTTGACAGCCTATTGTGACTCCCATCAATGCTACCTTGATAGGGACGGTACTTAGGAATGGCTTGCCGAACCCAATGCTAGTTTCCTCAAGGTCGCTTTGGATAAAAGCGTCTGCTAAATGAATAAATGTAATGTAAATGATAGTGTAGCACCCCAAGCAGCCTGAAGGGAAGTTTTGTTATTCCACAAAAAGGTGGTGTGATGAAAGATTCCGTTACCCCTCATTTTGTTTGTTTTCTGGGTGTATTGTGTGTGTATATCAACATCCACCAGAGAGAGGTGTGGTCCTGAGGTCTGTAATGACTGTGCCAATGAAGCAACTCTGTAATTTGAATGTTGGCATGGCACTTTGTTTGAGAGAGCTTCTGTGTGTTTCTTTCTTTGCTTTGGTGTGTTTCTAACCGAGGGTCAGCATGGTGATGTGCCTGTTAGCAGAGGCCCTAAGTACTTTTATTTACTCAAGCAAAAAAATACATATCTTCAGGAAGATATTCCATCAGACAAGCATTTTCAATGCATATGATATTGAAAGGAGAAAAAGATTGATGAAGTGACACATCTATTCTATGAAAAGCATTGTTGTACTTACTTTTCTACTTGCTTTAATATAATTAGTAAGATTTAAGGTACTGTTGTGCACCATATATGACCAACATGACAATGTTCCAGATTTTAAAATCAGTGTTTTTCATCTTGTACTGTAGAAATACATGAAGCCATGTATCCATGAAGATGCTTTTATGAGTCAGACCCTGTGGGCTCTGATGATTCCCAGGGTGCTTAGCGTCACTGCTGGTCTTCTGTAGTCAAAATAGGACCGTCTCTCCTAGAAGCACCTGACCCAGACCCCAAGGACTGGGTCTGCACTGCCCCAGTGGCCACAGCAGATGTGCCAACATTAGTCATGTCCAAATTACTGTCATTTGCTGGGTGGAAACACAGGCCTTACTGGAGCTGGATGAGAAGGGACCCGACTTCCTTAAAAAGGTTGAACATGTTAGAGACATGCTGTATGCCTTTCACCTCTCAGTATTACCCTGGGTTCACTTACCCTCTCAGTATCACCCTGGGTTCACTTACCCTCTCAGTATCACCCTGGGTTCACTTACCCTCTCAGTATCACCCTGGGTTCACTTACCCTCTCAGTAGCACCCTGGGTTCACTTACCCTCTCAGTATCACCCTGGGTTCACTTACCCTCTCAGTATCACCCTGGGTTCACTTACCCTCTCAGTATCACCCTGGGTTCACTTACCCTCTCAGTATCACCCTGGGTTCACTTACCCTCTCAGTATCACCCTGGGTTCACTTAACCTCTCACAGACAAGATTAGAAGATCATTTCAAAAGAATCTGACAGTAAATGTTTTTGTTAACCTCCGCTTTAGATGGACAGACAGTTTAACCCTTTGTCTCCTGTAGACTCTGCTGCAATCAAACACAAACTCCAGCAGTTATGATGCTGAGACACATTTACACAGAGTATCGACACAGAAAGGCTGTGAGAGAAAGGCCAGGGTTATCTGCTTCACATTAGCGCTGCTGTCGTCTGGCACTGGGACGCTCATGTCTTGGACAGCATGCCAGTATGAGTAGAACATGGACCTTCTGCCCTATATACTTAGGCACAGTGTAATACGAACTTTATTTTAGTTGGTTGCACATGTCTCTAGCCTGCCCATCCTCTCAGGAGTCTGGGTTTCGCATGACTTGACGGCGTTCCCCAGTCCTGGGGCCAGTTGCATAAACGTACTTTAAGACTAGTCTTAGCCTTAGACTGTCTTAAATTGTCAGGTTAGACTAGTCTAAGCCTGTCTGTTGCATAAATAGTAAGACTGACTTGATTTGAGGTAAAAAATAAGTTAGCCACCTTTCCCCCTGGCTAAACCTTGCTGTAAGGGCTGAGTTGCTATGCCAACGATCTGTTAGTAGGCTACGTCATTATCTTAGCATAATTTGTTACAAAATGAAATACGTGTATTATTTGTAACTGCAGAAAATGTTGACTAGGCTCTGCTTTTCCGCAGAATAAAATGTCTTATTTAAAAAAAAAAAATTTGAAATGATTTTAAACGAGTAGATAACTTAACTCACTTTATTGACGCTAGCACTAGTCGGCATCTGCGTTGGAGTTGTTGATAAATGGAATTAGCGTTGGGGTTAAATTTAGAAGTTTAACAACGCATACAGTAGCCTATTTGTAATTGTTAATAAGACAACTTTTTCAGTATTGTATTCCTCCAACAGATAACGTTTTTCATCAGGTTTAAATGTGACGAGAAATGGGCAGTGTAGTTACTAAAAATGATCAGTGCTTATTTTATTGATGAAACGGCTCATTTGTAAATTTGCTCTCACTTTTCGATAATTAAAGTAAATTCTACAGCCCTACTGCTCTACTGCTCTACTGCTGTACTGCTCTACAGCCCTACTGCTCTACAGCCCTACTGCTGTACTGCTCTACAGCCCTAACTGCTCTACTGCTCTACAGCCCTACTGCTCTACAGCTCTATAGCCCTACTGCTCTATAGCCCTACTGCTCTACAGCCCTAACTGCTCTACTGCTCTACAGCCCTACTGCTCTACAGCCCTACTGCTCTACAGCTCTATAGCCCTACTGCTCTACAGCCCTAACTGCTCTACTGCTCTACAGCCCTACTGCTCTACAGCCCTACTGCTCTACAGCTCTATAGCCCTACTGCTCTACAGCCCTACTGCTCTACAGCCCTACTGCTCTACAGCTCTATAGCCCTACTGCTCTATAGCCCTACTGCTCTACAGCCCTACTGCTCTACTGCTCTACAGCCCTACTGCTCTACAGCTCTATAGCCCTACTACTCTACAGCCCTACTGCTCTACAGCCCTACTGCTCTACAGCTCTATAGCCCTACTGCTCTATAGCCCTACTGCTCTACAGCCCTAACTGCTCTACTGCTCTACTGCTCTACAGCCCTACTGTTCTACAGCCCTACTGCTCTATAGCCCTACTGCTCTATAGCCCTACTGCTCTATAGCTCTATAGCCCTACTGCTATATAGCCCTACTGCTCTACAGCCCTAACTGCTCTACTGCTCTACAGCCCTACTGCTCTACAGCCCTACTGCTCTACAGCTCTATAGCCCTACTGCTCTATAGCCCTACTGCTCTATAGCTCTATAGCCCTACTGCTATATAGCCCTACTGCTCTATAGCCCTAACTGCTGTACTGCTCTACTGCTCTACTGCTCTACAGCCCTACTGCTCTACAGCCCTACTGCTCTACAGCTCTATAGCCCTACTGCTCTATAGCCCTACTGCTCTATAGCTCTATAGCCCTACTGCTATATAGCCCTACTGCTCCACAGCCCTATTGCTCTATAGCCCTACTGCTCTACAGCCCTACTGCTCTACAGCTCTACTTTTCTACAGCCCTACTGCTCTACAGCTGTATAGCTCCCCAACAGCAAGGTTCAGGAACCTGCCTTGGAGGCAAGCGGTTTTGGCAGGGAGGCCGAGGAGATCGCATTCGACATCGACAAGAAGAATACAGGACGTATTAGTAGTAATAATGGAGGAAGCTGTCAAGAAAAACTTGTATAAATGAAGCAAAGAGACCAACATTGTGGAGGACCAAGCTTGTGTTTACTTATCTGGATTTGTGTAAATCTTTGCGTGTGTGACTGGTGTGTGTATGGTTACAGGTGGGGCTCTGAACCATGACTCCATGTTTAGGAATGAAGGGAGTGGTGCCATATCTCCACAGAACAGTCAAGTTTGGTTGAGAGGCGAGAGGGGGGTAGAACATGCTGGGTTCTCAACCCTCAACATGGACAGAGGGGCATGAACACAACTAGTCTGCTTCACTTACTTTGAATGGAAATCAGTGAGGGGAAACTCCTATGTAATGTCAACAGAAACATGAATCAACAACAGCGATAAAGCATCCAGAAATGTAATTATTCTCATTGAATGGAAGCAATTAATAGTATTTGTGCTTAATCAATTTAGCCTTTTTTCTTTGCCCTCCCTCCCTCTCTCCCTCCCTCACCTCCCTCCCTCCCGTGTTTAGCTCCAGTGTGGGATGTCGGCCCGGGGCTCAGTGGGGGAGCTGATTCCCCAGGACATGGCGGAAGTGTTTGCCCAAGAGCGGAGCACCAGAGGGGGCCGGAGGAAGAAGCGTCGGGGCTCCCTGGGCCGGGCCTTCAGCTGGCTCAAAGGCAAGAAGAAGAAGGAGCTGGGATGCAACAGCCTGGACACACATCCGGGAGGGACCAACGCAGCCAGGCCACCGCCCACACTGCCCCTCGGCCACGGTGAGAGCCAAGAGGAGGAAACACCCCTCTACACCATGTGATTGTTTGGCTTTCAGTAATGTGCAGGTAGCCTGGCCAGTGTTCTCAGATTCGCTGTATGTCACACAGTGCTTCTGCTGTTGGCTGGCCTACGTTTTATACATTCAGACACTGATAAACCATCTCTTCAGATCTGTAAATATAAAGAGTGCCAGTGACCTTTCTACCTGAGTGAAATATGGCATTGTTTGGATATGAACTTGATCTCGATGGCTGTAGTCTCTGAGCAGTGGTTTGTTGGGAGTTTGGTGTTCGGTAACAGTTCAATATCCTCGTGCTGAGCTCCCAGGCATGTTTGCTTTCTGGAGGAGGACTGTTTGAACAGCATGTGACTCATGAACCTGTCCTTTGACCCCTAGAGCCTTTGTTTGCCGTGAAGAAATCTCTGTCCGTCCTGTTCTGGGATGCACTCGACCTGATTCTGTTGTCATGTTTCACACAGGAGATACTTTAAACATGTAGTTCAGAAATCAGAGATGGACACACACACAGACACGTGGAGACACACACAGACATACAGAGACATTTTGAGAGAGTTTGCCAGAGTTGCTGGCAGATACAATGATGGCATGGTGGAAAGCACATTCACTTCCTGAATACCTTCCTGAGGGCTGAATGCCTCCAGAGTTATGAACAGAGTCTGTAACGGCAGCCCAGAACCTCCTGCCCCCTTGCTCCGGGTCAGGGCTTGGGGTCAGGGCTCCTGGTCAGGGCTCCTAGTCAGGGCTCCTAGTCAGGGCTCCTAGTCAGGGCTCCTGCTCAGGGCTCCTAGTCAGGGCTTGGGGTGAGGTCTGGGGGTTGATACATGCCCAGTTCATGAAGCCCTGCCAGCTGATGCCAGAGCATAAGAACCAGGGGTGTTTCTCCTGATTGCCCTGCCCATGGGCTGCCTGGGGAAACTGATGTCAGGAGAGATCAAACAAGAATGAGAGTGGTTGTGTGTGTCTGTGTGTGTGTGTTCAACCACTGCTAATGCTGCAGTCTTCATCATCAGATGGATAATGAACAGAAGCCTGTTGTGAGGGTGGGGAGAGAGGACTGGTGTTCCTCTCAGGTTGGGAACATTGGAGGTTATCTAGACTCCTTGTCCAGTGTTACCTCTCTGGACATCTGTTCATCTTCAGTGTATGATGTGCTTGCTGTGCTAGTTAAATGAGTCCTACAAGGGGCCGTCCTGTAGTCAGATTGAAAACTATCCCGGCGCTGCTCACACACCCTGTCTCTCTTCTGGAGAAATTCACTCTTACAGATCTGCCCCTGTCTCTCTTCTGGAGGGCTTCACTCCAGTGTTGTGCAACACGTTAATTTTTATGAGAACAATAAACTGAACAAAACTTAGTGACAAATAATGAATTGAACAGCGAACACGTTCATATTATCTGAGGTCTAGCTAAAACGTTACTGAATGTTTTCCTTCTCCTGAGGAGAGACGCTGTCTAAATCGAATGCTTGCACCATGTCGTTGCTCAGTGCCCGTAAAATGTTCGCTATGTAGCCTAACCTAAACCAACTAACTCGACTTCGCACTATGTTACCCATGATTCATTGCACACACATGTAGCCCAAACAAGCAACGCTAGGTTGCTAGGTAACGGAAGCTAACTACAGCTGCCTAGCTTCCGTTTTGGAAAAATAACTCACTCTGGTGGGAGCGTCGGAAATATTTAGAACTCGCACAACTAAATATTAAAAAAACTAGTTAAGTATTTCATTCTCACTTTCCACATTTAAACTATGAAATGAACTGAACTATGAACGCGTTCAGAATTCAAATGGTGAACTATGAACGTGAACGATTCATATTTACTTGTATGAACTGAACTTTGAAGGAGTTCATGAGAGGTATGAACGTGCACAACACTGCTGCACTCTTACAGATCTTCCCCTCTCTCATTTTCTGGAGGGCTTCACTCTTACAGATCCATCCTCTCCCATACACACCCAGACATCCTACACATTCCTCAGCTCTATAAAGACACGCATGGGTGGATGTTGTGATGGTGTGATGTATGTGATTGTGGGACCCATGGAGGTACCCCTGTGTGGAGGTAATGTGTGTGAGGGCTGGTCTACTGTGTTAGGTCTGGTCTACTGTGTTAGGGCTGGTCTACTGTGTTAGGGCTGGTCTACTGTGTGTGAGGGCTAGTCTACTGTGTGAGGGCTGGTCTACTGTGTTAGGTCTGGTCTACTGTGCTAGGTCTGGTCTACTGTGTTAGGGCTGGTCTACTGTGTTAGGGCTGGTCTACTGTGTGTGAGGGCTGGTCTACTGTGTTAGGGCTGGTCTACTGTGTGAGGGCTGGTCTACTGTGTTATGTCTGGTGTACTGTGTTAGGTCTGGTGTACTGTGTGAGGGCTGGTCTACTGGGTGTTAGGTCTGGTGTACTGTGTTAGGGCTGGTCTACTGTGTTAGGTCTGGTCTAATGTCGGAGGGCTGGTCTACTGTGTTAGGTCTGGTCTACTGTGTGTGAGGACTGGTCTACTGTGTGTTATGTCTGGTCTACTGGGTGTTAGGTCTGGTGTACTGTGTTAGGGCTGGTCTACTGTGTTAGGGCTGGTCTACTGTGTTAGGTCTGGTCTACTGTGTTAGGGCGGGTCTACTGTGTGAGGGCTGGTCTACTGTGTTATGTCTGGTCTACTGTGTTAGGTCTGGTGTACTGTGTGAGGGCTGGTCTACTGGGTGTTAGGTCTGGTCTACTGTGTTAGGTCTGGTCTACTGTTTGTTAGGTCTGGTCTACTGGGTGTTAAGTCTGGTCTAATGTGTGTTAGGTCTGGTCTACTGTGTGTGAGGGCTGGTCTACTGTGTTTTAGGTCTGGTCTACTGTGTGAGGGCTGGTCTACTGTGTTAGATCTGGTCTACTGTGTTAGATCTGGTCTACTGTGTTAGATCTGGTCTACTGTGTTAGGTCTGGTCTACTGTGTGTTAGGTCTGGTCTACTGTGTTGGGTCTGGTCTACTGTGTGTTAGGGCTGGTCTACTGTGTTGGGTCTGGTCTACTGTGTGTTAGGGCTGGTCTACTGTGTTAGGTCTGGTCTACTGTGTTAGGTCTAGTCTACTGTGTTTTAGGTCTGGTCTACTGTGTTGGGTCTGGTGTACTGTGTGTTAGGTCTGGTCTACTGTGTTAGGTCTGGTCTACTGTGTGTTAGGGCTGGTCTACTGTGTTAGGGCTGGTCTACTGTGTTAGGTCTGGTCTACTGTGTGTTAGGGCTGGTCTACTGTGTGTTAGGGCTGGTCTACTGTGTTAGGTCTGGTCTACTGTGTGTTAGGGCTGGTCTACTGTGTGTTAGGGCTGGTCTACTGTGTTAGGTCTGGTCTACTGTGTGTTAGGGCTGGTCTACTGTGTTAGGTCTGGTCTACTGTGTGTTAGGGCTGGTCTACTGTGTTAGGTCTGGTCTACTGTGTGTTAGGGCTGGTCTACTGTGTTAGGTCTGGTCTACTGTGTGTTAGGGCTGGTCTACTGTGTTAGGTCTGGTCTACTGTGTTAGGGCTGGTCTACTGTGTTAGGGCTGGTCTACTGTGTTAGGGCTGGTCTACTGTGTTAGGTCTGGTCTACTGTGTGTTAGGGCTGGTCTACTGTGTTAGGGCTGGTCTACTGTGTGTTAGGGCTGGTCTACTGTGTTAGGTCTGGTCTACTGTGTTAGGGCTGGTCTACTGTGTTAGGTCTGGTCTACTGTGTGTTAGGGCTGGTCTACTGTGTGTTAGGGCTGGTCTACTGTGTTAGGTCCTCCACACTATCAGTTGCTGTGAGTGTGTCTGTGCACAGTGTGCCGGTGTGTGTAGTGTGTGTTTGCGTGTGTGGGTGGGTCGCTCTTTGGATCAACTTTGTTGATGCCTGAATGATCTGACAAAGACCGGCGGGGGCCGGAGAACAGGTTTGAGAAGCTGGATACTGTTTCACTTTCCGCGTCTCATGGCGGGAAGCAATCAAACACTCCACCCTGGGAGGATTGTTCTGACTTACCCAGACTGCCCCAGGAGCTGAACAGGACTTCCTGTGTCAGGAAGTGGAAGAGGGAAGGTAACAGGGAGTCCAGGACCTCTGCCTCACTGCAGGGTGGGAAATATTTTTGACTAACAGCAGTCTGTCAGGAACCATGCACACACACACACCTAATACATGTTACCATGTGAGCGAAGGAGTCATTGGGGTTCCTCTGTCGGACAGGGTTGATTAACTGTTTGTATTCCAGAGAGCTGAAGATGTCCTTCATCTAAACCCAGTCTGATCCACCTGCAGATGGGTCTTCAATAGCAGTTGATGAGATTTTCAAGTTGAATGTGTGAAATGTTAGTCAACACACCCTGGTATTTATCAGATCAGATTCAGATGTGTATAAAGGGACTCCAGGTACATGAAGCCAAAGCCAGCTACCCTGAAGGATCTGTTGGGATTGTTCTTGGTGTTGAATTTCATTAAAGTCACCTTGGCCCTGAAGTGTTTGAATGCTCTGCATCAGTTTTTCCTGGGGCAAGCCTAGTTACAATCAACAACTGGGATTATTTAGAAAATCATATCTCCGTTTTTTGTCACAGGACATAGATATGTTACAGTAGCTTCTCATAGCCTTCACACACTGTTGTCACGGCAGCAAAATTATTATAGACCAAAGGCAATCTTTATTAGCTGCTTTACAGAAAGATGGATGATGAGAAGCATGAACACCTGTCCACCTTCCAACATCCCCAGTCTGGGATGTGACACTGCTCTCCAGAACTCACTGTCCACCTTCCAACATCCCCAGTCTGGGATGTGACACTGCTCTCCACAACTCACTGTCCACCTTCCAACATCCCCAGTCTGGGATGTGACACTGCTCTCCACAACTCACTGTCCACCTTCCAACATCCCCAGTCTGGGATGTGACACTGCTCTCCACAACTCACTCTTTAGGTTGGTTGAGGGGCAGTTCTACTGGCGTACTTGTAGTTTATTTTAATTCGAATTCCACTTCATATTACTAGTTATGTACCCTTAGTATAGTTAGTCCTCATATTTCAATTTTTTATTCCTATATGTTTAATGTTTATACCTTCCTTCCAAAGCAAATTCCTTGTCTGTGCAAACTTTCATGGTGAATGAAACCCATTCGGATTCTGGTATGTGAATCCCTCTGTGACATTGCTCTTAAAAAGGGCTGCACAAATACATTTTGATTAGATTTTGACTGTTCTTTTCCCCCCAAAGAGTGTTTAATAAGCATGCACAAGTGTGCATAGTAAGCACTCCCTAGCAGCAACACACACACTTGGCTTGCATTAGTGCAGAGTAGGGAACTCCTAAGAGAACATCTATGTTTTTTTCCATGACATGAAAACAGGAATTATGGTTCTGTATAGGAAATCTGTATGTAAAAAAAATATGCGAAATGTTGTGTTTATCTCATGTAATTGGCCAGCTGCTCTTCAGCAGCAGTGTGGACCTCCATGCTGCATCTCCCTGCTGCTGCAGGTGTAGCATCTCTGGCTGTCTCATGTGGGACCTGCCTGGCAGCATGCCTTTCAGCTTGTCTGTCAGCAGATCCGCTCCTGACAGGCCCAGACTGGTCCGGCTCACATGCTGCTGCTCCTTACTGGCACTGATCACAGGGAGTCCTGGCTACGCCTCAGGCTGGGGCTGGGGCTGGGGCTGGAGGTAGGACTGGGCTGGGGCTAGGACCGGGCTGGGGCTAGGACTGGGCTGGGGCTGGGGCAGGGGCTGGAGGTAGGACTGGGCTGGGGCTAGGACCGGGCTGGGGCTAGGACTGGGCTGGGGCTAGGCCTGGGCTGGAGGTAGGACTGGGCTGGGGCTAGGACTGGGCTGGGGCTAGGACTGGGCTGGGGCTAGGACTGGGCTGGAGGAAGGACTGGGCTGGAGGTAGGGCTGGGCTGGAGGTAGAGCTGGGCTGGGGCTAGGACTGGGCTGGAGGTAAGACTGGGCTGGGGCTTGGACTGGGCTGGAGGTAGGGCTGGGCTGGAGCTGGGGCTGAGGCTGGGGCTATGACTGGGCTGGAGGTAGGACTGGGCTAGGGCTAGGACTGAGCTAGGGCTAGAATTGGGCTGGAGGTGGAGCTGGGCTGGGGCTAGTATGGGCTGGAGGTAGGGCTGGGCCGGAGGTAGGACTGGTCTGGAGGTAGGACTGGGCTGGGGCTAGGAATAGACTCTGACCTTCATCAGGATCTGTGGGAATGACAGGTAGAGACTGTGTGCAATCTGACAGCTGTAATTGGTCTAATGAGAGGATTTATGACGTTACCGCTGGTGGTTACCAGTGATGCAGTTGGTGTGTGGGTTTCGTGTGATGGCCTCTCAGACCCAGACGCCCGGTGTTCAGTTGTTTCTGTGGTGCTCAAACAGGCAGGCAGCTAAGCCTAACCCCCACAGAAGGAGACATGCTGGGACAGGACTGTGTGTGTGTGTGTGTGTGTGTGTGTGTGTGTGTGTGTGCTCGCTTGTAAGTGTATGTGGAGTGTCTGTGCATGTAAAAGATTTCTGTGTGAAGCTCCTACCTCCAGTACAGTATGTTGGAGTTTGTTAGCAGCATAGTTCTGAACCCTCGCTCTGGAGTGCAGCTTGTTCTTCTGACACAGATCAGCCTGCTAAACTACATCCCCTCCCAGCTGTAAACATCAGGCCCAAAAGTCACCTTAAGGTTGTGAAATGTTCTCTATTGTTCATCGTCTTCTAGGTGCTGTGTCATGAGCATTCTCACTACCTTGGTTTCAAAACCTCTGATTACATGTATTTATAATTTGGGATTATTATGTATTTTTTGAAGACATTTGCTTTGCCACTATTTCGACTGACTTAGAATATTTTGTTTATTATGAAAGCATCCTCTTGACCAACAAATACACTTGTTTACAGTGATATGATAGGGTTATTATAAATCCAATTTTTAATCTGTGTTTAATACGTATTTAGTTTTTTACTAAGGCTAAAGGCCCATATCTGACATCAATACATTAAGCTCATGCCCATCGGATTGACTGTAGTTTTCCTAATCCCTGGTGTAAACATCAGTTTGGGTCTCACATTGTCATCACCACCCTTTGACACCACAGACTTCATCTCAGAGTCCCTAGACAGATGGTGCTTTTTTCATGCTGGTGATTAATTCAAACATAATTACTGGGCTCATGCAACTAGAGATAACATAAACCCTTGTTATTCCAATGTGTCATGGTGATGTCAGTATCTTTGTTGTGATCTATTCTTATAATCTATTCATTTTGTTGTTTGGGCACAACCATTTTCATTTTCTATTTTGACCCAGTCTATCAATAACTTATTTTCATTTTTATAAAACCATAACCAAACCACAAAATCTATGCAAACATGTTGGATCGTTGACAAGCTGATGGAAGCTCATTCCCACAGACAGTGAAGATGAGAGGGGAACAAGTTGTACCTGCAGAGGGACACTTGTGTTCTGGGAAACACAGTCATCAGGCAGGAGGTTCATTGTGGGAATGTTTCCCATAAGTTCAGGTGCCTTGACATATTAGCTCTCAGTATCAGGAAGCAGGCTGACTACCTTGTGCTGTTTGAGGTTTCCTCCCCAGGATGTGGAGACATGCCCCGTATAAAAGGGACATATTTCAGAGAGATATTACAGTGTGATGGAGTCAGATGTTTTGAGTCTACTTCAAACACTTCTATGATACTTTTTAAACAATGTTGTAGGAAACAATAATAATTGTGTAAGTGTGACGTTATCTGGTGAACAACAGCTTCTAAGCTCAAATCTATCTAGTTCATTTACTCCCCCTTGTGGGGAAACATTAAGTTATGGTAGCAGAGAACAGACCCCAGGAGAGAGCTTCATTATACCTAAAGGCTGATTGACTTTGTCAGCTAGACAATAATACTTGTTAGTTAGCTTAGTAGCTCTAATGAGGGGAGTTGCGTGTCTGGTCTAATCAGGCTTTACTGGGGGCAGTCATAGCCACCATCATGTAACCCTACCCCTGGTTTGATGGGTCTGGTGCCTGATCTCCCTGCTTTCCCCTCTAACCCGCTCAGTGTTTATGTGCCTAATCTCGCCATGATCCATGTCATAGTTGCACTTGGACCAGTGTGCACTGGGACCCCACCCAGAAACTTATGGGGGACTGGCTGAAGGGAGGGGGGTAAAGGGGGAGAAGGGAGAGGAGGGGGGTCGTTAGTCGTCAGCCAGAGGGATGGGTGGATGCAGGCTACAGGATTACCGCCTGAGCTCCCATCGTCTCTGGTTGGTCTAGGAGCACTCTGCAGGGAGCGAACACAACAACATTTTCATCGTCAACAAGGGAAATCATGATCTGATTTGAGATTTTTTTTCATTGTCTCATTGGATTGAGATCTATCCAAGGTGTCTTTCTTTGGGGCTTTTTACGTCTATAACTTTATAAATCTTTGGTCGTTTTACTCCTTTTGGAAGATTGGTTGTTTTTATTGTTGGTGTTTTTAGTCATTTCTATCTAGTTATGGTGGTCCTTCTCACCAACAATGTTTACTGCCTGCCATTGGTCTTCAAGAAGAAGGGTGAGTTATTTGACACCTAAAAAACAAGTTGATTTACAATACCCATTTTGGAAACAAATTCTTTACATTCTTGTCCTATCTGGTCAGTTTAGTATTGCTGCTTGAGAAGTAGAAGGAAGAGTGTGAGAGAGAACCCCCAGAGTGTGAGAGAGAACCCCCAGAGTGTGAGAGAGAACCCCCACAGTGTGAGAGAGAACCCCCAGAGTGTGAGAGAGAACCCCCACAGTGTGAGAGAGAACCCCCAGAGTGTGAGAGAGAACCCCCACAGTGTGAGAGAGAACCCCCACAGTGTGAGAGAGAACCCCCAGAGTGTGAGAGAGAACCCCCACAGTGTGAGAGAGAACCCCCACAGTGTGAGAGAGAACCCCCAGAGTGGGTCAACTGGTTCTGACAGGAAACTGAGAAAGGAACAGCTGCTTGTGAATAGCTGCAGAATCTTGCAAATGAATCAATGGAAACATGGAAATATGAAATGATGAAGATTTTGAGAATTGAAAGACTTCTTGACGTGACATATTATGGGAGATAAGATTAATGTGTACTTGTCTAATTGACAACCATTCTTAAGGCCATTACCGTTGGGACGATGGTATATTTAGTGAGGATTTCTCCAAGCACATGTAGCCTTAACCAGCCACGTCCAGCTCTGGACTGTACAGTAGGGTACCGTGCGAGTGCAGGCATAACAGAACCGTATTACATGAAAGTGTCTTAACAGGTCACCAGCCTGCTTGCTTCTGGACAGCCTCAGACAGGATTCACAGCTCTGCTCCTGGTCGTTAGAGCACAGGTTTGGAAAACGCTTAGCAATGGAATTAAGACAGTCAGTATGCTAATTGGTTAGGTAAGCAATAATTAGTGCCTATTTTGGTGTTACTGGCTATAACAGTGCACTGCTAAGTATACGTTAGTGACTGCGTTGCTAAATATACCTCAGTGATGCAATATAATTCCAGTCTAACTGAAAGTCTTAGGAATGACAACATGGGCTGTTTAACACCATTTATATAATGTGTTAAATTGTCTTTTGGGTCGTGGCCTGTTGTAAGGTACACTTGTTTTTAATGATGGACAGTATAATCATGTCGTCACAGTGATTAGTTTTATCAATTGGACAGGATATGACTCCCATTTAATCTGTTAGATAAGTGTTTCTGGAAAGGGACTGATTGATTGGAGTCTTATTGCTACTGGAGGAGCTATCAGGACTCAGAGTTGACTGAATTGTAGATCCCATCTGATAGCGAGGGTATTCCAACATCTGATCAAGCTGCTTTTAAAGTGCCGACACTAGTGCATTATACCTCCATGCTATTGAGTTTACCACAATAACACAGACCGTTCCTTGACTGTTAGAACTCTGCACTCCTGATCATTGATATTCTGCTTTACTTTCTAAAAGCACTTTTTGCATGTTGCTTTTGATGCAAGCGTCTGTCAAATTAATACAAAGTAAATGCATCAAATAACTTTATACGACCATATCTTGTGATTTCTACAAATTAATTATCTCCAACAATTGTTTCTAAATATCGTTGAAAATTATGAAACATGCTATTTTTAGAATAGAATGAGAAATGCCTTATATATTTATCTCCTTGACATATGTGACCCTTGTGTGGCCATCTGCTAGCAGCAGTAAGGAAGCAGGAGGTGGAGGTGAGGCTGGTGCCCCCACCCTTCCAGGAGAACGTTTTCCTGGAAGGCAGTAGGCCCAAGTACCTGGAGGACCTTCACTCAGAGGCACGAGAGGGACTCAAGCTGCTGCAGCAGGAAGGTAATGAGCTTCGCACACTCAGAGGCCTGCCTGGGTCAGCTGGCCACAAGCTAACCCTCTACTGTCTTCCTGTGCCTGGGTCAGCTAGCCACAAGCTAACCCTCTACTGTCTTCCTGTGCCTGGGTCAGCTAGCCACAAGCTAACCCTCTACTGTCTTCCTGTGCCTGGGTCAGCTAGCCACAAGCTAACCCTCTACTGTCTTCCTGTGCCTGGGTCAGCTAGCCACAAGCTAACCCTCTACTGTCTTCCTGTGCCTAGGTCAGCTAGCCACAAGCTAACTGTCTACTGTCTTCCTGTGCCTGGGTCAGCTAGCCACAAGCTAACCCTCTACTGTCTTCCTGTGCCTGGGTCAGCTGGCCACAAGCTAACCCTCTACTGTCTTCCTGTGCCTGGGTCAGCTGGCCACAAGCTAACCCTCTACTGTCTTCCTGTGCCTGGGTCAGCTGGTCACAAGCTAACTCTCTACTGTCTTCCTGTGCCTGGGTCAGCGGGCCACAAGCTAACCCTCTACTGTCTTCCTGTGCCTGGGTCAACTGGCCACAAGCTAATTGTCTACTGTCTTCCTGTGCCTGGGTCAGCTGGCCACAAGCTAACCCTCTACTGTCTTCCTGTGCCTGGGTCAGCTGGCCACAAGCTAACCCTCTACTGTCTTCCTGTGCCTGGGTCAGCTAGCCACAAGCTAACGCTCTACTGTCTTCCTGTGCCTGGGTCAGCTAGCCATAAGCTAACCCTCTACTGTCTTCCTGTGCCTGGGTCAGCTGGTCACAAGCTAACTCTCTACTGTCTTCCTGTTTAGAATCCGACAATGGAGTGGACTTCAAGGATGACCAAAGTGTCAGTGTAAGTCTCTAATTTTAAATCAGTGTTGCTGAATACTACAGTGTATGTGCTCCACCAGTGAACATTCGTGTGCTGCACCTTCGGGTATCTCTCCAGTCAACAGTGACAGTGCAGCAGAGTGAGTATTGCAGCTACAGTGAAAGGAGTGCCGTGGAATCAGACAGCACCATCCCAGACTGTGAGTCCATTGTCTCCACGCGATCCTCGGTTTCCACCCGCTCCTCACGTTCAGGGCTGACCCGACAAGGTAACCTAAACCCATCAGAGATGGCTGTGCTTTCACCCAAATATGTTTTGAGTTGTCATGCATTAGTCCCCAAGGGAGTTACACAGCTGACCACATTGAACTGTAAATGGTTAGTTTTTGTCTAAATGACATGTTTTGAATGTGTTGCTGTTCTCTCATTTTGATCTCCTCAGCATCTACATTTGGGCCCCTGAGCTCAGGGAACAAGCCTGGGAAAGCTAAAGCTAGGAGGAGACACAGGAGGACCACGGTGATGGGGATACCCCAGCATGTCCAGAAGGAACTAGGTACATGGATCATGCCTTGTGTTTCCTTATTTGTGGGGTCTGAGTCATGGGTCTGAGTCATGGGTCTGAGTGAATTTGGTTGACATATTCTTGTTGTTGGGCTTTGTGACAGCTTCACAACTAACCTCATAGGTGACTATAGAAAGTACTGAATATATATTAATATTTCCTGTTGGTCTCCAGGCCTAGACAGAGCAGCCTGGGCAGCACAGGTGTTGGAAGAGGATGCTCGTCTCCACAATGGAGACGGTCCTCATCCAGGTCCACAGGAGGGCGCCAGAGACCAGGCCCTCCAGACGATCAATGATAACCAGGCCAGGGGGGGACCTCGCGATGACCTGGCCCTTCTGGAGCCCACAGGCCCCCAGATCTCTGCCTTGCAAAGGCCTAAGTCTGTGGCTATCCCCTGGTTGACCACGGCCAGCAGCCTGGCCCAGCATCCCCCCAGCCCCGTTATGTCCATCTCCCCTCAGGCCACTTATCTGTCCAAGATCATCCCCAACGCTGTGCTCCCACCCTCCATAGATGTGGTGGAGATCAGCCGGGGGCGGAGCCGGAACAGCGTGCGCACTGTCAGTAAGAGCAGCCTGCTTCTGCCCAGCCCCGCCTCCTCCAGGGCCTCCTCCAGGGCCTCCACCCTCTCCTCCGCCTCCCGCTACAACCCACCAACATTTTCAGACAGCTCAGGGTGGAGTCGCTCAGAGTCATCAGAGACCCTGGTGTCAGACTCCTCCACCATCTCCAGCAGCACGGCCAGGCAGGGGCAGTCCCATGGGGAGGGAGCGTCTCCAGAAACCTCCCCTGACCAAGTCAGTGTCCGATCATCCATCAGCAAGGCCTCCAGGATCACCACATCCACCAATGGCAAGGCAAGGACCAGAGGGGAGGAGAGCAAGCAAGAGGGGAACTTCATCCGGAGTCTGTCTGTGATGAAGTCCAAGAGAGCCCCCCCCCCTCCCAGCCGCTCGTACTCCCTTCACAAGGACAAGATGAAGAGGCGCTCGCGGGACCTGGCAGAGGTCAGGGTGGTGGTGGGGGAGTCTCCTCCTCATCTCAGCCCAGGGCAGGGTGGGGAAGCCAGGTCTGGCTCCTCCCCCAGGTCTTGGAGAAACACAGACAGCCCTGGCTACACTGCAGACACCAGCTCTCTGGAGGAGTCCTCTGTGTCAGCCAGCCCAGTCAAGCCTCAAAACAAAATCCCAAATGATGATGTTGCAGACGCTGAGCCTGCACCCACAGACTCCTCCTCTCACACTCAAGCCTCCAAGGAGAACGGCCTGAAGACCACTGTCTCTCCCTCCAGTGGCTACTCCAGCCAGGGGGGCACGCCCACCCTCCCGGCCAGACACACCCACAGCGTCTCCCCCAAGCACAAGAAAGGATTCCTGGCCAAACTGCAGAATATTTTCCCTGGAGCATCTCCTACACCTTACCGTGCACAACCTGCAACCGCTGACACCTCCAAGCCTGTCCAGGCTGACCCTGCCCCTCCAGTGGGATGTGTCACCCCAACACCCTTGGTTCTGGCCCTCAGAGGCCTGTTTGATATACCACCCCCACCCAGGGTGCCCGCCCCCCCAGCCCCTCCACCTGAGGTGTGGGTACATAACAAGCGCAGCTTTGAGCTCCTGCTGGGGCCCCCGGCCCCCACAGACACGTACTCAGTCTTGAGGAAGAACCCCAAGGACAGACGGGCGCAGAAACAGTTTGGCTCTAAAGAAGCTTCCCTGAAGAGTTTGTCAGCAGAGAGAAGAGATGTAGAACAGCCACCAGCACAGCAGACCGTAGCCGTGCTAAAGAGGGTTTTAGATGCAGTGGAGAGCAACGTTCTAGGTCAGGAGTCATTCTTGATGGTATCAAGCAGTGGAACCATTATGTTTGAGTCAGGAAAGGTTCAGGGAAGTTCAAAAGTCCAGGCTACTGAAAGTTCAAGTTCAGTGGTTCACGAAGAGGAAAATGAACGTCTAAATCAGATGAAGTCTACAGAGAAGAAAGGGAATGCCACAGTAGAATGGGAGGATGAACAAGAGAATGTCACAGGAAGTTTTCTAATAAACGGAACGTCAGTCAGATTAGTAGAAGAAGGTCTAACAACGTCACATAAAGCTGAGACTAAGACTGCCTTACAGACTCCAAGCCAAGCCCAGGGGTTGAAGATTGCTTCACCACCTGAAAGTGACAAGTTGTGTGTGTGTGCCCATGCAGTGGCACGTGTGTCTCCCTCCCCCCCCCCGGCACATTTCCCCCCCCTGCCGCCCACCAAACAGACCACACCTGCGTCCCTCCTCAACCATGTCCCCGCAGAACCCATTGTTTCCCCTACAGGGGAGTCGTCATGGCCCCTCCCCCCTCCCCTACTGGATGCATTCATCGAGCCCCCCCTCTGTGGCCATGATGAGAGCGATTTCCCCCCTCCGCCACCCCCATTTTCTCCAAGCCAGGTTGGGCTGGATGTGACCGAACAGATTCCCCCTACTGAAGAGTCACAAGGTGAAAAACACCTGATCACCCCTCCCCAAGATCTCTCCAAGCAATATGATTCAGAGAAAGAACCTGTTCCAAAGCTTGATACTCCAAGCCCTTCTCTCACAGCTGTAAATGGTTCTGCTCTTGAGTCTTCAGCAGTGACAACCAGGGTTCAGTCCCAGAGCATCCCGCCCCCACCTCCCTATGCAGCCCCCCTACCACCACCTCCCAAAGAGGCCCTAGCGTCAGCCGAGAGCAAACTCAGTCCACCTCAAAGCATTCCTCCTCCACCTCAAAGCATTCCTCCTCCACCTCAAAGCATTCCCCCTCCACCTCAAAGTATTCCTCCTCCACCCCAAAGCAGTCCTCCTCCATCTAAAAAAAATCCTCCTCCACCTCAAAGCATTCCTCCTCCACCTCAGGTAGTTCTGACTTCACCACAACCCCAAGAACCTGCAAAGATCTCACCCCAGGATGCCGCTCCTTCAGCTCAGAGGGTTACGGTGCCCTCACCCCCCAAAATGATCCCACCTCCACCTGAGAGCACTCTTACCCCACCCCAGAGCACCCCTTCTCCACCTCCCCTAAAAGACTCCCAGCCACCCACTCAGGAGGCCACCTCACCACCCCAACCAGAGACCCTCCAACCGCCATCTCAGAAGACCACACCATTACCTCCACCAGCCTCTGCCACCCCCCTTATTCCCCCAGCACCCCCAATCCCTGTGAAAGTGCCTGCTAATGTTCTGCCCCAACCCAGTGTGGTGAGCACAGAGAGAGGGGGTCAGGAACTGAAGTCCCAAAGCGAGCCACCAGTGTCCTCTCCTGAGGGAGCCATTCCTGTGGTCACCCCCTCCCTTCTGCAGATGGTCAGGCTCAGGTCTGTCAAAAACCCTACTTCACAGGACCTGACTCCAATCCAGACCCGGGACCAGACCCAGGACCAGACCCAGGACCAGACCCAGACCCAGACCCAGACCCAGACCCAGACCCAGACCCAGACCCAGGACCAGACCCATACCCAGACCCAAACCCAGGACCAGACCCAGACCCAGGACCAGACCCAGGACCAGACATCGGCCTTTGGCACAGCCACCCAATCCTCCAACAATGTTTCAAATCCAGCCTTCAACAGCCAGGAAGCCCCCCAGAAGCCTATACGCAGATCACTAATCATGATCTCTCCTCCTCCTATAGATGCATCCCCACCTACTGTCCTCACCTCACAACCATCTACCGTGCAGTCCTATTCCAACACACCAGTACTGAATCTTCCCCCAACCTCAACCACTATTACTTCCCCAACCAAAAAATCTCCCCCTGCCACAACCACCACCCCCTCCATGAGGCTGCAAGAAGCTATCCGCTTGAGAACAGCAGCCAGAACAGCTAAAGACAGCTGCCCTTCTCGCTTGAGCATGCACTCCCCAGCTTCCCCACCGGGGGCAGACCTCCACAAGTCTCCTTCCGCCAGCGCCAGCTTTGTTTTTTCCAAGAGTACAAAGAAGGTGGTGACGGACCCTTCCTCCTCACAAGTAGCCACAGCCAACTTCAACAGCAAACTGGTGGCACAGCTGCCGTCTGTGTCCGGTCCCAGTAAGGCAACAGAAGTTCAGAAGACAGGGCTCAAAGTGCCTCCACCAGTGGCCAAGAAACCACAGGCCGAAGCAAGTGAGGCCAAGGCTGGTGAGGCCAAGGCTGGTGAGGCCGAGGATGGTGTGGACACTGAGCATGTGCAAACTGCTGGACAGCAAGCACAGTCAGACAACATTAAGGGTAAGGAGTTAGCAACTCAATATGTAAGACACCTACACCTCTAGTTGATAAGAAGACAATATAATCTAGTTTTTCTGTTCCTCCCTTGCGGGTTCTGCAGAGGCCCCCAGTGGAACAGCAGCATGAGGCGCCACTCTCTCCCTTGTTATGAGCCAGTAGAAGAGGAGAGGACCATCAAAACAGACACTTAACCACCATGTATACAAGAGGATGAGAAGAGGAAGATAAATCAGATGACGCAAAGTAAAAAGGTACTTTGAGTTTGATGTTATTAGTTTGGGTCTTTAAATGTCTCTACCTTTTGTACTTAACAAATATATTTTCTTTGCTAGAAAGTCTTGAGTTTTCACTGTAATATTTTGATCTGCTGTCGACAGCCCAATGCCTACTGATTTAGTCGCAACATGTTGCCCTCTTGTGGCATGTCATGTTTTTACGCCAATGTCAGGCCAACTATTGCAAGTGGGGGAGCTATGGGCGCCTGTATGTATTATACCCAAATGTTTTACTTCTAAGATATTTATATAATTATAAGAAAAGAACATGCACTATTAAATCCTGCTATATATCTTTGAGGGCTGGTTTTGCAGACACAGATTAAGCCCAAACTCAATGGAGTGTCCTGGACTAGGGTTAATCTGTGTCTGCAAAACCGGCCCTAAAAGTCTGATTTCTTCCATGTCCTAAAACTGTATGGAGTTAAGTTATTTTTTCCTGTGTAGATACTTTGAGTTTCATTTTTGAGCATAGTGAAATGTGTCATCTTCCTTTACTGTTTTGTTGTAATGACATCTTTATCTTTCCTTGTTTCTACACCTATTAATTTACCCCAAATGATTAACGTTTATTCATACTACATTTGTATAAGGGTCGGTCCAAATCTGCATATAACTTTAAATATGTGTTTGGTTTCTACGTTTTTGCTGTGAAGGTACTGGAGGATCATCCTTCATGTCATTAAATCCTTCACATGTTGAGTCTGGTTCCGGTCTTTGTTTTTGTGTTTTTGCTTATGGTTACTGAGAATATATAAATCACATTCCTACCGGATGAAGCTACTGTACTTTAGATTTATGTTGTTTATTGCCCAGAGAGGAAGATACTCCTCAACTGTGCAATACAAATAGGGATAATTAATCATTTTCAAAGTGATTAGCATGATTGTAAAGATAATCAAAGAAATGATTCTTCACGTTCATGTATTTCAATAAAAGAGAATAAATTGTCACAATGAATACATGTTTTCTCCTTTTAATTGACCCTGATCACATATCTGATGCCCAGGTTCAGGGCCATGCGTTTACACGTTAGGACAAGAGAATATATAGCATCATGTGATCAAGTCCAGAAGATTCAAAGAACTAAACATGACTTGAAGAAAAGGAATTGAAGATCTTGAAGAAAAGAACTTTCACCAGGTAACACTGCTGATGATTCATGGGACCCACCATGTTGGTTTTCCATTAGTAAAGTCATGTAATTTGGCATCTTTAGTGAGGTGTGTGGTGTCATTTGTCTTTCTTGGGTGTGTAAAAACCTGTGATTCTGAGATGAGAGGACATAAATAGACAGTCCTTTTGCAAGTGTTCCTCTTGCAGAATTAATATTTTTATAATATGCTTTTACAGATTTGTTATTTAGCGTTTTGAAAAAACTAAAAAATCTATGTTATGTGAATCCACAATGTTTTCTCATTCAATTCATTAAGTAAGTGATAATGTATAGAACGCCGGTCATTATCGGGAAAATAAGTCCCGACAGGGCGAACAGCACCTGACGCGAAGCAGAGGCGTTCTATACATTATCCCGCTTATTACACGGCTACTTGCCAACAAAATGACTCAACACAGTGTTGGTTTTTTACAATTTATTTGTTACCATTCGTAGTGTTGATCAGCAGAGAAATAGTTTGCCAAAGACGTTGAACTTCATAGACGTTGAACATTCTTTAGGCTAACATTCTTTTGGCTGACGTCGCTAAGCAACGGAGTACGTTGGGGTTGAAAAGTTACCGGACTACTTGCGGAGTGCTACGAAAGACGTGAATCTGAAGTAAAAAGGCCACTTTCCTTGACAGCGGTCTGTTAATCATAGCAACGGTCTGTTATCAGAAGATATCAGACCGCAGAACGTTGGGAAGCCCCATTCAAGTGAATGGAGCTTTCTACAGCGTTAAGAACAGCCGTGTAATAAATATATTTATTATATGGCAACGACGGTACGAGCTTTCTGATTGGCTAATGGGTAGTCATGCCAGACGCATATTGACCTCCTCAGCGGTCAATACGGCTTCAAAATGAGCGAGAGTCAGCTGCTGAGTTTTACTATCCAGTTGATGCTGAAAAGATTTGTCATCGAAAGTGAGGATGAAGACTCTTTTAATCACTTGTGTCGTTATTTTGTGTTGAAATTAGCCATTTAAGCAGAACCATGTTGTCCGCTTTCTATCAAACGTAATGAGTTGCTAGGCAACACATGAAACACAGCGTGAGAACACTTGAGCTACAATTAGCCTAGAGGTACCATTTACTTTCGTTTACAAAATGAAAAGAAGCTAAAAATGCCATATAATAAACTACTTACTAACCTCGACCGTTCGGTCATTCCGGGAAATATCAAACCTCAGCTTTGTTCCAGCCTCAGTTTGATATTTCCAGGTGTTGTATCACCCGATGCATGACTCTCGAAATCCTTCACTCTTTGAATCGCGCGCGCTCCCGCGAGGGGGTGCCAATCCAGAGATTCATGCATCAGGTGATACAACACCGGCATGACCTCACTCTCGGTTAGTAAGTAGTTATTATTGGTAGTATTTCTCTTGATCCATACCTTTTTACTATTGTCATTACCCAAGTGAGTCTCCCCGATCATGACTTTACATGGACAAATCGACACCACTGGTATTCTCACCTGTAGACAGCAACCTTAACACAATATTCCGTTTCTCCAAATAACAAAAATCATTTCATAGTCTTAATATAGAAATTATAAACAAATAATGTAACCATCTCCATGGTTACCTTGTCACATGTTGGGTTGTGGTTGGTTTCATTCAACAACTCACAGTGGATGTGTTCATGGAAACAGTTGTTTTCATTCATGAACTCACAGGGCGTGTGTCAATGGAAACTAGACAGGTGTGGGAGTGGCGTTAAAGAGACAGTGTGAGAGCTAGAGAGTTTGAGTAGCCTACTTTATATCTGCTTAATTGAACTAACAGTTGTACCAAAGGACTGCTGTGTAACAATGAGTAAATCTTCAGGAGGACCGGTTGAGACAGACCGAATCCTGGTTCATTCCAGAATATGTAACATCTCTGCTGATAGACGTTCTGGACTCCCTGCCTTAAACGGTCCACATTCCTCTCACCTGTAACTCATGCCGTGATGACGCATGCACATATCTGCGTAGGATAAAGGAGCAGCTCTCAGGACAGAAACTCAGTCTGTTCAGAGTGACGGCAGCTGGATTACTGCTGGTATTTTACTAAAACTACTTCTGACAGAGTTGGGATACCAGACACAGGTGAGGTACGTACAACCTCAAGAGCCCTGATATGAACTGGAACGTATGGGTCATTCAACACCTGCTTGCATCGCTTCTCTTTAAGGCAATCTTTTCATGTAAGTGTGTCATTGGTCTTGTGTGCTGTAGGCCTAATGGTGACTCAAATATAGAATGTAAAATGTTTCCGAGTTGTCATACCTGTTGTGATTGTTGTAAATTGAAGGTACGACTACTCCTGTTGTGTTCACACCAAACGAGAAGCGAATTATTCGTGCGTCAATATTCTTACATGTGAAGTCCAAAAAAATATTCGCATGACGCTGTGTCGCGAAGTTGATCAATTTAAAGATGTAACTGACGTTTTGGAACAAATGGAGGGAAAGAGTGTGTGCATCCTCTTCTATAAGACCCTACTTTGGACATGGTTGACGACTAAAAAAAACGGCTGGCTCGTAGCGATTCGTGCGATTCAACACAAATGAACGCGAAGCAAAAGCACGAATAATTTCGTTTGGTGTGAAACATTCACAGATGTGGGTCACCGTCACTTTATATCGTTGGTGTGACTGTGCTTTTAGATCATTTATGTGACTGCTTGTGTTTTTGTCTGTAGTTGAGTTCCAGGTTACTGTCCCCCGCGGCCCCGTTATTGGCGCCCAGGGACAGCAGGTCATCCTGCCCTGCAGCTTCCCAGTGAGCGGCGGCCTAGGCAGCTTGGTGGTCACCTGGCAGAGGGGGCAGGAGGTGGTCCACAGCTTCTATCACGGCAGAGACCAGCTGGACCGCCAGAGCCGTCGCTATGCCAACAGATCCAGCCTGATGCACTCCGACATGGAGCGGGGGGATTCCTCTCTGCGTCTGGAGCGCAGCAACATGGAGGATGAGGGAGACTACACCTGCTTTGTCAGCACGCCGATGGGGAGCCAGAGGAAAACCTTCTCATTGAAAGTAGCAGGTAATCACACTTGTGATGACAGTAAACCTCTCCAAATGTTTAGAATAATTTATGGGATTATCTTGAATTGCCAATTGATTGTTTAAAGTAATAAAACATGTAGAAGATTAAGACACAATGTTTTGTATAATTGCAGCACTGTATGCAGAACCACATTCAAACTTGAAAGTATCTCCCAGAGGCTTGGAGCTGGTCCTGACTTCACACGGAGGACGCCCTGCCCCCTGCCTTCAGTGGCTGGATGACAGAGGAGAGGACATCACCAACCACACAAGCACAGTCGTTAGGCAGGACACAGACGGACTGTTTACAGTGTCCAGCAACCTGACTCTACAGCTAGCCGGCACCAGGAGCCTCACCTTCATCCTGAAGAACAGGATCCTGGGCCAGGTGATCAGGAGAGATTTCACACTAGACACAGGTAAAGCACTACAACATACTGACGGTTTATTACACATTTGTTTAGAGTGAGAGAGACTGGAAAGTATTAGTGTGAAGGCATGGTAGAACAGAAGTTATGAGACATGGTAGAATTCCTTGAATGAATCATGAATAATTCTTAACCAAATCTTTAAAAAAAATCTTACAGGTATTGGTGCCGAGTCATCAAGGAACCATGACAGAGACAGATGGGGGGTTGTGTTATTCTTCGTAATAATCATCTTCTTACAAGCAACAGCATTAGTATTACAGAAGAAATGTCCACAAAAGAGAACCAACAGCATTGAGAACAGAACATGTTTAAACACCAAAGGGAACCCTGATGTTCTATAGTGCTGTTACGTGGAATGCACTGTAAATTTGACTGTAACTTTGTAACTGAATTTAACATTCATTTCAAATGGTCATATACCAAACAGCTTGAAGAGGTTAAATACATTTATGTTTTGTGTAAAGAATGGTGTGGAGAGTATAATTCTGAAGCTAAGTATTTCACTGTCAAGTTCTGAAACTACAGATTGTAATTATTATTTTTATTGATCTTGTTTTCATTTTTAGGCCAGTGGCTTAGAAATAGCTTGTTATATTGTTCAGTATTTATTCTAAACAAGTTGCCACCATTCAAGAACAGAGACTCTTAAATTTGAACTATTTATTTCTTCAATGTGAGGGATGACAGAGTAGCACCTGGTGACTCAGTCTTCCCTGTTTGGCCTGGTAGAGGTGTTGTGTTTATGACACAGGGTCATATTTCATCAGGAAAAAGAATATCCTGTTTCATTTGAGATCTGATTCATACTTCTGAATAACCAACAAGGAAATTCTTAGACTTAGTCGGTAGATTTGTATGTCATATTCTTCCTGCTATAACATCATGTATTGTTCCGTATAGCAAGCTGGCTTGTTCACATGAGATTGTAGATAAACACCTGAGGACAGGAGGGGCTGATGCATTCTAAATAAACTAAACACTACAAAAGTACATTTCCATACTTTATTTTAAATGGGATGGTTAGTGGTAAGAATATGTTAAGTGTTGGTTCATGTTTCACAAACACACTGATGCTACCGCCACTTAAAATGCCAGACCCTGTCTCTTCCACCCACTACAGCCAGAGTCAGAAAGTCCACCATGGTCACCCAAGATCTCATCTTCTTCTCTGCTCATGGACCAATCTCTTCCGTCTGCCTTCCACTCTTCTTCATGCCCGCAGTGAGACTCTAGTGGTCTTTTCCCTCCCGCCACTGATCCCTTTCCTTTATAAACTGAGAAACCCCCCTCTCCTTGTCCTCCCCCACCCCTGATCCTGGAAAGGACTTCTCCTCCTCTAGTACAAAGACATCACTTAAACCTGAACCTCTCTCCTCATGGTCCTTCTGCTGTCCCAACTCTGGTACCCCTCTCTTCAACCCCCTCCACTCTGCCGGATGGGTGTCTCCTGGGGTAAATGACTGGTCTGCTGGGGTTAGGGTGAGGTATGACTGGTCTGCTGGGGTTAGGGTGAGGTATGACTGGTCTGCTGGGGTTAGGGTCAGGTATGACTGGTTTGAGATCTGCAAAGGGCTGCTGGTTACTGACCCTTGAGGAGTACAGTGTGACATCACATTACAACCACACATTACCACAGTTTTAGTAGTTTTAGCTGAAGCAACATTTTCACGTTATCCTTATCTGTCAAAGAGGCATATTTAAGTTGTTTACACTATCCTCGTATCTTTACTGTAACCACTTTAAAGGGATGAGTTATTGCCTAGACTATAAGACATTAACTGACCTTCAAGCATGGCACTTCTGAATCTTGAACATGTGGTGTTGCAGCAATTGCATATGGTGTCTTCCCCTGTGAGGGCTCTCCACCTGCAGGAGAGGGAGATGTCAGGGTGCCGGGACGAGTTACACAACTGTTGAAACAGATAAACATATTACCCATGCTCTGTGTAGGAGCAGGATTTGTGCAACGGGCCGGGTTCTTCTGACGTGAGGAACACGTTACAGTGCATAGTGACCTGAATAGATTGAACATTGCATTACAGATACTCTGAAAGATGGGACAAGGTTGTGTCCATCGGTACTGTTCCTCAGACAGACCCAGGGGGCAGAGACCCACTAGGGTTCTCACCTGGACGTGGGGGTCAGAGGTGAACTGGAAGGCGCTGAGGGAGAAGCGGAGGGAGCCGTCAGTCCGGGGAGACACAAAGCGAGCCCTCCCCAGGTTCCTCTGGCTCTCCTGCAAACACCTGAAAAATGAGATTAGGAAGGACAGGTCATAAACAAAGTAATGCTTACAAAAGCAGGGGACATCCTATTTGAGCATTTTACAGGCATACCCAAAGTTGTCAATGATGGTGTATGTAGCAGAGGTGCCACTGGTTGTGGTTGCATAGCAATTTCTAATGAAAAGCTTTAGGCTTCCATGAGGTAGGTGAAGAGCAGTGACCTGGAAGTTCACAGTCTGCCCAAGCAGGTACACTTGATACTGGGCTGGTGTGGTCCATGAATCTACAACATAAAACAAATCAAGACGTATACCAATGACCAAAATCAGTTCATTTGGCCAACAACCCCTTAAAGTGTAGGTAAAGCTTACCATCCATCAGCTGAATTTGGAAATCAATAGAGCGGCACTTGAGTGTTTTCTGCATAATGTGTGTACTCCAGGTAGGGCGCACCGCGAGTCGATAAACGTGATGATACCTGTGGAATAGGTTTCATCTTGTTCAATTGCCAACCTTTTCAAAAACGATTAGCAGATGTTAAACAATAAATCTCACCTTGGAAACCGACAAACGACATTCAGATTTACACTACGCGCTCTGAAGCGGATGGGCGAAGGGACATAGTGAAGCACGAATTTGTAGCTGAAAGAGTCGGAAGCCTCCTGTATGTGAGGATATTTGTAGGCTAGAGGTTCGCGACATAATTATGTTGAACAGACTAAAATATTGCACTAAAACACTCTTACCTCCCGTTTCCCATCGCAGTCTGTCAAATGATAGGTAAATAGCATGTCGTTACGTGGTCTGAGAACACCGTTGCTTTTGCAAGTGACTCCCAATGTCAGTTCCTTTGCGTCAGCACCAAACCCATAGAATGACCGCCTGACACGCAAAACCAGTTCTGATGTAGAGCACGAGACAGACACGTCCGGCAAGGAAGTAAAGCCCTCCTTACTCCTCAGGTCGGGTCGTGTGGGATGCACGGCTCGTTGGATTTGCAGAGGCGACGGGGAGGTCAACTTGCTTGTTGGTTTAACCTCTGGGATGTGCTGAGGAGACTCAGCACAAACTCTTTGGGCTGATTTCATCAGGGCTGATCTGTTATCTTCAGATGTCAGGTTCATTATAGCACCAGTGTTTTTTGATGTGCCCAGTTTGAAAATCTTTCTCCTGGACTTGACGGCATCTGGACTCAAGACAGTCGAAGACTCATACATATCCGTTGAAGAATTTGCGACGTTTAGTGTAAATACACTCCATAAAATGCAGACGCACCACTTGTTCATCTCAAGAGATGTTTTTAGATACCTCTACAGCGACCTACACGGCTGGGGGTAATGAGTCATCAAGTCCATTTATACTACGTTCCAAAAACTGAGACAATCCCACCACTCCCTGGAATACTAATGAGTTCATAGGCTACAACATCGAGATTAGAACATCATTTGAATCATAGAATCATTCGAACATCGATTGTATTTGAAATGCAAAATTGGTGTAATATGATTGTTCACTCAACATTCACATGATGATACAGACCACTCGCCAGTCATGAGTTTAATCTAAATATACACAGACTTTCTCCCATATTCAGTTTTCACGTGACGTCACGTTACAAGGGGTACGCCCCTGGAGGGCAAAAAATACTTTCCTCTGCCTGACACCCATTATAAAGTCATTTATTTATTAATTAGTTTATTTGACAGGGACAATGGAGTTAAACATAGCTATAGAGCAAAGTTTGCAGCTGATGTGATGCACATAGAGTTTATAGCAAGAGCTCATATTCAACTCCCGTCCCTGGATGGGCTTTTCTACAATAGCACATAATTCAAACAATATACAATTTAAAAAATACAGAATAGAAAAATACACATTCAGAACACACGCATAAGAACTAATTCGAAGGGTACACAATGCAATTGTACGAATTGAAAACTCATTCACGCTCAGACATTTAGATGGGTACAGTTATGGTTTGCTTTCAGCCATGCCTTAAGCCTAAAGGTGAACATTTTAAACTCAGAAATTATCTTAATCTCTGTGGGCAGTGAGTTCCACAGTTTACAAGCCCTGTAAGAAAAGGCTAATGTACCAAAAGATGTTCTGCACTGTGGGATTTTACAATTCTGGTTTAGGGAGCCCCTTGTCATCTACCGCTATTTAGTCTCTGAATAAATGTACTCAGGGGTTCAGGAGCCAACTTATTGGTACACTTAAATAACAATTTGAGAAAATATAAATCGCAGAAGCTTTCAAAACTTAGGCTAATTAATTAAACTTCTTAAGAATGTCACTCACCCCTATCCATGGACTTCTTTAAGTTTTCAATGAAGCAGCAGTTTGCTATTTCGGTTGAGTGATCTAAAACCAAACTGCTGTGGGTGGAGGAGCTGGTTGACCTCCAAGTGGTCAGTTAGCTGTGTTGCTACGACCTTCTCCATCACTTTGGATAGTACGGGTAGAAGTGTTGCTACAACCTTCTCCATCGCTTTGGATAGTACGGGTAGAATTGATATTGGCCGGTATTTGCACATAAAATCTTGACTTCCTGCTTTAAATATTGGCACAATCACTGCTTTTTTCCAGCTTGAGGGAAATTTACCATTTCTTATGGACAAATTGACAAGGCGTGTTAGAGGTGTAGCAAGTACACTACTGTATTGTTTGAGAAAACAACAATTCATATTAAAGATCTCATTACATTTTGATCAAGTTTTCAAAACCAGGTTGAAACCTGGTTTCAAAACTTGATCACACACATATTGAAAGGAATGGAGAGGAGACTGTTTTTTCAAAACTATTTTCGAAAATATTATTTCAACATTTCAAAACCTCTATTTTGAAAAAAAATATATTTTTCAACCTTTCAAAACCAGGGACTCTTAACCCTGGGGGGTAGGATTTGTTTTTGTCTGAAAAATGTACATAGCTTTCAACAATTGTATAAAGCAGGGCTCTCAAGTTTTATAAAAAGTTTGGCGTGAGATTACCAGACCTGTCAACATTTTGTTACCAAACTCCAGGAGGCCGAGGTATTGCTCGTGTTTCTGATATACAGCGGGACAAGTTATCCCATATATATATCATATCACTTCTCAGTGTGAGAAATACTTTGAATTTACATTTACATGTATTCATTTAGCAGACGCTTCCAAGAGAGAGCTTTACAAAGTGCATAGGTCACTGATAATAACAACAAGATAGCCCCAAAGCATTGGGGGTAGCCAAAACAAGCACACATTGTGAACAACCAAAAAATAAGTGCCAAAGGGAAGAACCATAAGAGCATGTAGTAAAGCAAGTTACAATTAAACAACAAATCTCTAAGTGCATCACATATCCTGGAGTATCTTTGTCTCCTTTTTGGAAACTGATTGTTTTACAGCTATATTTTTTAATTGTGAGGTTTTTATAGGAAAGAGGTGTCAATGGGACTTGAGGTTTACAGTATGTCTATTTTACCCACAAACTGTTGTTATTCAACTATGACAGAGTAAACTCGGTTTTGCTGTCAATGACACTTTTAACATGTAAAATCAAACTGATTTATAAACAGACGTGGCAAAACGACACACATATTTCACTCAAGTAGAAGTAGAAGATACTCATGTTTAAAAAAAACTGGTAAAAGCATGAGTACTGACTACACTTTTTCACTCAAGTTAAAGTAAAGAAGTGTGGGCTCTGACATATACTTAAGTAAAAAATAGCCATTACTACTACCTGTTTTAGTGTCACGCTGGTAACTGGACCTCACATCATATTAATACATTAATACAAAAAGACACTACAGACACGCAGAGCATTTGCCAGGAATCTTTCTTGACGTAGACAATTACGTAGACAATTTCAAACATCTCCCTCATATGTGGCCATGGGTGATCAGGAATGTCTCTATTCTCAGTCATGTAATCTCATCCGTAATGTACATTTTTTTCGAGAAAAAAAAATGTACACACAGAAGGAGAGGAGAGAGGAGAACAGAGAAGCCTTAAACAGAGTACATCAAATCAGAGCAGAGTACAATATAGCACAGTAGAGTATAGTTGAGTACTCTTCAATGATACATACATTTTTTTAACCTTTCAGATTATTCAACCTTTCAAATTTTTCAACCTTTTGAAACGTTTCATTTGAAACTTTATTTTCAAAAATATTTTTTCAACCTTTCAAATGTTTTTGTTATGAACTTTATTATAAAAATGTTTTTCAACCTTTTGAAACTTTTTTTCCACACACAGTGAAAGGAGAGGAGAACAGAGAATTAAAATAGAGCAGAGCAGAGTACAATCGAGTACAGTAGAGTATAGTAGACTCCTCATCAAGTACTCATCTATGATGCATAGATTTTTGTAAAACATTTTTTTTTACTACCTTTCAAAACTTTTTTGCGCAACTTTAAAATATATATGTTTTTTATATACGTTTGCTTTTTTTGTGAAAATCACGCCACCAGGTGGCAGTAAAACACAGATCCTGAGCTGCAGCTGTTGTTTTTTCAGCTTACGTAAAAAAACATGTTTCATTGTTTTACTCATTTAGCAGACGCTCTTATCCAGAGCGACTTACAGTTTAGTGACCGGGGTGTTATTTATATGAAATCAATAAAGCTTGCTTAGCAACAACATTATATATTTTCAAATAATCTACTTAACTAAATAATTTGTTAAGAGTTGTGATCAGTCATTTATAAACAAATCCTTTACTTTCACCACTCAACTAAGGGTTTTCAAAATGTCTCTTCATCACAAACCTAATTTTCTAATTACACATACACCAAAGTGACCAAAACACAAGTTTCTACTCAGCAAATCTGATTGAAACACACGCAGCACAGAATAAATGTCATATACCATTACACCATACCCAGAGGGTGTGCCAGAGTCAGGTACCTCTCTCCCTTGGGAGCAATAACTTGGTTATATGGGCGTTTTCTTCTGTCTCTTCAACAGGACTCGTCTCGAAGCAGAGGGTGATATGTCTCATTTCAATCTGGGGTTGGTTTGTATCTTCTGAGATGCAAGAGAAGGTCAGGGGTCGGGGCTTAAAGGTTAGGATGTCAGAGAGGTCGTGGGGAAAGGGACAGGGGTGGACCCAGGACACGTCCAGAGACAGGCCCCAGGCCCCAGACCCTAACCCAGAGACAGGCCCCAGACCCTAACCCTAACCCTAACCCAGAGACAGGCCCCAGACCCCAGACCCTAACCCTAACCCAGAGACAGGCCCCAGACCCTAACCCTAACCCTAACCCTAACCCTAACCCTAACCCTAACCCAGAAAGATTATTCCAGATAATTCTGACATCCTCTGTGCCACCATGCTATTCTCATACAGGGCTGGCTGAATGTGGGCGTTTAATGTGCTCCGCCTGGGTACTTCCTAAAGGTGAGTCCCCACCCCCAGCCACTCTCCTCCCCCACCAATGTCTTTCTCCTCTCCACACATATGCTGCTCCAACAATGTGGGACGACAACATCCTCTTGAAGTTAAGCTGGAGTTGACTTGGGGAGGGAGCCTTTGTTAGTGTTAAGTATTGTTACTCTCAACAACCCCGCTGGGCAAAAGAGCCCAGGTCTTCATTCATCATGATGGAAGAGTGGAGCAGAAGACCCTACTTGGGCTTATGGGACCAAGGGGGTTAGTTCTCACTAGCAGGCATGGATTCCTCCACAACTAGCACTGGAAGACAGTCTCTCACTTGGCTTCCAATGTGTGATTGGAAAGAGAAGGAACTGTGTGTGTGTGTGTGTGTGTGTGTGTGTGTGTGTGTGTGTGTGTGTGTGTGTGTGTGTGTGTGTGTGTGTGTGTGTGTAAAAAGATGATTCATCAAACCAACCCAGTGATACAAGACTGAGAGAACATACAGACAGGGTTTACTAAATATGTTTGTCTATTTCAGCTCCCTCTGAAAACAGCCCATGAAGATGTATTATCATAAACTTCAGAGCTGAGCATCTGTACAACATATATGACTTCATATCCATTCATCTGATGGCAAAATTGCACAATATAGACATACAGCTACTGCAGCTCCCATCTTTAGTGCTCATAGATGCACCAGACCATCTTCAGGGATATGATTTGTATCCAGTCAAATGTCCACGTGGTGTAAAGCTGCAATGAGTGACAGTCCTTCCCTGGACAGTCAGGGGACAGCAGGGGACAGCAGGGGACAAGACACTGAACAGCAGCTGAGCCTCTGACCCGAAGTGTGTCAACTAAATGTGTCACCTCAGGCTGGTCTCTGACAACAGACGTCCTTCACTTGTCCCTGCTGTTACAGCGGCCGGCACCGCAGGGCATGGAGGGTTAGGAGGGGGCTCATCTTCATCCCTGAGGTATTATATCAGGGAGCGACACGCTGGGTCTATCAGGTCCACATGCTGGGGGGGGGGGGATGACCCTTGACCTTGCCTTGTCTCCTTGGTGGACGTTGGTGCTCTATTGACCCCTGGCCTGCGTTAGGCCAGGGAGTCCCAGCTTACTATTAGACTGTGTGCACTCCACACTGCACAGTATGGAATTGAATTAGTGTGTGTGCACTTAATCATAACCATGTCACACTATGTCTTGTCCATTGTCCAGGTATGTTTGGTTTACGTATAGAGGCTCTTTCTTCTGAACTGTGACAATGACAGAGCAAGAGCCATACAAAGCCAGTTTGCCAGCACTCGTAAGGTCCCCCTGGTTTCTGTGCTGCACTGGTGAATTTTAATTGCTGGATTAGTTGCAACAAACTGTTATGAACACTTACATAAACTGTGACTTGACTCCATGTCTGTGTTTAATGTTGTGTACTGTCTATTAGCGCCTATGTTTCTCCATCAAATCGTACCTATTCAACTGTAAAACAAGTAATTCTAATCAGATGTCTCTGTGGAGCTACATTAGCACACCTCTCAGGGCCGGCCCTTGGGTGTTGGGGCCCTAAACAAAAATAGTGTATGGGGCCCTTTTGATAGGCAAATCAAATTGGGTCGGACCAGCCGTAATGCTCCTACACTTCCTACACCTCTACACTGTTCACACAATATGTTCACATAAACTCCATGTTTTACATGGCAATAAAAAACTATTCTGATTCTGATGCTTTTACCACATGAACATGGATCAGCTCTGTCTGCAACAAGTTATTAGTTACATTTCAGACTAAATTACAGTATAGTTGTTGTGGTTGTTGTTTTTTAAGTATTGTTTAGTGTGTGTGTGTGTGTGTGTGTGTGTGCATGTCCCCCTGGCATAAAGGCTAACATGCATCATTCATCCCAAGATTGTTGTCCATGTGGGTTATTGATCACCTTGGGGATTATGCGTCTTGTTAAAACAAAGCAAGGACTCAGTTGCCCAGAGTCTGTGGGCATCCCATCCTCCTTAGCTCCCCCTCCCATTGTGGGCTAACATTTAACCAAGAGGTGAGATATAAACTGACATGTTGAAAGTTATAGATGCATAATCTATAAATGGAGGAAGATGCAAATCCACATACTCACAATGTAACTATTTTTTGTCTGTCTTTGGATGTCAAAACTGGTGTTTCTCGATGTAGCTTTAAAGAATGGGCGTGGCCGAGGAACAACCACCGCCCTTTATGTAAATGTGTCTCAGGGCTTACCCGGATCTAGCGCTGCAGATATCTGAAAGACTCCTCCCTACTTTATCATCTTATAACAGGATCTTTCACTGGCGGGAAAAAAGCACTGCTTATCTCGTGTTTCAGACTGCTGACTGAAGCAGCCCCTCCTGTTGGAGTTCTTACATTTCTTAATGAAAAAAGTAGCAGACCTTTGACTTCATCCTATTTCAGGTAACGTCAGAAACTCGGAACGGCTTTTGCATATAAGTTTATCTCAAATGGAGTTTTATTAGTGACGGGTGTACGGAAATCTTCATGCCGTGAATTGCGCATTTTATTTGACTGGATTGTCCTAACGAACCGGTGAGTGTTTTTTCTTGTCTTGAACAAAGTTAAGAATTGATCACATGGTACCAAGCGTAAATTGGCGTTACTGTATAACCCGGTCTGGTTCTCCTGCCCCTTCAAACACAGAGTTAAAGCGAAGGTGAAACGCATGTTACTTTTGTCTCAGTCACGACTTGTGATTCTACGTTTACTGGAATTTGAAACGTTACTGAACATTAAGCATCGGGCAAATATATACACATACGAAGCCTGCGGAGATGGCGTTTCTTGTATACGGCCCCCTTGCTCCAGCGGGTTAAACTGGGGATAACTGGATTATGTAATAACCTTATCTGGATAGTTTCAATCTATTACAGCAAAGCTAGCAACTGCAAGATGCAATCAATTATTAACTGTCCCATCTGTAAAATTAAGCGGACGAAAGCCTAATTGCTCTTATGCTCTAATTGAGATACAATCAGTTCTAATGTGGTGTTTTATGGAGGACTGCGTTTTCCTAATCCTGCATCAATTTTCTCCCCCAGGCTGTTGTTTAAAGCTATTTCCTCAATCTAAGTAGTATTTAATTAAATGCTCGGAATAAACTCACTAGCACCCCGCTGTGAAAGTCGGGAGATGGAGTATGATCTCTATCAGCACTACTTCTACGATGGCCTCGACACGGAGGAGGATTTCTATAAATCCACCGCACCGAGCGAGGATATGTGGAAGAAGTTCGAGTTGGTGCCCACCCCTCCCATGTCTCCCACGCGGACAGTGAGCGGGGATGGCATGCACTTCTCCCCGGGAGACAAGCTGAGCTGGCTGTCCAAGGTCTTGGGTCAGGACGAAGACTGTGACGGATTGAACAGACCCAACTCCCACGAACTGTTTGGAAACCTTAGTTCCATTATTATCCAGGACTGCATGTGGAGTAGTTTTTCCGCCAGTAAGCACTTGCTAAAGGTCAATGAGCGTCTGGTGTCTGCTGGCCCGCTGCTACTGCCCCCAGCCCCTCACAACCCCGACACTGCGAGCAAGCAAGTGCAGTGCGCCTCTGTCGACGCGTCACCAGCCAACACCTTCGTGACAGATTGTGTTGACCCGGCGGCTGTTCTCACCTTCCCCGCCATCAGCTGCAAGAAACCGGCCTCTTCGGGATCTGAATCTCGCTCTGATTCATCCGGTAAGGAATTGACCATGCAATAAATTAGCTGGTCTCGCTTGATGTAGGCTAAGATATCTGACTGTGCGTAATTTGTAAGTCTACAGGACGCACGCTCTAGTGGGAGATTTCCTTTCGCTGAGTCGAAAGAATGCAGCGTTACTAGTCTTTTTATAATAACGTTGTATGTATGCATTGCTATGTGTAAACATGTTATCTCCAAGAGAAAGTCATTTGATTTGGAAAGCTTTTACAATCATGTAGGGTCAAAACATAAATTGTGAGACATATAGCTCGGATAGTTTATTTACAAACAGTCTTTAAAAACCGCGCCCCTTCATGTGTGAGACTAGCATTAAGAGCTTTGCATGACAATGCGGGGGGATGGTGATTTTTTGGCTTTTACACATGGCGTCAGACCGTGAGAGAATCTCTTTCAATCCCAAATCAGTGTGAACCCCCCTGCATGCAGTTTAGTTGTTGATAAACATGCTCATCATTGACTAACAAAAGCCTGAATAGCAGCATGCATTAACATGGTTGACCACTTCTTTTTTAGTGTTGGATGGCCACAGTGACCAATTAAATACATTTACACTTTCTACATGCCTTTATTGAAAATCAAGCAGTTGATTTACATTGAAACACCCAAACTACAAATGAAATGTTTTAAATAAAAAATGTTCTCTTGTTTCTCATGCCATTATACAAAGATCTTTGTGGGGTATGTGCAGTGATGGGTCTTATTGTTGTTGTTTGTTTCTCAGATGACGAGGAGATTGATGTGGTAACTGTAGAGAGCAAGCAGAGTCGACTGCGCTTGCTGAGCGGTCGCAAGCCTGTGACCATCACTGTCCGTGCGGACATCTGCCCCAAGCGCTTCCACATGTTGGTTCACCGCCAGCAGCACAACTATGCCGCCCCGTCCCCCGACAGCGACGCAGAGCCCGAGGAGGAGGAACCCTGGAGCAAGCGACCCTGTCTGGAGTCCAGCTATCCCCAGGCCTGCCCTACAGCCTCCTGCTCAGACAGCCCCCAGAGTTCCTCCTGCTCAGACAGCCCCCAGAGCTCCGACGCCGAGGACACAGACCGCCGACGCAACCACAACTTCCTGGAGAGGAAGAGGCGGAATGACCTGCGCTCACGATTCCTGGCCCTGCGCGACCAGATCCCGGGCCTGGTGGAGTCGTCCAAGACGCCCAAGGTGGCCATCCTGACCCAGGCTACAGAGTACCTGCTCCAGCTGCGCGCCAGGGAGCGGCACCAGGCCCAGGAGAGGAAGCGGCTCCGCGCACGCAAACAACTGCTGCTCCGCAGGATCGCCGACCTCAAACGCTCCTGAAAGACCTGAACCGACTATACAGACACAAACTGCCTCATTCTTAGCTGAACACTTTTACAACTAAAGCAAACTGCCACTTTCTAAAACCTAAGGACTAAATATTAATGATACGCTTCACGTACAAAGCCATGGACTTCTCCATTAACAAAATGCCTTGTTTATAAAACTATAGACTTCCTTCATAAGGTGAATTTTGTCCAATGGGGAAAGCTGGATGTTGTTTCTTTCTGTGTTTCTTGTGTTTCTCCCGTTGCACATTAGCTCACGGTGGGTGTTGTTATAGGGACATAGAACAACATGTAGGTGAGGGAAAATAACTTCCTGAGATGCATTTTTTTCAGGTCTCGATAGCTTGTCAGTCTGTGAATACATACAACTTTGTTTTCTCTTGAAATGTCAGGCATTTCATCATTGCCTAATTAAATTAGTGACGTGAGTAGTCTTGCTGTGTATATAGGAAGTGAGTGACGTGAGTTTTTTCCTTCACATGATTTATTTTGGTGTACAAATTGTTCTGTAAATAATAGCCTACTGCTCCCTGTGAAGGACACAAAATCAAAATCTATTTTGTTTAAAAAAAGAGGAAAAAAACATAAAGTAGCACTACTGTACTTTATTGTCACATGTCACTTTGTGATGCTGTTTTCACTGCTTGTTTGTCTTGGGGTGATATTGCGGATACTTTGCCAGAAACATTAAATTTTGATACAATACTTGCATAGAATGTCTGTTCTCAATTTAAAGAATAATCTGACACGTTCATCCTGTTTAACACAGTCAACATTAGCGACTTCTGTTTACCAGCCTACTGTAAAGAGATTAGAATAATGTCAGTATCGTTAATGGTTTCTATGTCACCCAGCAGTAGAGTACATTTAGATTTAAATGTCAGGAAGTTTTCAATAACAAAATCATTACAGCAGTTTCACAGCAGCATTAAGAAGAGAGCAAGATGCTTGCCACAGTGAGATGCTCTGGAGTTAAGGCCAAACTCGTTGAATCATACTCTTCCTAAAAATTGGAAGCCTTTTGGATGCTAAAATACTCCATGTACTCCTAATGACTACGGTGTGTGTGCGTATGAGTGTGTTAGAGTGTGTATTTGTGTGTTTGTCCTTGAGTTTTATCCTTGAAAGGTGTGATCTTCCGAGGATCCTCCCTCTGCAGGGCTGCAGCATGCTGGCCACCTGATGAGCATGGAATTAGGTTACCCTGCCAAGCCTACACATACACACACACATACGCAGTATCTTTAGAACAGTCCCAAAAGGGGTGTGGAGAGAGGGGCTGTGTGTGTGTGCTGTTGGTGTGTAGCTGTGATATGAGGGAAGGCCCCTTCTTTCAGGTCTCCTGCTGCTAGTCCTAACCCTGGAACGAGACAGTAGGAAGGTGGGAAAACTGCTTTAGTCAATCAAGACTTTTTTTGAGAATCTTCTAGAACCAGTCCTGAAAAGGCTATTCTATCCCTGAAGCCCTCTACAGTGTCCTGGGTTAGGGTTAGGGCTGGTGCACATCTGAGACTCAGTGCACCAGCGTAAGGCCCATCAGCTGGGTTTGTTTTGGGAGGGTCTGTTTGCACTTGGTGCTTTGTTGTGTATCCCTGTGGCCACTGCTGAGAGATGAACCCTGAGTTAGTTCTGCCCTGAACCCTGAGGTACTGTGTTTTGAACCCTGAGGTACTGTGTTTTGAACCCTGAGGTACTGTGTTTTGAACCCTGAGGTAGTTCTGCCTTGAACCATGTGGTAGTTCTACTGGTTTAATAGAGGATCATGTCTGTCACATCTCTCAGAGACGCAGCCTGATAGACCAGTAAAGTCTCCAACCGTCTCCCCCTCTCCTTTGTGAGGCTGTGACAGTTGGTGCTTTACCTGCACTATGCAAACACCTCCCCCCCCCTCATCTACTTCTGTTCTTCAGGAATTCTTTCACCATAGTTTAACAATCAGGCCACTGCAGCTGAAAGGACACTGCACCTAACCCACATCACTCTCAACACAAACTAGTCCTTGAAAAAACATACCTGAACATTTTACAATGTTTACTTTGCCAAGACATTCTCACATTCACCCTGCAAGTCAGACGCCACAGGAGATTATAGTGACGGGGGAAGTGACGGGTTAGTGCCAGATAACTGCTGAAAAAGGGATCAGCTGAACCCTGTGTGGAGATGTGTGCCAGGGGGTTTGTGTACCAGGAAGTCAAGCTCTCCAGGATAAGATACTCCTAGATCACATCAGTTCAATAAACTGAGCTGGATTTTTTCAGTTCACAGAGAACTAAGACAATCATTTCCCATCATGTGTCATCAATGTGTAGTTCAAATTTCCTTTTTGTTATTATAATATCTGCAGTCTTCAGAGTACTGGTTTTATCTTTAGAACTGTTACTGTTGTTGTAGACTACAAATCTGTAGTTGTGACATTGTGTGTCCCCAAGTGAACCCAAATGCAAAGCATGCTGATATATTTGTTTATGGAGAGGCATTGTCAGAGTCTGTGGAAGCTACAACAGATGGTAAAGCAGTAGTGTGCTATGATGAGTATATGCAACTGGGAGAATGGACACAGCACAGTGCACAGACGGACCCCTCAGTCGTTTGAACTGAGACGGTTATGATGTAAGCACATCTCTTGTCCTGTAAGGTGTTCGGTTCTGGTGTCCTGTCAGATCAACTGTTCACA